>NC_045795.1:4150000-4450000 GCF_009873245.2 Balaenoptera musculus
CATTCCAGCCACTCCAGAGGATCCACTGGGGTCCTCTCGGCCTCTCACGCCCTTGACTTTCTCATGCTTCTCTTTTAGGTTGAAATACCTTTTCTCCTATCCTCACCCTGCTCATTTTCTTTTCCCTCCACTTGGGGAGTTTTTTAAAGCACCTTCTCAGATGTCAGTTCCTGGGTAAGCTTTCCTCCACCTGCCCCTGGCCCGTCAGGAAGACGCAGGCACATCCTTGCGCATCCTCCTCCTTTCCTGGTCCACAGTTGTGTGATGTTTATAGCGCATTGCAGTTGCTGCTTCCTGGTGGCCCCTCCCCTTCAGGCAGGGCCTTGCCCCTAGCTAGCATTCTTTACAATATCCAGCCAAGTCACTTTGGATTAAAGGACACGTGGACATAACTTACAGCTCAGCTTGAAAAGTGAAGATAAGGGTCAGGGAAGGTAGAAGCCCATCCCCCGCAAGGTGAGCAGGGCTGGTGCGGTGAGGGTCCCCAGACCATGCTTGAAGAGGTTTGTCCTCTCATCACAGGACCTTGTGTTCTTTCAGTGCATTTTGGAACAGATGGGCGCCTTCCAAACCCCAACATCGAGAGCTAAGACGGGAGGCAGGGGTAAGGGCAGCAGCTGAGCACAGCAGAGCAGTGGGAGGCGGGATGCACGAGGGCTACAAGTGCGTCCCAGAGACAGTGTCACCGCGTGGCTCGCCAGTGACACGGCCTCCCGGTCACACGGCGGCCTCACATGGCATGTACCTAATGACAGACGTGTGTGTCAAACCAGGACAGACAGCAGCCTGGGGAAGCCTGGGGCAGCTTCAGCAGGTCTGAAGTAAGATATCAAACTCAGCCCCCGGAAGCTGGGGACACCGTCCCACCACACGTTCTGTTCCTCTAGGAATCAGGCAGGGCTGGTGCCACATGAACGCTGACTGGCATCCCCTCCACCCGCCCCAGAGGGGCTGAGAGAGACTGAGCCTTCGGGGCTGTGCCCCGCTGGTCCTAAAGAGTATGGAGGGGTCCACTGGAGCCTGGTGAGGGGTCAGGATGCCGGATACCACATCCTCAAATACCTGGCTGTCTTATCTGGAGCCTCTGGGGGCTGCTACAAGGGCGAGGTGGTACAGAAGGCACCGTTCTGCTCTGCTGTCACTGTGGCAAAGCCCCCATGCCTAGGAGGGACACTACCTCCTGGCATCTTCCCTTCATAAGAGTAACTGTTTTTTCTTTTTTTATTGAAGTATATAGCTGATTTACAATATTGTGTTAGTTTCAGCAGTAGTATACACGTTATTATATAATCATTCAGCAAATGATTCAGTTATAGATATATTATTTTTTCAGATTATTTTCCATTATAGATTATTACAGGATATTGAATATAGTTCCCTGTGCTATACAGTAAATCCTTTTTGGTTATCTATTTTATATATAGTAGTGTGTATCTGTTAATCCCATACTCCTAATTTATCCCTCTCTCCTCCACCTTTCCCCTTTGGTAGCCATAAGTTTGTTTTGTATGTCTGTGAGTCTGTTTCCGTTTTGTAAATAGATTCATTTGTTTTTAGATTCATTATTGTTTAGATTCCACCTGTCAGTGATATACAATATTTGTCTTTCTCTGTCTGACTTACTTCACTTAGTATGATAATCTCTAGGTCCATCCATGTTGCTGCAAATGGCATTATTTCATTCTTTTTTTATGGCTGAGTAATATTCCATTGTATATATGTACCACATCTTCTTTATCTGTTCATCTGCTGATGGGCATGTGTTGCTTCCATGTCTTGGCTATTGTGAATAGTGCTGCTATGAACATGTCATTCCTATTAGAGCAGCTAACCTTAACAGAGAATGTACTGAATGCCAAGTACTGTACAAAGCCCTTTATAGGATTATCCGATTTATTTCTCACAACAGTCTTATAGGGTGGGTGCTATCATTATCTCCATTTTACAGATGAAATGGTTAAGGTTTAAATTAGTTGAGTAACCTGCCCATGTTCACTCAGCTAATAAGACAAGACTGAGGCAGGGACTCAGACCCAACTGTCCTGCATTTTTAGCCTCACTGTACTTTGTCCACCCAAAACCTGGAGAGAAAAACGGGAATCAGGGCCACAGCTGGGGGGCGGTTAAGTGGGGACAGGTGACACAGGGACACCTGAGGAAGCCACTTCAGGGCCACTTCTTGTTCATCCTCGACCCAGACGGTGAGAAATCAACTGGGAAAACTTCCGGACCCGCTCCCCGAGACTGAGTGTTTGGAGATGGGGCTCACGTAGGTGGGGTCCTCTTGTCTGCCACGTGGCATGACCCAAACTCAAGGAAGGGGCTGTAACCATAGCAACCATGATATACCCATAGAAACAAGAGACTTCTGTCTTAAAAAACAACTGCCAGGGTGACTTACCATCGACATGCAGGTCGGGGAGTGAAAAGCCAGTGGAGAAATTTGGTGACTGAACTATTGCCCTTCAACCACGCAAGTCTGAAGTTGTAGGCAAGGGGAGACTCAGGGGTCAGACAGTTCAGGTCCCCTTCCAGGAGCCGTCAGTGCTGGGGTCAGTAGGTTTGGCATCTGTCAGCACCACTCTGTTCTCTAAAACCCTCGAAGTCTTGCCTTGTCACATCCTGTTGAAAGCTACAATTTCCTTCCTCTTGCACTGGCTCACTTGCAATGTTAGTAAGCAATTTAAGAAGCGAATTATACTAATTTTGCTTATCCCTGAAGTGTGAAATTTTAGAAGATGGTGCCAAATGAATGATCATGTATGTTTCTCAGTTCGGTCGTGCCTTTTTTTTTAGTTTGTTCATTCTTAACGACACTTCTCTGCTGTGTAAATTTCTCTAAGCAAGATGAAGGATGAAAACAATTATAAAATTATCTAGAAGTACAGGTTTCCAATGCCGATAAAAAGAAGACAGAGACTTTTATGGATCTGTAAATGCATATTTTTTGTCCAGGTAAATTCTAGGCCAGTTGTTCGTTGTGTAAAGACACCAGCTAGGTTATCAGCTACAACAAATCTGCACAACTTTTGCTGATGAGATAAGACTGAAACACGGTTATCACTGAAGGTAGGATGGAATCTCATCTTGCGCATGCAGTTGAGTCTAAAGTCAGAGTACGTTGATCGTGAAAATTGAATGGGGTCAAAGCTAGCCTTGAAAATTCTTTAATTATTCCATAAAGAACAGTATCTATGATATGATAGGATGTGTGCAACCTGTATCATATAGCCATTGACACGAACTCACTGCATAACAAACAACCCCACAATCTCCATGGAAACATGGAAAACAACAGTAAGCATTTAATGATCACTCCCGTGCCTGTGGGTTTGCTGTAGCATCTCTGCTCCGTGTGCCTCATTCTGGGGCCCGGGATGGAGAGGTCTTAGCTGTTTAGAGTACAGTCTTCCCACGCTGAGAGCAGATGCACAAGAGAATGAGCCTGATCACATAAGTGCATTTGAAGCCTCTCCTTGCATCAACATTTGCTAACATCCCGTTGACCACAGACAGTCATGTGGCCAAGCCCTGAATCAAGGGGCAGGAGAGTACAACTCGCGCAGCACGAGGCCATGGCCAGATGTGTTTCTCTAACACCAAGGAGTCAGGCAACAGGACAAACAGTTCAAGTTGCCACAAGTCATTAAGGTATAGTATTTTTAATTATATAAAAGACATGGTTCCAGCTCAGTCAACGGAGAAAGTGAAATCTATGCATGATGTCATTGCCCCTTGAAGACAACGTGTTTGCTCAGCTTTGGGGTCTGTTTCCTTGTTATACCTGCCCTCTAATGGCCAGGGAAGTGTGACTGTGAGAAGCAACCCACCAGCCCCACCCAACCTTCCCACCCAGAGGCTCTGAAGATGTCCTTCTCCCTCCTGGCCATCGTTTCTGCTGAACTTTTGGGCTCCCCCTCTACACCCCACCCCTGCTCCTTGCTGCCAACCCAATCCTCGGGTCCCATTCCTGCCCTCCCCCTGACTCCCTTGGACCCCATGCTCTGCACCTGCCCAGGTGGGACTTCCGTTTACCCCCAGGCGCTGGACGGCTCCTCCCCTTCCCCCCTCCCCATTCCAAGACTGCCAGAACACTGGACCCAGGGTCACCTGGAAGGGAGGTCACCTGGGACTCAGGGTCACCTGGGAGTGATATTGGACAACATGGACCTTAACGTCTCACTTTTCCCTATAATGTCCAGTAAGGTGAAAATGGTCTAATAGTCAGGATTCATTCAGGAAAAAAGCAGACAGGAAGTATTTTGAGTAGAAACAGATTTAATTCGAAGAAGCACATGGCGGTTGAGTAGGGCTGGGGACGTCTGCTCTCAGGAAATCTGGAAGAGCAGGAATCCCAGGGGAGCTGCCACCGGACTCCAGCTGTCTGAAGCACCAAAGCAGGTGGTTCTCCGGAGGGCGTCTCAACGCCGCCAGCAACTGCTGCCACCGACTTCAGCTGCTGCCACCGACTTCAGCTGCCTACCCGCAGTACACGGCTCTTGAGGAGATCGCCCCTCTCCCTAAAACTACAGCAAATCATCTCAGCTGCTTGACAGAAGTGATTTTTTTCCACTTGTCTTTGGAAAACCCTAACCCTGACCCTTACTGGGAAAGGAAATTGCAGGCTTTTCTCCGGCGATGCAGAAATCAACATAGAAGGGGCAGGGACGATCCCGGCTTGACACAGACTGTGCGGAAAATCCATCTCACCTTCTTCCCATAAACTTCCAAACTGCAGCCCCCACCACACCACGCTCCTGCCCACCCCGATGCAAGTGAAAATGTATTCAGCCTGTTCACTGGAGGGGGAAGACACAAAGTTCCACATGTCACTCTATCCTGACCAAGACAGAAAGTGACATTTAAAAAAATCATCCAGATAATTACGTTAATTCTAGAACTTGCAAAGCTCTGGTAGACCCATTTATATATTCATTCATCTAAACTGAAGATTAATATTTATAGTTAAGGGATTGTTTTACTTGGATACTAAATTTTTAAAGACATTTACTGAGGTTTTATATTAGTTCAGCTGTATGCAATAGAATATTGAAGTTTTTACAAGACTCCTCTGTATGGTAAAACCTGAAAAAACGCCTCCTTGTGTTCTACCTAAAAGAAGGAGGAAAATTCTTCTGGCATTTATTTCTCTCCTATATGGTTTCTTGCCTTTGCTCACATATTATTTTATACTAAAGAAAGCCTTACATTCTAATCATAAATCCTACTGGAAAATCTTAGCCACCATAAACAATGATTCTCACCCCCATCCTCTCCAGTATTAGAAGAACCTATAAAACATATAGAATATGTTTGTAACAGACAGGAGTTAGTTATATATGGCCCCCAGGGAAATTCTTATGAAGTAAAAGTTAAGAAATTTGAATTCAAAACCCTTTTGATCCTGGAATGTAACCATTTATTAACTTGCCCATTCATTCAGCAAACACACGTTGAATACTTACCCTATGCCTGGTGAAATTGTCTATGGGTCCTATCCTCAGGGTCCCTGTCTGGCAGAGGAGCTCCCAGTTGGGGTACCAAAGTCTCAGAATTGCCATACTTAAATAGCATCTAGCACACAAGCATTCCCCTCTCCAAACTGAGTTAGAGGAAACTCTCCATGTCACCAAATAGTGCTTAGCTTTCCCCAAAGAATAACCAAAGAGCTCTTTCAAACTGGGGATGAGATTGTAATTTCCAAAACTGCAGTTACACTCCAGTTTGTAGAGAAAAAGCGATACTGCCAGCAGGTGGCTCTGGCAAAGCCATCTGATGAATGGGATGGCTGGATGCACTTGGTCTTGACCAAATGCACTTGGGTGCCCCTCCAAGTTGCCTGGTTTTTGGGGGTGGGGAGACCAGGTGACCGGATTCCATATTCTTCAGAGGATGTAAATGCCTGTGTTGTGATGATTCTACTTTTTCTTACTGAATCAACTGTTTAACAAGAAGTTGATGTTAATAAATGCCATAGACCGAGTTCTGCAAAATATAGACGGGTTCTTGTTTTATAAGAGGATAACATTATATCCAACAATGAAGCTGTAAAATCATAGAGCCAGAGGACTCTTCAGAGAGTTGCTAGAGTACCACCAGCAGCTGACCAGAGACAACCACAGAAGGTTGGTGCTGCAAGACCCCTTATATTTTAGAGCCCTGTGCCCTGCACTGAGCTGAAGGCTGTGTGGACCCTGGTCCCAGGCTGCCCAGATGATTGTCATCCCTAGGGCACCCCACAACAAGGAGACACACAGTCGGTGCTCAAGATCTTGAGAAGAAACGACTTCCCCATCATCACCCCTTTGCTTATTAACTGTTACCGACTGCAAATCTACTTGAAACATACCAGTAATGGCATTTTACAAATTACAGAGTTAAATGGAAACACTACAATACTATCTATAGGAAAACACACTCCAATACACACATTTTAAAGCAAAGCTCAGAGAGAATGTTGCTAATAACTGCAATGTGTAAAGTGGCAGCATTAATATACAAATGAGGCTACAATTTTTTTATAATCAAGGGTCTTAACAATATAGTTAATGGTTTGGAGCATAGGGTTCAAGTTAGGTCTAGTTTCAAATACAGTTTCTATTACACACCAACTTGGAAACTTGTGCAAGTTACTTCACCTCTCTGAGCCTCAGTTTTTTCATCTATAAAATGGGGGTGTCAAAATGAGAGAGAATCTATGTGAAGTACTTAGTCTGGTATTGCCATATACTATGTATTCATTAAGTGTTAATCACAACACACATAATGTAGATTAAATAAATTGTCACTTGGGTAGCAGACAAAGCCCTAAGAGGTTAGTTCCAATTATCGTGGCCATGGTTCCAGGTGGCATTTCCAGCAGTTTTGACATAGTTCTTGAAGTGTAAGCCCCCTGCCTGCTGGATTTCTCTAGGGGTGCTGGAATCTGCACTCGAAGTCTAACACAGGAACTTCTGATGGTTCACAAAGTTTAAGTTCATTTACCAACACTATTTTCTATTTTTTTTTCTGAAAAAATAGAGAAATTATGGAGCTTCAATACTTTAACATGTGGAAAACTCAAGGGGGTAGAGGATATTTCCAGTTATGAGGAAGTATGAGTTAAATAATGTACATTAGAACGATTTTAAGAGTTTGGTCAGTCTAGCCGATATAAGCACAAGTTGGATTCTCCTGTTGGTCTTGGCACCAAGACTCCAAGGCCAGGCTGGTCAGAAACGACCAGGATGAAATCACATGAAGCCCGGGGACGTGGCTGGTTCTGAGACTCAATTCAAAAAGAGATACCTCAGCCAGGGGGAGAGGCACCTGTGCATCACAGGTGGGAAGTGGGCGACAGGTAGTTATTCTGGGTTAAGGGTTAGTCAAGGGTTAAGTCTGAAACCTGCCTCTGTCCAGCCCCACTTCTTACTGGCTGTGTGACCTTGGGCGGGTCACTTAGCCTTGCTAAGCCTCAGTTTTGTTAATGGTAAAGCCAGATGTTCTTAATCATGAGCCTGGCCCAAAGCAAAAGCATAATAAATGTGATCATTATTGTGATTAAGAGATAACTCAGTGAAGACATTGAGGCCTGCAAACAAAAGCCCCAGCAAACCAAGAGGCCATGGGTAGGGCGGGCTCCACACAGCAGGGCTGGGAGGCCTGGATCAGCTCCGATGGGAGAAGGTGAAGACCCGCCTCCCTGCTCTCCACATCCTTGCCATTTGCCATCATTCCTGCCTGAGTCAGGCTCCTGTCATCTCATACTGGGACCTCAGTGGTCTCTTGGCCTCCTCCAGCCATCCCCATGCCAATCCATCCTCCCTGGTGCTACCAGAAGACATTTCCTATGACTAAGTTGCAAACCCTCTGAAAACACTTTGACAACAGTTCTAGCAAGATCCTGCCTAGACTCCTTGGCATGGCCATTGCCTTCCATGACCTGGCAAGGGCCTCCCTCTCCTGTCTCACCTGCACCCATAGCACATGGGCGAGTCTAGGAGCCAGAGAAAGGCAAGCTCTACTCTGCAACTCCCCAGACGATGAGACACCTGCTGGGGGCAGAGAAAGGACATTTACCTAAGCATGTACCTTATATCAGCTCTCACCTGCATGCACAGTAGAATCACCTGGGGAGTTTCTAAAATATGCCAATGCCCAGGCCACACCCTAGACCGATTGTATCAGAGCCTCTGGGGTGGGACCCTGGCATCAGTATCTTTAAGCTCCTCTGGTCATTCTGATCTGCGACCAAGGTTGTGGACCACAGCTATACACCCACTCTCATGTTTTATTTATTTATTTTAAAATTTATTTTTATTGAAGTATAGTTGATTTGCACTGTTGTGTTAGTTTCTGCTGTACAGCAAAGTGAGTCAGTTATACATATACATATATCCACTCTTTTTTAGATTCTTTTCCCATATAAGTCATTAGAGAGTATTGAGTAGAGTTCCCCGTGCTATACAGTAGGTCCTTATTAGTTATTTATTTTACATATAGTAGTGTGTATATGTCATCATTCTTATCTTTTAAAGGAAGGAGTCTATCACTTATTTGAAGTCCAAATACATCAGCCTCAGATTTTAACATCAACCACCTGCTAATCATTGCTTACTTTTGGGAGGAGCAGCAATCAATTTCAGGAAGTGGGTGTCAGGGCCGTGAAGATGTGAGATAAATTCAGAAAGTCGGAGGTCAGCCCATCTCTGGCAAGGCCTGTGGTTTTATGAAAACTGCCCTGGATGTCAAGGAGCAGGAGCCCTCATGGCCTGGGCAGCTAGGGGGACAGCCTGGTCCCGTCCAGCTTGGCTCAGCAGGACCCTAGAGGGGAGGGAGGAAGTGACTCAGGGCTGCCCTGTTCCCGACAGCCCAACAGGGCTGTAACCTTTTGTGAAAGGACAGGTAAAAATAGCAGCAGTACTTGAGGAAGAACTCAGAATTTTTAGCTTCTGAACCATCCTATTATATAACTGAGGGTAAGTGATCTGAAGAAAGGCAGGTACTAAACATTCGTCATCCTGTACGTATCCTGGGCTGGGTGCTCTATGGGGCTCTTCTCACTCAATCCTCACCAGGACCCCGTGAGGTCGGTGTGTCATCTCCCTTTTATAAATGAGGACCAGTGACTGAGAGAGAACATGCAAACAGCAGAGATGTGACGACTCCTGGCACCTGCACGTGGAAGGCCCGCTGTGCACATTTGCTAGTCAGCTCCTTGCATTGCGTGCCCCTGGCTCAGGCCCAACACGGACACTGAGGCGTGGACTTCTCCAGGGGCCACCACCCGCCTGGCTGCGTCCTAGCGCTCGTGTAATGATGTGGAGAGAGGTGAGAGCAGGGCTTGAAGCAGAAATTCTTACTTCTCAGCCCCTTTGCTGCTTCCTCCTCTTCCTCCAACTTCTTTTCTTTTTATAAGGAGATTTAAATATATATATATATATATTATTTATTTATTTATTTTGGCTGTGCCGGGTCTTAGTTGAGGCATGCAAAATCTTCCCTGTGGCATGTTTTAGTTGTGGCATGCAGACTCTTAGTTGCAGCATGCGGGATCTAGTTCCCCGACCAGGGATCGAACCCGGGCCCCCTGCACTGGGAGCGCAGAGTCTTACCCACTGGACCACCTGGGAAGTCCCTCTCCCCAACTTCTTATTTATTTATTTATTTATTTATTTATTTATGGCTGTGTTGGGTCTTCGTTTCTGTGCGAGGGCTTTCTCCAGTTGCGGCAAGCGGGGGCCACTCTTCATCGCAGTGCGCGGGCCTCTCACTGTCGCGGCCTCTCCCGTTGCGGAGCACAGGCTCCAGACGCGCAGGCTCAGTAGTTGTGGCTCACGGGCCTAGCTGCTCCGCGGCATGTGGGATCTTCCCAGACCGGGGCACGAGCCCGTGTCCCCTGCATTGGCAGGCGGATTCTTAACCACTGTGCCACCAGGGAAGCCCTCTCCCCAACTTCTTAATGCCAGGGTGCAATGGGGCTCAGTCCCCGATCCTCTTCTCCGTCAAGGCATCTTCTTGACTTCAAATCCACCCATGTACTAATCCTCCCCATTTTACGTCTCCAGCCCAGATCTCTTGAACCCCAGATGTGCTCTGCCCACCCATCGTCTCCCTTGGGCATCTAATAAACCTCTCACATCCATACGTGAGAAAGCTGAACTTGTAGTCTCTCCTCTAACACCTTCCCCACCTGCAACCTTCCCCATCTCAGCTGATGGCAACTCCATCCTTACAAGTGTTCAGGCTCAGGAGTCTGGACTCTACTTTCTTTCACAATCCGCATCCAGCCTTCCAAGAAATCCTATTGACCCTGCCATCGGCATATACCCAGAATCTGACAACTTCTTAATGTCTCCACTCTTAACTTCTGGGGGCTGGCTGTCCAGGATCAAGGTGCTGAGAGATCTGGTATCTGGTGAGAGCCCTCTTCCTTGTTTGCAGATGGCCTTCTTCTCCTTGTATGCTCACATGGCTGAGAGGTAGAAATCATCTTTCTTGTGTTTCTTTTTATAAGAATGCTAATCCCATTCCTGAGAGCTCTATTCTCATGACCTAATTCCTTTTCAAAGACTCCACCTCCTAATACCATCCTACTGGGGGTTAGGATTTTAACATATGAATACTGGGGGGACACAAACATTCAGTCCATAACAGCTCCCTACTATATGCCCCTCTTAAACACGTTTTTTTCAGTGTCTTCATATATACTGGTGCTGTTATTTAATGTCCTGATTGAACTCTTAATTGCAAGCCCCATTAAGACAACAATATACATGTTTTGCTAGTCACTGGATTTCTAGCACTAACATAGTACACATAGTGGGGATGTAATAAATATTTGATGAATAAAGGAAAGGAAAAAGTAATAAGGAAGGCAGGTGGGAAGGAAGAAACTAATAATCTCAACCAAGCTCATTTACTATGATGAGTTTTGTGGGACATGGAAATATTTTTTTTATACCACACTTTTCTTTCTGTATTTAACTATGGTCCTAAATCTGAGTTGCCACAATGCATGACTGACCAGTGTCTGCAGAATGTGATCTGCACACACGGCGTGGATATAATTTAGGCACAGATTTGTTTCTAAAAAAAACGGAAACATTAAATTTAGAAGTTGGGTTTATCCAGACAAAGCCTAATAGATTTGCTAATCAAGGTATTTACAAATGCAGCTGAACTTAGATAATTTAATATCTCCTAGTTCGGGCCAGGCAAAACACTCAAGGGCACAAGAAAAGATCTACAGTTGACAAAAAATAAATAAAGTTATGTTTTCTAGCATCTGCGTTCTTTCTTTCATTCAGCAAAAAGCATGAAATGGTCACACATTTCACAAGAGTGTTGATTGGCACGTAGGGGAGTCGTGGCATCCAAGCTTCAGACCAAATGGGGTTCTATCGTCAGCAGAGCTTCCACTTAAAAACATAGTTTTCCCACCAAAAAGAAGTGGACTAGGTCCTCTGTGTGGGCAGAGGCATGATGCAGAGAGAATGTTCCTCTGAAGCAGGAACATTCAGACACAAGATGGATCAAGGCCCCAAGAACAAAGGGAGAAGTCCTTGTCTGTGACCCAGCCAGAGCCAAACGCAGGGCCACCATCGCCCTCAAATCCTGCCTTGACCTTGACTCTTAGAAAGCTGCAACAGCATCAGTGGGTCCATAATAGAATTTCTCCACTTTTAAATGATGCCCTTTTTTTAAAAAAAAAAAATTAATTTATTTTTGGCCGCGTTGGGTCTTCATTGCTGCACGCGGGCTTTCTCTAGTTGTGGTGAGCGGGGGCTACTCTTCGTCGGGGTGCGCGGGCTTCTCATTGTGGTGGCTTCTCTTGTTGCGGAGCACGGGCTCTAGGCGCGCAGGCTCAGTAGTTGTGGCACGTGGGCTCAGTAGTTGTGGCTCGTGGGCTCTAGAGTGCAGGCTCAGTAGTTGTGGCGCACGGGCTTAGTTGCTCCATGGCACGTGGGATCTTCCCAGACCAGGGCTCGAACCCGTGTCCCCTGCATTGGCAGGTGGATTCTTAACCACTGCGCCACCAGGGAAATCCCTAAATGATGACTTTACTTCAAGATATCCATTTCTGTATGTGGAAACTCCAAGTTTCAGATGTAGATGGTCCCTGACTTACGGTTGTTCAACTTTATGATGTTGTGAAAGCTGTACGCATTCAGTAGAAACTGAACTTCGAATTTTGAATTTGGATCTTTTCCCAGGCTGGCAGTACGTGATGATATACACTCTCATGGTGCTGGGCAGCGGGCGGCAGCTGTGGCTCTCAGTCAGCCCCGCCATCACGAGAGTAAACAGCCCATACATTTACCACCGTTCTGTACCCAGACAGCCATTCTCTTTTTTTACTTTCAGGGCAGTAGTCAATAAATTACACAAGGCAGTCAATACTTTATTAAGGAATAGGCTTTGTGTTAAATGATTTTGCCCAACTGCAGGCTAATGTAAGTGTTCTGAGCATGTTTAAAGTAGGTCAGGCTCCAATTGATTCCTGTCTTAAAAGACCTGCTTTGAACTACCTGAGTCCAGACCCCAAACCTATAAATTTCTTTTCCTCACCTCCCTCTATTCAGATTGTCAAGGTCGCATTCTCCATTACTGCAGCAAGTCTAACAAAGTTAGCTTTGCTTGAGAGCAGGTTTCCTGGTCATCTTTTGAGATGCTGACAGTCTACGAGATAAGTATTGCATTGTGAAACATGTTTCAGTTTCATATATGTGCACGTGTATGTGTCTGTGTTTACTGGAAGGTGACGTAAAATGTGCTGCAACTGTGGGTGGTGGTAAAAATATTCGAAAGCCATTGGTTTATCGTTGTCTTCTTCTACTAGAATAAATTTTGTCTTCTCTACCTTAAAAAAAAATAAAGTGGGTGAGGCTAAGGTACAATGCTCAGTAGGTTAGGGGTATTAAATGCTTTTTGACTTATGGAATTTTCAATTTGCGAACGGTTTATAGGGACATAATCCCATCGTTAAGTTGAGAAAGATCTGTATTTGATTTTATCCGTGCCGACTTGGCCATTATTTTGCCTGGTAAAAGTTGTATTCATTTGCTATTGCTCCCATAACAAATCACCACAAACTTAGTAACATCAAGAACATACATTTATCATCTCCCAGTTCTGGGAGACCAGCAGATAATCAGAAGACCAGCACGGGTCTCACTGGGCTAAAAGCAACATGTGGGCAGACTGCATTCCTTTCTGGAAGCTCTGGGGGAAATCCATTTCCTGCTCAATGGGGCTGTTGGCAGAGTTCATTCCTTGTGGTTGCAAAACCAGGGTCCCTGTTTCCTCGCTGTCTGTCAGCTGAGGGCCGTTCCTAGCTTTTAGGGGCCGCTGCTGCCTTTGGCTCATGGCCTCTTCCTTCACCTTAAGATTCTGCAACTGTTGCACTTTGAATCTCTCCTCTTTCCCTCTTGTCTCTGACAGCAGCTGGGACATTTCTTCACTTGGAAGGATTTTTTTGGGCCCATGTGCATAACCCAGGGTTCTCTCTGTGTCTCCTTCTCAGTCCTTAACCTTTTCTGCAAAGTAAGGTACCACATTCCAGGAGTTAGGAGGTAGACATCGCTGAGGGGCCATTATTTTGCCTTCTCAAAAGTGTTCATTTGATTTAGGTGTGCTGGGTGTTGACGAGATTTTCTTTAGAACTTTGAGCTTTTCCGTGAAGAAAAAATATCCTCGTAAAGCCTCTAGCCTTACACTTCTGATATTTAAGAGCTTCAGCTCTTGCCATTTCTTGGAGAACTCCTTTATATTTTAGTAAACTCTCAAAGAACATTATTACCCGCCCCCCGAGCTTTACGCAGAGCCCCAATACCATTATTTTATTCCTCACGCTGCCTTTTTGCCTTAGCAGCATCGACCATAATGGGCCTTGCTTTTCCTTGTTGCATACGTTTATTTTCTTTCTGTTAGGTCTTTGTGAGAGGGCACAGATGATAAATTTTTCCTATTTTTCCAGAAGGAAAAAGAAGTCTCCAGCAGAGGGAAAGCATTTCCTCACTCACTTTCTATTCTGTTTCCCTAGACTTTCAAATTTTTATACAGTCCTTGCATCTTGATTTTTCCATAAAGACATATTTGAACAGAACTGTTTGTGCAATGTCCTTGCATCTTCCCTTCACGTCATGAATATAACCATAGATTTTTAAAAATTTTCAAGAAGAAACATACCCAACGTGTTTCCCTTTATAGTCACTGGATTTTTGCACAGTTGATGCAATTTAGCCATTAAGAAACTGAAATAATTGGACTTCAAAACAGCTGAGTTGACAAATACATTGATAATCTGACCAATTTTGGGTTGTGTAACATCCAGAGGTTTTAAGAGCTGACATTAAAGAAAGGAAAAAAAAATCCTGCATGTATCAATTTAGTTAATTAAAAGACCCTAAATTTCAGTTCCCATTTCTAGTCATGTATGAAATTTACCCATGGTGTTGTCTCTTTTTTACATTTGAGAACAATTCAATGAAGTTTGCTTTTTTTGAATAAGGAAGTGTTTAAACTATAATATCAAGTGAAAAAGAGACTATAAAACAACTTATACAATGCCAACCTTTGTGTCATTTCTGGCATGATCAACAAGCGTGGGAGTGTTATCCCATGTAATCAGCATAACAACACAAGTAAGATGGCTTACACAGCATTTGGTTATATTGTCACTATCTGAATAGTCAATCAGAAGTAAGCATTCTACATATAACTTTGGGTAAAAAGTCTTCTTATGGTGCTTTATATGTTGAAATTCCATTGTCAGATGATGTACAAATAAATATTTATTATTTCAAGAGTAAAATCCTGCATTACTAATGATTCCTCTGGAAACTCAATTTCATGTACGAAAATGATTATTCAAAGCTTTCCAGTTAACCAAGCTGATGTGCCGTGAGCCTGTGAGTGTCTGAGATTCGAGGAGGTGAAAGAGACACGACAATCAGATGCAGACACGATCCTGGGTGGATCTGGCTAAGAGAGAAAATGGCTGTGAGAGATATTATGGGGACCATTTAGTTTTCTCATCTGAAGTTGTTGACTTTTTTCTTTGCTGGGACCTCCAAGGTGACTATAATTCCTAATTAGAGACTCGCTAATCATGCAAAGGTTTATCACAGAGAAAAAACATAAGGCTAAGTTACTGCCCACAAGAGAGGAATTTGGGAACCACAGGGTGATAACAATGCTTGACACTGATAGATCACTCTGGAAAGGAAGATTATAAAGTCCTAATAGCTCATAAAAATCAGCGTGTTCTCCATAGAAAACAACAGGAAAGAGAAGATTGTCACAAGACTGCTTTTTCTTTTTTTGCCTACTCTAAGACATTTGAATCATCAGATTTCCCGTATTACTAACTTACACCACATGAGGCATTCATCCTATGATGGCAGAGCTCCAAAACGTTCTTAGAAAGTGGTTCAGAAGGGAAGGGAGTAATTGCTTCCTCGGTTCGGGTTTGGAGTTCTGCTAAGAGCCCCATCTCTAGGACTCAGTCTACACTTTCCGCCTGACTCCCTGGGAGAAGGTTCTAATGAGCAGGACCAGGAACATGAGGCAGCAGAGCCCTTCGACACACCACGAGTTTAAAAGTCCTTTAAAGGGGCTTCCCTGGTGGCACAGTGGTTGAGAATCCGCCTGCCAATGCAGGAGACATGGGTTTGAGCCCTGGTCTGGGAAGATCCCACATGCTGCAGAGCAACTAAGCCCGTGCGCCACAACTACTGAGCCTGCGCTGTAGAGCCCGCAGGCCACAACTACTGAGCCCGCGTGCCACAACTACTGAAGCCCGTGCACCTAGAGCCCGTGCTCCACAAGGGAAGCCACTGCAATGAGAAGCCCGCGCACTGCAACGAAGAGTAGCCCCTGCTCGCTGCAACTAGGGGGAGCCCGGGCACAGTGGCAAAGATCCAACGCAGCCAAAAATAAATAAATTTATTTTATAAAAAAGTCCTTTAAAGTAGCATGCATGTTCACTCACTCTTCACTGTGGGACACGGAGATATTGGGCTGTTTGCTTATTCATTCATTCATTCATTCGTCGTTCATTTACATTCATTGATTCATGCCCTCAGTAGTCAGTATGAAGTTTCTTCTCTATGCAAAGATCCTAGCCAAGACTGTAGGTATGGAAACATGTATGAGAGGTGGGCTCTGCTTATAATAACAACCAGGCAGGTCCCAGCCACCTTAATTAATTAATTCAGCGCATGTTGATTGTCTACTTTAGATCAGGCAATGTTCTAGAAGCTTCTATCCTAGTTGGGGTGATTGGTCAGCAATTAAACAAACAACTTAAAAAGGGTGTTTCACAAGGAAATGGACAAGGAAAACGAACCTAGTATGAGCCATGTAATTGTGTGATTTCACCAAGTGGAGCTTAAAATACATTACCTCGTGGAGACATTTTTAGCAGCATGTTAAAGTCAACCTATAAAACCTTTTTAAGCCACCATGCCTGAGTTATTAAACCAAGTTCCCAAATCACCAACCAACTACCAAATGCATCATTGGGCTCTGGCGGAGCTCTTCAGCCTTGGCACTGTTGACATTTTAGGCTAGACAGTTCTTTGTTGCGGGGCCTGCCTTGTGCCCTGTAGGATGTCTAGCAGCATCCTTGGCCTCCGTGCACTAGACCCCAGGAGCACCCCCTCTCCAGATGTGACAATCCAAACTGTCTCCAGACGTTGCCAAATGTCTCCTGGGAGCAAAATTGGCCCTGGCTGAGAAGCACTGATCTATGGGGAAAGTGTTCCAAGTTTCAAGTAGGAACCCTAGAGACACACATCCTCTCCCTCCCCAGTGTCCTCACCCAGTAGTCTCAAGGAGCTTCTGTTCCTCCCTGTTCCCACTTGCCCTTCTCCTATCTCTGGTCAGGGAACTAGATCCCGCACGCATGCCTCAACTAAGAGCCAACACAGTGAAATAAATAAATAAATAAATAAATAAATAAATAGGTAAATAGATAAATATTAAAAAAAAATATTCACCCAGGACATTGGGAAGTACAGCCAAGGTGGACCCCCCCCGGGTTGGGGGAGGGGAGCAAGTTGTCAAAGAGGAAGCAACAGCGCCCCCCAGAGGCCAGGCCAGTGGTGACAGAAACAATCGCCCACAGACGCTCAAGGGAGCAGTGAATCTCCCAGAAGTCAGGTAGATGAGGTAGATGGGGTCTTCCTCCCACGGAAATTCTCCCTTCTTTGCCAACTCTGAAGGACCAGGGTTTGATTTTACTTAGGAAAGTGGCAGTTTGCTACATGTGTTTATATCATATTACAAAGAAAGAGAGATCTCTGACTGCGATGATATTTGTTAAAAAATAAATGGGGCTTCCCTGGTGGTGCAGTGGTTGGGAGTCTGCCTGCTAATGCAGGGGACACGGGTTCGAGCCCTGGTCTGGGAAGATCCCACATGCCGTGGAGCAACTAGACCCGTGAGCCACAACTACTGAGCCTGCACGTCTGGAGCCTGTGCTCCGCAACGTGAGAGGCCATGTTAGTGAGAGGTCCGTGCACCGCGATGAAGAGTGGCCCCTGCTCGCCGCAACTAGAGAAAGCCCTCGCACAGAAACGAAGACCCAACACAGCCAAAAATAAAATAAATAAATAAAAATAGTAAAACTCCTCCCTAATTAAAACAAAAAACCAAAAAAACGAAAAGAACAAAAAAAACCTCTCAATATTCATACCATTTTCCCTGGGAGAGTTTAATTCCAAGTGCCACTTAGTTATTTAAAAAAAATAAAAATAAAAAAAATAAACAAACGAGGTATTTCTAAGATAGTATGGTTTCCCACAAAGCGAAAATTAATATATAAGTACCACCTTACCCTTGACACGCTCTGTGTTTGTGCAGATGACATCAGGGGCTTTGACCCAGTGGTGGTTTTGGGCTGTGTAGTACCTTCTGGACCCTTCTACTGTAATCAGATATCAATTTCTGGGGCTGTTGACTGTGGGGTGCAGTTGGTCAGAAACCCACCTTTGCCCCAGCACCAGGCTCACCCAGGAGGAACCAGCCAGCCCAACATTGCCGGGCAGTTGCCACCTGTGCAGTTCACAGGGAGGGGGCAAAGGGGAGGCCCGGAGGTGAAGCTCAGCCTCCTTAAGAGAGAGAGCTACACAGAGTGTCTGTCTGCCCAGTGCCTGGGAAACAGCTTTGCCCTGGGATGTTGAAACTTAGAGGAGGCAACAGTGTTGATAAGAGTTTATTAAATTGTGCAAGTGGCAAGTGCTGTAAAAAAAGAAACACACATCCAGGCAATGTGATAGTGCCTGTTTGCTAGGGAGGATTTCGAGGGAAGGTGGTTATCACTTGGCAATGGAGGATCAGAGAAGGTATCTGGGAAGAGGTGATATCGAGGTTGAAATGAAATGACAAGAAGGAATATTCTATGCAAAGATTTTGGGGAGAGGCAGCGGAAATCATGAGTACAAAGGCATTAAGGCTGATAAGCCTGGGGCATCCGGGGCAGAGAAATTGCTGGAAGGAAGTGAGGTCAGAGAATAAGGCAGATGTTGGGCCAAGTAGGGACAGGCATTTTATAGAAACAGCAAATGAAAATCCAAACCCTGACGGGTCCTAGCATCTCTTTGCTTCCCTTCCCTGTAGCAGACGTACATCTGTGACTTGGTATTTTTCACCCCGTTTCGTAATGATGCACCTGCTCAGAAATCACTGTCTGTGGTACTGAGCCAACTCCTTTCTTTTCATGTTGACAGTTATATTATAAAAAGACCCTAACGGAAGAGGGACAAAACCAAAAAAGGCTACCTCCTTGCCGAGGTGCAAGGCTGCAACAGAGATGGCTGTTTTGTTGTAAGTCCGTACTTGTAAAGAAAGAAACACATATTCTTTAAAACAAGCCATTCATTTTGAGAAAGTTTTTTCTGTATTAATTCTTCTTTCCATATGCCTCTATTCATAACTGCACACAGGCACACGGCCATCCAAAATAGGTTTGTTTTTCTTCTTAGGGTACACCAGCTTTTCTCCTCTGGCCGTGAACAAGGCAAAGGGAAACCTGACTGGCTTATTGTATAAATCTGTACATGGAATGACTATAAAACAATTGACTTTTTTTTTTCTATAAATTGCGTGAAAATCAGTCACTTTCGTTACAGTCAAAGCTAATGGAAAAGAATACAAAAAAGAATGTATATATATATATATATGTATAACTGAGTCACTTTGCTGTACAGCAGAAGCTAACACAACGTAGTAAATCAACTATACTGCAATTTTTAAAAAAGCTATGTAATCCTTTATGTTTCCATGTCATTGTTCTCTGTTTGAATACCCCTCCTAGAAGTCAGGAATTGGATCCATTTTGGTTAACCTTGAACAGTGCAACCCAACACACAGGAGTGTTCTGAAAGTGCCTGGTGACAGCTCCTGGGCAGAGTGGGACCTGCCCTTCCACCGTCCATGGGCCATTTACGTTAGTTCAGAAGAAGCACTGTGCTCCTGGTGTTAGACTCAGAGGGACCCAGGTACTGGGGGTCTGCCATCTAAGATTATTTGAGAATCCATACATTCCACTACTGCCCCACTCCTTTTAAAACCTAACAAGTAGGGCCACTGTGTAGTCTCCATGAAAGAAACAGCATCTTCAGAAGATAAGAGTGGTTGGTGGGAGTGTCTGGCGCTATTACGTGATGTTCTCTGTTCCCCTCTCCCTTCAGCCTAGAATCTCGCAAGGTATGATGACCCTGTCACTGATTATTTCAAAATGGTACAAATCACCAGCTGTTTAAAAACAAGATAAGTCTATGTTATACATCTGAAACTAACATTATATGTCAACTATATCACAATTTAAAAGTGAGATTAAACCCCCAAAGTATGAAAAAATAACGTTGTCCTAGATGCTGGAATGAAATTTCTGAGGATCCGATCTCTTCCTCCTCTCTGCCTCTCCATCAAAAGGGAAGAACTGAAGTGAGCTTGTTGAAAAGGTCAGCTTCAGGTTTTTTCAGGGCTGCAGGCTGCAGGGAAACAGCCGCCTGACTGTAGTGTTCTGCCTGGGGTTTCATCACTGTCCAAGCTCATGGCTCTCCCTTTCACAAGCCCTCCCTGGGTACTGGTTATTAAGCTTCTCCATTTTTGGGTTGGATACTTCCAGACTGAGAAGGCTCTTTCAGTGAGTCCTAGATAATTCAATAACCATGACCTTTTTAATTCTAGAAAAGTTAATGGGCTGCACTACAGTAGAGTGGACATTTGGACCAGCCGAGTCTAACGTTGGCCCCATAGCTCAAGGGTTGTGCTCTGACAGGCCTTGTCTTTTGCTCCTTTTAATATTCTTAACCTCTTTGAATACTCTGGGCATAGGTACAAGCAATGATGAGTAGCTCCCACATTTTAGGCAAGGTGATGAAGGCACGAGGGACAGTACAGTGGAATCCCTGAACCAGGCTACCATGTTGGACCCTGACTCTGCTAGTCACCATGACGTGGCTTCATTCCCCTGGGAGGGAGTTTGCTCACCTGCAGAACAGATCCCAGTAGGACTGACTTTGTGGAAATGTGTAGCAGGCAAATGAGTTAACAATTGGAAAGCAGTTAGAACTGTGCCTGGCCCGTGTTAGTGCTCAGGGCGTTAGCTCTTCTTGTTAGATTTGTTCTTCTACAATTAATAAAAAGGGCTCTGATGTGGCAGCTCCTCAGAAGAATTTAGAGTTTTGAACCTATTGCTACTGGACTATGAAAGATGAATGTGGGAGCATCTGTTTCTCTGACTTTCTCCAATCACAAATATGTTGGATATTTTAGTTTTGAGTAGAGGCTTGTCAAATACAAACACCTTTATTTCCCTTTCTCTGTTACTGTTCCTAGAGACAAATAACGTCTGTGGGCCCTCAGCTCCTCAGTTGCTCTGTGTTTATCTTTTCTGCCAGGACTGGAAGCTCATAAACTACATTTCCCAGACTCCTTTGCTTACTGCTTCCTGTTAGTTTCTGCCAATGGGAGGCTCTGGCAGAAGGTTGGGAGGTGGGAAGAAAAGCACAGCAGCCTCTGTTGTCACAGTGGCTATGGGCTCTGGTTAATGCCATTTTCTCTTTGGCTCCTTCAGACCTAAGTATTGCAGTGGTTTCCTACTGTCTTTGGGTAGCATCACTTCTTTTCCTCTTCCAGACTTTCTGACACATTTTAGCCATTCCCTTGTATTAAGTCACCTCTGTCTGAAATACCTGGACTCTTCTTTTTTCCTGTTGGGACACACTGATATATTCCCAAACTGCCCCAGGGTACCTGCTTTCCGGATGACGGCAATCATTGTTTAAAGTACTTAGATACTTGACAACCCCTTCGAAGTACTTTGCTATTCACCACACAATAGTTAAATATCAATAGAGGAAGTCCTTTCTTTTTGAGTGTCACAAATAAAACCTAACAAAATTCACGTGGACATATGCACAAACACTGAAGGATAAAATGAAAGAAAATACCAGATGCATTTTATTAGCTATTGCTGCATAACAACACATCCTCAAACAGCAGCTTAACAACAAGAATCTTTTATTATCTTTCACGGTTTCTGTGGGTAAGGGGTTTGAGAGCAGCTCGCTGGGTGGTCCTGGCTCGAGGTCTCCACGAAGCTGCAGTCAGAGATCAGCTGGGGCTGCAGCCATCTGAAGTTCCGACTGTGGCTGGAGGACCCGCTTCCAAGGGGGCCCACTCATGGGGCTGGCAAGTCAATGCTGGCTGTTGGCCGGAAGATGCAGTTCCTTTCAATGTGGGCTTCTCCACAGGGAAGCTTAAGTCGCCTCATGGCATGGCAACTGGCTTCCCCTAAAGAAAATGATCCGAGAGACTGAGGAGGAAGCTGCAATGCCTTATATGACCGACCTTTGGAGGTCACGCATCATTACTTCATTCATGTTCTATTGGTCACACGGGGCCAGCCTTGGTTTGTTGTGCAAAATGACTGCACACAGGCACGTAGACCAGCCGTCAGGGATCCTTGGAGGTCATCCCAGAGGCTGGTCACCACATGCACTATCATAGTCTACACTTGAGATGATAAGTGCATAATCCGAGTGAAGAGGAGGCAGGGAGAATTCTCTTCTTCAAACAAGGAAGCAGGAAAGTTATCGATTTCAAGAGTTCCTTGAATGAGAGGGAGGGAATGAAGGGAAGAACATGAGTCTTCCAGGTCTCTGTAGCTTGTGAAAGAACACAGCAGCTAATGAAATGTATAGTAAGTTGTTCTGAGAAGCATGAAAAGGATACACCACAGAGGAGTTGCTTCTTTTCTTTTTCTACCCTCCTGTTTTCGCTGTTATTCATTCATTCCCTTTTATACACATTGCCAAGGGCATGTCTATTCCTTTGATTCTAACCCCTGGATGGGCTCCATGGCATGCATCCAACAATTTTATGCCTCTGCTTTCCCAGGGATAAACTTTCCCAGGCTGCCAGGAAAAAGTTTCTGAGGGAGAAAAAAGCATTAGCAAGAAGCAGCCCAGAGATGGGCTGGCATCAGCAATACCTTTCTTTATCCTTCCAGGATTATGATGTACAACTATATATGTGTGAGGCAAGAGGGGCTGGAAATGTTCTTCACTCCATAAATATCTGTGCCGGGTGCAGTGCTAGGCATTGTGGGAGATGCAAAGATGATTGTGACACAGTCCCTGACCTCAAGGTATTTCTGTCTTAAAGACAAAACAGATCAGCAGACAAAATTAAGAACAACAAGAGGCAACAAAGGGGCCACGCAATAATTCTGACTAGGGGGGGTCAGAGAAAGATTCATGAAAGATGGAGCCTGAAGGAGTCTTGAAGGAAGAGTAGGATATCCATAGGTGGAGGGAGGTGATGGATGGAAGTGCAATGTTTTTCAGACTGGAAGAACTAAGTGAGCAAAGGCATGCAGTTGGGGAGGACATTTCATTTCAAGGAGGGGCACAGAGTCCCCTATGGCTGCAGGGTATGGGTGGGGACCCAGAGGGCTCCGGGGTGGGGGGGGGCAGAGTCTGGTCAGATGAGAAGGGGCCAGACCCTGATGAGTCTTCAGTGCCATGCAGGCAGCCTGAGTCTCTCAGCAATGATTCAGCAATGGAAAAGAAGTGAAGCTTGTTGAGAAGGGAAATGACGTGATCACGTCCACGTAGAAAGAGAAGAGACGCTGAGACCCAAATGCATGTTGCTGGCTGGAGAAATGATGGTTATTTTAATTTTCCCCTTTTGGGTCACCTGCAGTTGCTAATTTTTCTACAGTGAGTGTGGATTCTTGGTAAATTTTAAAATAAAACAGATAAAATAATTTTTATATGGTAAAATACAAATGGGGAAAAGGGAGGGGGCCAATGAGTAGGACGTGTCTGTAGTTGGAAGGGGAGAAGCTGGAGGCCAGCGCTGGGGCAGTGAGAGGGCTGGGAAGTGAGGGGCAGGGCAGTGAGGGGGTAGGGCAGCAAGGGCGCTGGGTGGTGAGGGGCTGGCGGAGCGGGAAGGAGCATCCATCTTTCACACGTTCTTCCAATGTGTCTGCTGTGGGCTGGGCGTTGTTCCAGGAGCTTGATGGAGAAATGGGTCAGTAGTAGGGGGAGAGTAGGATGGATAAGGGGAGGGGGTTATCTTTTAGGCTTCCAGAGATTTGAGTGTGTTTGTAAGCTGAGGGAAAGGAGCATCTGGAGAATGAAATACAAGATGGCAGAGACAACTTAGTACCTAGGAGGCAAGACCCAAGAGCAAATTAGAGGGAATAAGGTCAAAGCCCCAAGTGCAGTGTGTGCGTGTGTTGAGTCTGTGTGTATCTCTGTGTGTCTTAGAGAGAATGCATATGAATTAGAGAGTATATGAATTAGAGAGTATATGAATTAGAGAGTATATGAATTGGAGACTATGTCAATATGAATGTCTCTGTAAGTGGGTATACATGAATACATTTTGGATTTGAATATACATGTATAGCAATTCCTGAAAATAAAGATTTGAGCCTCTCTTTTCTGCTATCTGTAAAAGTGCCAAAGACTATTTCAGAAAGAGGAAAAAATATACAACGCATCCTATAAACAAAGCAATGGAGGAAATGCAGTTGGCCCTCTCATTCTGTTCAAAAGAGCAGGGCACAGTGCAAAAAGGAGGGCAGGAGAACAGTTACACAGGAAAATGCACTGGCTCAAGGCTGCTCCGTGAAAGGTAGCAGGTGTGCCTGATACAGACGTGACGGCCCCATGCACTAGGCAGAGAGCACGCCCCCAGAGGCTGGCTGGCACCCAGGCGGGGGCTGTCACAGCTCCGGAGTGGAGTTGGCGTGGATGGAGGTACCTTCCACACACCCGAGATGCTCTCTGTCCCCTTCAAGGTTGCCTATTGTGAAGAATTAGTGTTTGGCCAGAGGTACATGAACCCCTTGGCTTGGGATTTCCCTCCTGCCTGAAGGAGGCACAATTCAGCAGACTGGGGAGGCAACCAGAGAGCTAGAAGCGTCCCAGAGCTGTTTCTGACAGTCACTCCCCAAAGCTCTGCAGACCCTCCGAGGCAGTGGAAAGATGAGGCAGGCCCAGGGGCAGGAATCCGGTCCACCAGGCTGAAGCTAGCTCTCCGTGCCTGGCCTCGTCCACCAGCTTGCTTGCTTCGTCTTGCTTCTTTCTTACTCGAAGAGAGACTCCCACAGTGGTATCTTGATGTCAACAAAGCAATCTGTGACTTGCTTAACCCAGATGGACAAGTGTGTCCTTTTCTCTCCTCTCCTCTTTAGCAGGTTCGGACTATTTTAAGGAGTTTCTCTCCATGTGGAAGGCAGTGCCTGCCTGTGGCCAGTGTGGCTTTGCTTTTTCCTGTGTTTCTCTTACTCACCTCCCTTCCTAGACACCCATAGCAAGCGATTCATTCCAGGAATTCCATAGAGATTGGACCCACTTCCTTCTGTCCTCTGGGTCACGTACGAAGTTGGAAACACCACCACCGTTAAAAAAAATCAATCCAACATGTGATTTGTCCAGGTGATAAGGTCTGTAGCTAATATCAGTTGCTGTGATTTTTCAAGAGAATAACCACCTGGTGATACGTTTCATGAATGTCCCATCAAACCATCTATTACTGTAGATGAACTTTTCATATCTGAGCAGGCCTGCAAGCGACTGGTACAGAACCAAGTAACTCACCTGCGTGTCTATTAAATTACCAGAGGAAAAGGAAGCAAATAGGAGGCTCTTGCAGCTCAAAGGGACACAAAAAGCAGGAGAAGATAATGAGAAAGGTTCTATGCCAACACATGGTAAAATGTCAACACAACTTTTTGTTTCTTGTCCTTTGAAACTTACTCCCTAATGTCTTCTTTCCTTCACATGTACTACTGCCCCCCCACCAGGCTGAAATAAAGCTGCCATCACCCCTACCTCCACCCCCCAAAACTCAAAGAAGGGCCCTGAGCAGTTCTCAGCAAACATATATCCTGTAAACCCAGGCTCTCTGGATATCTGTAATATAAAAATTAGGATTTGTATGATTTTTCTGTTTGCAACTATAACAAACTACCATAAACTTGGTGGCTTAAACAATGCAAATTTCTTATCTTACAGTTAGTTCTGTAGGTCAGAAGTGTGGCATGGGTTTTGCTGGGCTAACATCATTGGCTTGCATGCCTTTCTGAAGACTCTGGGGGAGAATCCATTTCCTTGTCTTTTCCACTTTCTAGAGGCTGCTCAAATTCCTTGGCTTGTGGGCACTTTCCTCCATCCTCAAAGTCAGCAAAGGTGGATGGAGTCCTTCTCACATCCCCTGACCCCGACCTCTTCTGCTTCCCTCTTGACTTTTAAGAACCCTCGTGAGAATATTGGGCCCTCAGGGGCAACCCAGGATAACCTCCCTAATCTGAGGTCAGTCCATTAGCAACCTAACTCCATCTGCAGCTTTAAACTCCCCTTTGCCATGTAACTAACGTATTCACAGCTTCCAGGGATTAGGACTCTTTTCGAGGCCATTATTCTACCTATCACAGAACTCATGTTTCTTTGTCATTGCTGTTTTTTTTAACCTCGTGCTCGCTATCTCTCTTTTTGCTCAAAATAGTAATAGAACCAGCAAAGTGAAGTCTTAAAACAGGTTCCTGAAACAGATGCGTGCTCACATTTCAGCTCTGCCTGCTGATTTGGGGCAAATTTCTAACCTTTCTCTAAACCTGTTTCTTACCTGTGAAATAAGGCTAATATAATATCCTACAGAAATGGGTGCAAAAATGGGATGATGTTGGCAAAGCTTTAGCCTAATGCCTAGCATGTCGTAAGTGCTCAATAAAAGTAAGTTAAATCTTAGAAGAAGCGAGGCAGAGTAAGTGGGGATGAGACAAGAGACAGAGTATAATCCAGGTCTCTGTACCCTGAATCCCCCGTCCTCCTGTTTTGCTCCCAGTTGATCTCATTGGATGGAAAAGAGATGTTCAGCCGTCATCTTCGTGGACCTCTTCCTTCCTCACTCTCCACTACAGACAGGCCAGGGGATCCAGCCTTGGCACTGGCCCACGGAGCCTCAGGGGGCGTGCCCTAGTGGAAGTGGCCGAGTCCCCACTCTACCTGCCCGTGGTCCCTGGCCAAGCCCGGAGGCATGTGGATTCTATTAGAGACAAAGTCAGGGGGTTTCCAGGAGTGATTACGCCTGACTTGGCCCTTGCCGCTGCCCACTGCTCGAGGCAGGGGGACCCAAAGCTTAGCTGGACCTTCCCCAGCAGTTGGGTGGTGGTCTTGGGGGGCCTCTGGTGGTGATCAAGGCAGAGAGGGGCCCAGAGCACCCAATGCAGAGCTGGGAAGTATGGCCTTCCAGAAAGCCGCCAGTTACCTACAGGGTTGACAAAACCAAAAAGTGTTAACATACAGTGTTGACCAGGATGTGGGGAAATGGGCAATCCACACTCTTTGGGAAAGTAATCCAACGTTTTTTTTTAAAAATTAAAAGCACATAAACATTTAAAAAATAAAAAGTAAACACACATACATACCTTCCTGTCCAGCAATCCAAGTTTGGGGGAATCTAGTCTATCAAAGAAATAAAAATACTAGTACACAATGTTGTTTGAAGAGGAATATTTATTACAACAATATTCGTAGGACACACACACAAAATCTGAAAAGCCTAAACGTCCATCAATGGGTGGAAAATTGAATAAATTGTAGTATGGCTGTCTAAGAAATACTGTGTAACTATTTAAAAGAAGGAGTTATTTGCTTAGCTCTTGATCTTGAAGGATTAGTAGAAGAGAAATACATATCATAATTTTGTAAAACTGAAAAAAAGCCCAGTATGGGTGTATGTCAGGATATGTTTTCATGAGCACGGGGAGAGGTGTGTGAGGACCCATGTGTCTACTAACATTAGTGCAGGCTGGGTTAATATTCTTCGCTCTGTGTATCATTGTATCGCGTGGCTGATTACAATAAATGAACGACTTTTTTGGGTTAAATTTTGAGAGAGGAGTTTACTCTAAATGGTGGGGGTGGGGGGATGGGCTGGGGTGGGGAGGGAAGCTGTGCAGGGGACTCCAGGAGCAAACCCGTTAGCGGTGAGAGAACCAGGGACCCCAGATTGGGGGTTCGAAGGCAGGGCGAGCCAGGGGCCTGGCCTGGGCTCTGGCGCCAGCTGGAGGTGGGGTAGGGTCTGGAGACACAGAGCCTGTCCAGAGGCTGACTTAATTCAGGGAGATTATCTAGAGCTTCCTGAGAAGGCCGGAGTGGGCCGGAGTGCTGGGTAGCCTGTAGCAAGAGGAAATTAAGCTGCTGGAGTATAAAGGAAAACTGCTCCACAGTATTAAAGGTCATAATGAGGTTCTCTCCTCCGGTTTATTCTGAAGAATTCAGTGAGACCCATGGGATTAAGCCTGTTTGGAGGCAGGAGGAAACAAGAATAATAATAGCTAACAGTAGGTAAGAGGCATGGAGTGCGAAAGCGCTTCACCCATGTTATAGTATTTGACCCGAAGTACAACCCCATGAGGTAGGTATGATCATCCCCATTTTGCAGAGGAGGAAACTGAGGTCTGGAGGGGTTAAGGAAGCCACCCGTGGTTATGCGGCTGGTAACAGAAGTCTTCTGGCTCCTGGGTCCTCACTCTAAAGGCAGGTCCTTCCGGGGCGAGAATCTGGACAGGAGGTTACTCTCCTTGTCCCCACTTCCTTCAGGGCTGGAGCCGGGAGGCTGCCCGAGCCTGGCTGGGCAGTGCTGGGCCCAGTTTTTTTTTCTTTCTCACTTTCTTTCTTTCTTCTTGGTTCGTTTTATTTATTTATTTATTTATTTTAAATTTATTTTATTGGCGTATAGTTGATTTACAATGTTGTGTTAGTTTCAGGTGTACAGCAAAGTGATTTAGTTATACATATATATATATTCCTTTTTTATATTCTTTTTTTTTTTTTTTTAAAGGGGAAATTTTACGTTCTTTTATTTATTTATTTATTTATTTATTTATGACTGTGTTGAGTCTTCGTTTCTGTGCGAGGGCTTTCTCTAGTTGAGGCAAGTGGGGACCACTCTTCATCGCGGTGCGCGGGCCTCTCACCATCGCGGCCTCTCTTGTTGCGGAGCACAGGCTCCAGATGCGCAGGCTCAGCAATTGTGGCTCACGGGCCCAGTTGCTCCGTGGCATGTGGGATCTTCCCAGACCAGGGCTCGAACCCGTGTCCCCTGCATTGGCAGGCAGATTCTCAACCACTGCACCACCAGGGAAGCCCTATATTCTTTTTCATTATGGTTTATCACGGGATATTGAGCATAGCCCTCTGTGCTCTACAGCAGGACTTGTAGAGCCATTGTTCCCCATTCTCTACACAAAAGCTGACACCTGCTAACCCCACATCCGACTCCATCCCTCCCCCAACCCCCTGCCCCTTGGCAACCACCAGTCTGTTCTCTATGGGCCCAGTTTTTTTATGCCGGTATTTGGGTCTGGGGCCCAGGCTGCCCCCGCCTCAGTCTCAAGGAAAGGCCCTTGGGAGATGCCGTTCTTCTCCTTGGGGGAAAACCCCAAACTACTTCATTAGAAAGTTCCCTGACGCCCAGGCCTCTGGAGTGCAGAGCGGCCAACCGCTCAGCGCGTGTCCTCATGGCTCTCCGCCCCCCGCTTTGTTTTCACTCCAGGAGCGAGAGGCAAGGGCAACAACGCTTTGATTTCCTTTGGTAGGTGTGCGGAAGGAAGAAAGGAGAGGCAGCGAACCTTCCCTCGGGTCCCGTGGGACAGGGCGGTAGACTGTTCCGGAGAGTGGACCTCTCCCTGGGACCACCCGCGTCCAGCCTGGCACTGCCAGGGCGCAGCCCCTAGTGTGGGGCGGGGAGAGGGAGAGGGAGATAAGAGTCGAAGGAAGACCTTTCTGGAAGCGGCTCTGCCAGGACTGAGGGAATTTCGGGAAGTGGAAAAGGGGAAAGGCTGCTCTCCGCGTCGTCCATCCGAGTTCCCACGCTTGGGCTCGGCCTGGCCAGCCCCTTGGCGCTGCCACCCGTGGGGCCCTCGCCCTCCAGGCTTCAGCCGGAGTGAAAAGGATCTCCAGATGCCCAGAAGGAGAATCTATGTGGTGGTCCTTGTGCTGATTCGCTTCCCTGAGGATCCTGAATGAAAACAGGTCCCAGATTCACCTCTATCCTCCACCTCCGTCTACAGCGGCTGTCGTCTCCAGTTCTAAGATGACTGCTTTCCTCTCTCCCCTCCGCTCGCCCTGCTTATGGACCGGTTCTCCCCATCTTTCTCGGAGTCCTCCATTTTCCACGCCCCCGTCCTTCTTCTTCCCTTGCGTGTCTCCTCCTCCCCCATACGTCCACTTCCCAAGGGCCCTGGAGTTTTGGGGCCGAGCCGGGGGCTCTGGACTTGGCCTCTCTGACATTTTCCTGAGGATAACCAAACATTACACTCCAGTGGACTTCTGTGCCTTGAATCTACTCGGGCAAGGGATGGAGTGGGAGGGCCCTTCCCCGACCCCAGGTCCTCGAGGGCTGGCAGCCTAGCGCGAGTGGGCCACGTGCAAAGCGATGCGCAGAGCTGGAACCACCGGGCGGAGGCAGGGAGGACGATCGCCTCGGTGCCTGATACCCACTCCTCACCGCCCGCACCCCCAAACCCCATCTCAGCGATGGGACGTGACTTGTGCTCACGTTGGTTGCTACCTCCCCGAGCTGGGAGCAGGGCTTACCGCGCTGCTGCTTAAAAACGGTAACACCAACTAACATATGGAGATGTCATCATGATTAAACAACAAATTAGAGTCGAAGACGGCGCGATAATAATCTAAACAATCATCACAACCAGAAGAAAAGTCCTCTACCGAGCCAGGTGCGGCAGCGTTTCCGGGACTCTCGGCCCTGCGTCCCCCGGCTCTCTCTCCAAGAGCACTGGAGGGTGTTCCCCGGCCTACCAAAGGGCGAGAGAGCCCCGACACGGCACCCAGCCCTCTGGAGGCTCCCCCGGACGATCCGGGACCGGCCGCCCCGGAGGGAGGCCCCACCTGGGAGGCAGCTGGAGCCGCAGCACGAGAACCAGTTTCCTGGAGAAGAGAGCGACCGAGCCCGCGTTCCCAGTCCCCGCCCCTCTGCCCCTCCCTCAGCCTCGCCTCCTTCCAGATCTCGGAGGAGGTCGTTTTCTAGGAGGGAAGCCTGCGCTGTGAGGGGAGGGGTGTCCTCCTTGTGTCGCGGGGGTCTCCCCCCACCACCACCCCAAAGCCTGGGGAGAACGCCGCGTGCGTTTTCCTTTGGCGAGCAATGGGCCCAGTGGTGCGCGCTGGTTCGCCCCCAGTTTGCGGAGGTAGAAACACGAATAGGAGCGGGGGGGGGGGGAAAGTTTATCAAAGCAAGAACGGCCCGAGTAGACCCTCTTGCTCCTCCTCCCCGCCCATCATTAAATAGATTCCTGTTTATAACAGGCTCAGACATTTTTATTTGAATTGCAGGGGTTGAACTCAGGCTAGAATCGTCCCACTTACACTTAGGCCGAAAATTACATTGAAATGAAACGATCGAAACCAAACTCTATGTTCCCAAACAGCCAGCGTTCCGGGGTGGGTGGCCACTCCGCGCAGGCAGCGAGGATCTCCTTTGGTCTGGCCTGAAACTGGAGGATCGGCGGAGGAGGGGGTGCTTGGGGGCGGGGGGCAGCGGGGGAAATAGTCCCAGGAGTAGGGGCGAGGCGCGTGCGTGAACCCGCCGCGCTAATAGATGCTGCCATTAAGAATCCGGGCGGCTTCCAGCGCTCGGGGCGCAGGGACGCATGTGTTGCTGGAATTCAATCCGTGGGGGGAATGCAGATTGGGCTGCGACCTACTGGGTTTGATTTATGAACTGTTACTCTAGCGATTGTTTACACATTGCATTTCAGGGCCCCGTGCCCCCTCCAGGAGCGCGTCGCGGGAACCCGCTCCAGCCTCCTCAGCCTCCCTCCCCGCCCCCATCTCCACCCCCAGCCCCCCTCGGGGGCCCCCGCAGCTGCCTCCCACCCTCACCTTGACCAAGAAATCCGATTTCGCTGTCTTTGAACCCAAAGACCCACATTCGGGTCTGCCCCCCCAGACTGCTCCCATCCAGCAGCCCCGGACCCCACGCTCCTCTGCTCGCGTTTATTCGTGAATGTTTACTTCTCTGGAAGGCCATGCGGGCCTATAAATAGGAGAGGTGGAAGCAGCTCGACTGCCAGATCGATAGGCCCTGTCTCCTCGCCATTTCAGCTGAGCTGTCTTATTAATTATGAAAGGATTCACCTGATCCCTGCCAGGGGATCAGCCTCTGGTCCCTCTTCGAGAGCCCTTAATGGTGGTTCCTCCGCAAGGTGCCTCTGGCCACCGCAGAGGAAGCGGCGTGTCGGCGGGAGGGCGCGGCCTGCGGAGCCGGTCGTTGAGGCTCCGACCCGCGTGGGTGTGCGTGTGCATTCTCAGCTGCGCGCGAGCCCAGTGCCCCCAGACCTCACCTAGAAAGGATCCTTGCCGTTTACTTATTTAAAACGTAACCTCTTCTTTCTCTTAAGTAAACACAATTTCAGGGACAAGGTGTCCTGGTGGAGGAGGGTCTGCTTGAAGATGGTAGGTTAGCAGGCGGTTTGCGAACAGGTGAACTTATCACCTGGCATCCTGTGTCCCTTCAGGCAACCCCGAGAACTCGGCCAAGAAAGCAGGCTTGGGGCAGGAAACAGACGACACCCCTATTTCAAACAATAACTTTTATTTTATACTTCTCTATACTTTGTAGCAAATTTTTTTTTGCTGAATTTAATTTATAATAAACATTTTAAATTACATCTCTCTCTCTCTTTTTTTTAAAATCAAGGCTCTTTTATGTCAAAATCTTTTTTTAACTATATTTTAGATTAACATTTAACATCCACCCCCCACCCTTGTGATCTATACCATTGGATATTCAGGTATTACTGTATGTGTAACAGCTAAAACAAGAGGGAAAATCAAGGCAGTGGACTTGGAAAGATGCATCAACACGAGCAGGTAAAGCTTAACCTCTCAGTGATTTCAGCAGCGTTTTTTCTGGCAGCCTGTACCTCTAACCCGAGGTTTCTTCAACCCCTTTCCTCTCTCCCTCCTAGCCTTAAAACACAAGGCCAGCAATCCGTCCTTTCACTTTTCTCGAGGAGAAATGTGCAGTGGAAATGATCAAAACAAGATACTGTGTTAGAAGGACGTGAGCGTGAATTATTCACGAGATGCTTCTCTCTTCAATTCATTCCCCTGGCCTTCTCCTCTCCTCTCTTTCCTATTAGGAGGAGCCCATAATTTGTCATGTATTAACATGATTAATATAGTAGGTGGCCCAGGGCCGTTCCTGAGATTCTTGTGCCAAAAAACAAAAATTAAAAAGATGGGGTGGGTTTGCCGTTTTCGTATTTCTGTGGGAAGACGGACTGAAGCTGAGGTCCGAGTTTGGCTGTGCTTGCTTGCTCACTGATCGGTAACATTTGGCAAATAAAACACAAGAAAATCAAACGAAATCAAAAAGAGAATCAGGATTTCCCACAATCCTATATGAGTGTTGTCAGCATCACAGAGAATCACAACGTCCCCAAAGAACGAATGGATCTTCCTCTCGATTTCCGGGAGCATGGCGTGAGTGAGTGTGGGCGCGCGGGGGAAGCCGGCCCCGCGCTCAGAAGGAAAGCCAGGTCGCTAAAGCTGCCAAGAGAGACACCAGGAGTACGGGGAGCGCCGGGAGCAGGGACCCCGCCGCCCCGTTGCCGCTGCCGCAGAGTTCGAATAAGCTGCCTTGGATGTTGAGATTTTTGGATTCTTTTCTCAGTTTATCCCACATATCTTTCGCCCCTTCCTGGCAATCCGTAAGGGCTGTGACCGTGCAGCTGTGGAAATCCTCCCAGTATCTGGCGAGGAACAGAACAAAACAGAAGCAGGTTCACTTTGGGCGCGGGAAGGACCCCGGGCCTGCGCCCCGGGCAAACCTCCCGGCGCCCCGCTCCGACCTCCTCTCCGCCGGCCCGGCGCCGGGCGGGGCCCGGTGGGCGCTCCCGGGACCTCCGCGCAGCCTGGATGCCGCTGACCAAGGTGGAGGCCGCCCCTTCCCTCTCTGGTTCCGCGGCCCGGGAGCCGGGCCGCGCCCTTTGCGCCGCGCTGGCACCTCGGCCTGCGCAAACAGATTGCTGGGCCTCCGCGGGCAAAGCTAGGAAAACAGTGCTAAGCCTCGCAAGCTGCCGCCCATTAATGCCTCTTGGCTTGCAAGACGGGTTGCTTGCTCGGAGCACGGCCCTCCCCTCCGGGCTTCCCGCTGTCTCCTCCCCCCCCGCCCTTCTGTCTCGCCTCCTCCCTCCCCACGCTGCCGCGCGCTCTCCCCTTGGCCTTCATTCTCCTCCGCTCCTCCTTTTGTCTCCCGCTCTCCCCTTTCCCCTTCTTTCCTCTCCCCTTCTTTGTCTTCCTCCTTTTCCCTCCCCTCGGTTTTCCTCTCTTCCCTTCCTCACTTCCTCTTCCTCCTCCTCCTCCGCACTTGCTTCGGTCCTCCGTGGCCCCTCGCCTTGCTCTCCACGCTCCCCCGGCTCTGATTCGGTCCGGAGACTGCGGCCTGCCTCTCCCCTCCACGGGGTCGGTGAGTGCCAGCGCCCGGGCGTCCGGGGCTGGCTTCCCGGCCTCCTCCAGCCTCCTCAAACCCCAGAGCTCCGGCCCTGCCCTTCCTCCTCTCCCGAGGCTTCTTCGTGGCCCTGGACCTCCGCGGCCTTCGGGGTGTAGTGCCAGCCTCCCCTCCAGGCCCGGACTCCTGGGCCGGCGCGGTGCCCGCCGCTGCCAGCCTTCGAGGGACCCTGCTCCCCGTCCTCCCTTCTCGCCTCTTCCCGGAGCCCCGCGCCGTACTCAGCCACTCGCTCCTCCTGGGCTCGGCTCCGAGCCCCGCCCCACAACCTTCATCCAACTTGTGCTTTTTTTTCTTTTTTTTATTGTCCCCCTTTCTTCTGAAAACCCAAAATAGATCTCGAGACTAAATATAATTCCAACCCGTGATCGATTCCTGGGGCGCTGTCTCCTTTCGGGGCTGGGTCAGTCAGTGAGCCTCGGTAACTCTGGGTCGGCTCCCCCTTCGCCCGGGCCTTAGCGTCAGGTCACCAGGGAGGGCCCTCCACGAAATTTGGTTGTCATTTTCTCCCCTCTCTCCTTTCTCTCACTAGCCTGGACTGTAGGCACGATTTATCCTGGTTTCCACTCCCACCCCATCTTCTGGCTGACAGTCAAGTTATAAATGCTTGTTGGACTGCCTTGAGCGCTGGCTGTTTTCTAATGACCTCCGTGAGTCTCTGATTTATGAGGACTGGGGGGCCTGGGGCGCAGGGCTTCCAGGTTCCTCAATTTGTAATAAACACTGAGATTTAGAGAAACCAAGAGGCGGCAGGACAGCTCTCTGCATAATTACACCTCCCAAAGGATGTCTAAATCTCTCCTTTCCTTATGCATGCCCAGATGGGGACCGGGCCTTCCTGGAAGAGAGACATGGTGGAAGACGACAGAATCCAGGTGGCGCTGAGAAGAGGTGGGCTTCAGTGCCACCAACAGTGTGGGAGCCTTGACCCAGCTGTGGCCGCCACCTCTGAGGGGCCCACCTCATTTCCATTTTCCAGGACCAAAGTCCTGCTAAAAAATTAAAATAGCTTGGAATAACCAAGTTCTGGCAAATGATGGAGGATTTGAGAGCTGATCCGTACTTAACCTTTTGTCCATCGTTATAGGTACATTTCTTACCTATCATCAGACACTTAGGATTAAAGTAGGGGGGTGTGCATCCCAGACCCAGCGTTTTGTCCCTTTCCTGATAGGAAAGTAGCAGCCACTTAGCCGCTGTGACTTCTGGTGGACACCAGGGTATTGAAGACTGTGTGCAGCAAAATTAAGGATGGTGCAGAAAATGGTCACTCCAACCTATGGGAAACAAGGAACACCTTTTGCCTTGGCTTTATTGGAAGGGCCATTATGGGGGTGGGGAGGGTCACAACTATTTTTGAAAAATAAAGTAAAAGTGTGTGTGCATGTGTATTGCAGAAGATGGGAGTATTTCTAAGGTCTGCAGCAGCTAAAATGCGGCTGGTCCACCACAGTAGGGCTCTGCTACCCTCATTTGCCAGTGGGAGCTGTGCTTTCCAGCCAAGCTCTGGAAAAACGCCACTGGGCCTGTCCATGAACTCCCTCCTGGCCTGGCCTGGGGACACCTTGCAGATGCAGGAGGGAGGGGGGAAGCAAGAAGGGTAACTACGCTAAAGCTCCGAATTGGCTACAAACTCCGCAGAGGTGATCACTGGACATTTGGGACGTGCTCCTCTTGGGCAAAGTCATTGGCACAAAACAAAATATTCTTTCAGTCTCTCTCCTAGAAAGAGGAAGAGGGATCCGCACTCCCTTGCTGCTCGCGAATTTTCTTGGCGGGCACCGGAGGGGATTTTTATTAGAGGAAGTGGACAAAATAGGGGAGTGCCTTTCCTTTTAAGCAAACCAAGTAGAACTACCAAAAACGCCCCTCAAACCAAACCAGCCGTTCTTTGGGAAGTGCTCATTCGCGCAGCAGGAAAGGGAGACGAAGACGGCCTCAAAGCGCAGCGAGGAACTGCCAGCTGCTCTCCAAACCCTCGTCCCCGGTTCCAGCGCGTGGACTGCGCGCGCCTCTGTGCGCGCGGGTCAGGCTGCGGAGGGTGGGCCTGGGCCCGGCGGAAAGGATCATCCTCTGCCCATCCCAGGCCACAGGGTCCCCTTGGGTGGGGCAGGCCCCGGCAAAGGGCTGAGGGTGGGAGCCAGAAGGTGAGAAGGCGCGGATTCGCGCTGGTGCCAAATACTGACCGCCTGCGGGAGGCGGGGCGCCCTCCCACCTCCGCAGCGCCCCCCCGAACGGAAACCTCGAGGGCCAGAGAGGACACTTACGTGCACACGGTCTTGATGTTGGTCTTGTCATCCAGGCCCTGCGGGTAGTTGGCCATGCTGTCGCCCAGCTTGAGCAAACAGTCCGAAAAGCCCTTAAAGACTGCATCGCACTTGCCCGCTGCTCTCACGGCCTGCACCAGGTACGCTGCGGGGAGGAGGGGACACCGGTCAGCAGCACCGCGACCCCGCCCCGCAGCCCGACGGCCCGCCCGCCTGGGCCCAGCGCGCCTCACCCCGTCCAGCGGTGCCCACTCGCGCCCGGGCTCGGGGAGCGCCAGGTCCAAAGGTGAATGAACGGTTTGGCCCGAGAATGAGCGACCCGCACCCAACTGCGCGTGTCCTGCGGGTGGCCGGTGCGTGAGCGGCGTGGACAGGGGGAGGCGAGGCCATTCCTATTGTGCGACTCCCTCCCGCATCTGGCTCCGTATCTTTTTCTGTTTCCATCGCCCCCTCTTCTCACCTCCCCCGCCTCTTTTATTTCTCTCTTTCTCCTCACTCCCTCCTTCGTTTCCCAACGCTTCCCCAGCGAGCCCGTCAAGGCTCTCCAAGTGAGATCGTCCCTTTCTGAGGTGACGGAGGGGGTCCGAAAGCACAGCGCGGGGGCGAGGAAGGGGCTGGGAGGCGGCAGAGCGGGGGGCCGCGCAGCCGAACCGAGCGCCACGTCGGGCGAAAAAGCCTCGGGCTTGGCGGGCGCTCAGCAAACACTGCTGAATGAATAAATTAATAAAGTCGCTGGAAGCTACCAGCAGCCACCGACATGGATTGTTCCACTCTAAGAGCGACTGTCTACCACGCAGTGTGCGTTCCTAGTGAGGTCCTCGCCCCCCGCCCCCGAGAGACTGGGCGAGGGGACGAGTGGTCTGGGGCAGTCGCGGCCCGGCAGGGTCAGGATGGGTCTGAGCTAATGACCCCGGGTCACCTCCGCGGAGGCCAAATCCGTGAGCCCGGCCCCGTGCTTCCCTCCGCCTCTATCCGCGGCTCGGCTCCCCTGGAAAGACCGGCCACCACTCCCGCCAGCGGGGGAGGTGAGACCCTTCCTCGCCAGGCCCCAGCAGTGCGCCTGAGGGCCCAGGTGGCTGCCGCCAGGGGCTCTCGGCCTCCAGCTCCGGGCTCCCTCCAGAGCGGACCGGGATCGCAGTCGGGGCGGTGGGAGGAGGTGGAGGTGGAGGAGGTGAAGGAGAAGGAGGAGGAGGTGGGGGGCGGGGAAGGAGGAGGAGGAAGAAACCCAGGCCGCACCGAGGTCCTCGCTCCTGGTCTCAGGTCGGCCAAACCCCGCGGCTCCAGGCGGCCGGCGCGCTGCCGTGGCCATTTCTCGCCTTCCCAAGGCCCACGAACCGGGCTAAAGATTCCGAGGCGAGCGGCCAAAAGCACCCGGGACGCCAGGAGGGCGCGCAAGAAGCGCAGATCTGCGCTGCTGGGCCGAGGGGAGGGAAGAGAAGGAGCGAATCTTCTCGGAATCGAAATCGGCCTCCAGTGCCCGGACCCTGAGCGCCGGGCCCTTCCCGGCAGCGTTCAGGGCGCCGCGGCGCGCGTGTGGGTGTCTCCGGGGAGGACCTCACCACCCCAAGCCGCCGGTGCCCAGAGCCGGGCCAGAAGCAGGCGAGGGGGAAGGTGATCGAAGCTACAGAGGCCTCCGCGAGCGCACCGTTTGCAAATTGCTGCAGGAAGAGCTGGGCGGGCCTTGCGCTTTCTAATCCGGAACGGGAAGCTCTGGGGAAGGGACTCGACCTCGGCTCGGGCAGATACGTAAACCTTTACCAATCTCCCGGTCCCCCTACGAAACAGTAAGAGCCCTTGCGACTGCAAGTATCAGCTAGAACACTGAATAAACGAATCTTTGTTCCAACAGAACGCGGTCCCGATGAAATCAACCCTGCGCGGCGCCCTCTATAATCCGTACCACAGATGCTGCTTTGCAGCGAGGAAACGAAATAAAATACAGTCCATCCTCCCTCCCGCCCCGGCACCCAGTCTCTCCTTACCCCTTACCTCCACCCCCAAGGCTCGGTGGTGAGAAAGTTGCCCCTAAGATGCATTGATACTATGTTAAAGGAGAATTGGGGTTCGCCGGGGTGGGGGGCGCGGGAAGCGCTCCTGTCGCGTTATCTTTCCAGGGGCTGCTGGAGGAGAAGACATGTCACAGCGCGCATGTGTGTGTGTGCGCGCGCGTGTAAAATAAGAAGTCGTGAAAATTTCTGTTTTTTTTTGCAACTGTGGCTCCGCGGTCTCTGGCTGGGGAGGCCGGGGGCTTGCGCGCGGGAAGTGTTTCGCTGGCTCACGCCTCCGGGCAGGGGGCAGCCGGCGCGACCCTGTCCGTCCTTCTTGAACCCTGGTTCAGCGAGGCTTGGGCGGGCGACCCAGGCTACTTCCCCGTTCTCTGCGGTGTCCGCGTCTTGTGCCTTTTCCTTCCGTTCATTCATTCGTTCGACCTCTCATTCATTCCAAACTTCCTCCCGCCTAGCCTTCATTTGCCTTCACCACCCCTCCACCTTCCCGTCCCTGCCCCACCCCCGCTTTTCTTGCCAAATGTCAGTGATTTGGGACAGTTCCCAGCCGGGAATTAATAAAGATCGAGGCTCTGGTGCGGGAAAGGGCAGACTTTCGGGAACAAGTATGCTCCATTGCAATTCCACAGCCAACAAATGGTCATTTTCGGGCCGAGGTTACTGTGTTCCAAGCGTATTCCGCATACACAATCGCTGTCTTTTTTACCCCATCCGTAGTAAGGTTATTGCCTCCCGGGAAAGCAGATTACAATCCCTATATCAAAAACAACTGCTGTCTCCTGCTCTCTAAAAATCTGCAGGCTAACTGCAAAAGCCACATCCAGTTATTTCCAAGATTTAAGGGATTTGCTGCAATCAGAAATGTTCTTTATTTATTGCAGCTCTTTGCACTAATGTCAAAGATTCAAAACAGCCAGATTCAAAACAGCAAATCGTTTCTTAGGATTAAAGGCAACGCCAACATCCTGCATCCACACACTCTAAAGCCCCTACAATGTTCATGCAAAAAAATCAGATACTCAAAATCATGTCAAATGCATAAAAAAACCCACTGCAAAGAATCCATTTTAATGTGTAGATAACTCCAAAGCCTGTTTCCTCCACATTTCTCGTGAAGAAAAATGTTATGCATTTCATCTCTTGCCCCAAACCGATTCCCTAAAGCCCCTCCACCCCCCCGCAATACTGCAAGGATTTGTCTGCAAAGAATGCTACAGTCTGAAGTGATAGGCACCAACAATTCCCTTATCTCCAGAAAACCCGTTTGAAGAGTTTCTATTTTTTCTCTTGTCCATTCTATTAATAATCTGCTTCACTTTCACTTTTAGGCCACATTAATTAATGCTCTGACCCGCATCAGGGAAGGGGGTTTTCTAGTGCTCCCTTCCATAATGCCTTCTTCATTTTGGATGAAAAAATGTGAACTTTTAAACAACGACAGTGTAACTAGGACTCAAGATTCCTTAACATAAAATGGGGACTATATAAACCCACCCATAATCAATCCCAAACAAACAAAAATAACAGGCACCCAACACGACATATTGCCAACACTTCTTAACCCCTTCTTATATAGAAAATACTGATGCCTATGTGGAAAGGAACAGGCAAATGAGCATAGAAAATTCTATCCACATATATTTAGCTGAACTCAAGCTCCTCAATGATAAGCATATTAAAAGATGTACTCTGGGGTTCCCTATCATTCTCAATTTGCCCCCCAGCCCGGTCTGCGTTGCCCGGTGTGAATGCTGCAGCTAGGATACTGGGGCTGGGGGGGGGCGGTAGGATGACAAAGTTCTAAATGCTGCAGTCTGAACCCCAGAATATCTTTGCTTTCTGCACATAAACTTTCCAGTTGTAGCTGCCTAGGCATCTTGCCCCTGCATTCACCTTTTGACCCTTCAAAATAATACCTTGCAGTATCGCAGGGACCAGTGCATTTCCCCAGAGCGCACCAAACCTGGTGAACCCAAGAGAGGGGAGCAAACCCAAGGACGTGCGCTTTGGAAAAAGGGGGGCAAACCCCTCCAGAAAATGCCGGCTGCACACATTTCCCGGCGAACGTTTGGAATCTCTCCCCCTCCACCACCCCCTTTTTTTTTTTTTAGAAAAACCAACCCGGGACGCGCCAGTCCCTTGGAGCCTATGCTCCCACCCCTGGAGGTTTGCCGACTTCTCCGCACCCCCGGGCGGCCGCGGGCCAGTCGGTTCCTTTGGGCACCTGGGACCCGGCCGCCCGCCGCACCTCCGCGAGCCCGGCCCGCCGGCCACTTACCTATTTGCACCGCGAGGATCAGTGAAATATATCTGCCGTTCAACTTAAGTCCCATCCTACGTTTAGTCAAACCATTTGCGACCGCAGACCTTTAAATAGTTAGTTTAGAGAACGCGGGGGAAAGCTGAAAAATAGGCATTGCCAACAAGTTCCAGGAGCGACGGAGACTTTATGCACGGGGAAGGCAGAGGGAGGAGAGAAAGAGAGGGAGCGAGGAAGAGAGAGAGAGAGAGAGAGAGAGAGAGAGGCTGAGGGAGAGGGGGAAGTGCTGGGAATGGTTCACTCCATTAGGAGGGGCGGAGGAAGTACAGCCTCACGCCCACGAGCAGGCCTGACGTGGGGGATGACACGGAATGATTTTTTTTCAAAAAAAATAAAGACACCTTGGTAGAGAATCGCCATTTATAGTCATCAGAAGCTCGAATTAATCAGTTATCTCCAATTAATGTGCGATCCGAACGAATTCTCGCCTCTCGGAGGTGACCACTTCCCCAGTCCCCGCGGCCGCCCCCCCGCCTTCTCGCTGTTCCCGGGCCCCCAACCCCGCCCCCTCTCTGCGCAGAACCGGGGCTCCCTCTCCCCTCCCCGCCCGGAGCCGGGGAGTCCTGGCGCGCCCACTCGATTGTTTCAACCTGCCCCCCTCCTCCACCAGCTCCACGGCGAATCCGGCCCCCTCCCTACGTTGCAGCGGGGTTTAAAGGAGCGAGAGCGGGAGAGGGAAAAACTGCTCAGCCGGCTCCGTTAATTCGACAGCCCCCTGGGCCGCCTGCCCCCCTGCACTGGCCTACTCTCTTTCTCCAACCCTGCAGCTGCACTCGGGGCACAGCCCGGAGCGCGTGAGCACACACACACGCGCACGCCCGCGAGCCGAGCCGAGCGCCCCAGACCCTCCCTCACACACGGCACGGGAGCGCGCGCACACGCCCAGGCCCGGGGGGTTTAATCTGCCACACGCGGGGGCCCTGAAATATACACCTCGCGTCCTTGGTGACGCCCCCGCGGGCGAGGGGCCGCTTCAAGAGACAGGGCGACATCTGTATTGGGGAGCGGGGAGAGCAGGGAGGAAGGAGCCTCTGCAAAGACGATTTTCGGGTACTAGGGATGTACTAACTCGCAGAGCTTTCGGAAATTTACGAGGCGATCGCTAGTGTGAGGGGTTCCTTCTGATCCTGATGCGCCTCTTGAGGTTATTTGTTGGGCCGCACACACACGTACACACACGCACACACGTACATCACGTACGCACACGGACACCCGCGTCCACACACACCTGCACTGTCTTTTGATGCTCGGGCGCAAAGCCTGTGTAGACGCAGCCTTCTCTGCAACCAAGTGCTTCTGCAGCTGCGCCTGTGCCCGCGCGAGGTGCTACCGCGACAGCGTGAGTTAAGGATGAGAGAGGAACAGAGCTATTTTCTTTCTAAACGCGGTTAGGCTTTGGTTTCCTTCCCTTCCTCTGCACCAAAAGAAGCCTAAATCCTAGCTTCTTTAATCAAATTCTAAGGAAGGAGCCGGCCGACTCAGAGCCCGTGAAGAGAAAAAAGAAATGAAAGATGAAAAGGACCCGCTAAATCTCCCAAAATTACAGGAGAAAACAAGATATTAAGTAAGCGGTAGATATGCAGACGGATGAAGGCGGTATCGAATCGAATCTACTTCTCCAGGCACTGTGCCACCTGCGCGCCCATCTCTTTGGAGATGCAGAGACAGAGAAAGGGCGAGAAGGGGGCAAAAGAAGGGCGGTGGGACGTGCTGCGGAGGCTGAGGGGATGAAGGGGGGCGCGGGGGGCTCTGACTGCGGCCCTTTGTGTCGCGGAACGTCTGCACAGGGTGGCCCCTTCCCCGCATCCCGCAGGAGCGGCACACCCAGAGCTGGGGGCCCGAGGGCCAGGGCCCGGGGCCTGGGGGCGGGGCCTCGTGGTCCCACCCTGTTGACGTCACCAGGGGGACAGGCTGGGCGGCAGTGGGGGCAGCCTTTCCAGCGTCCACGGGCGGTGTGGCAGCCCCGGGTGTTTCCTATCCCTGCGCTCTGAGGCTCCTGGAGGAGCCGAAAACTTGGGCGGCCAGGGGGCGGGGCGGGGGCGGGTGGCGAGAGGCGGGTATCTCTTGGACCCGCCCCCGACGCCCTCCAATGGCCAGGCGAGAGGTTGGTCCGAGGGGCGGGGCCTCAGTGAGCCGCAGTAGGCCCCGCCCACAGCCCCGCCCCACCCCTCGGGGCCCCGCGCGTGCTGCCCGCCCGGTTTATCCCTCCTCCGCCCAGAGTTGAGGTGCCGGCTCCGAGCCCAGACTGTTGCAGGGCCCGACGGGGGGCGGTGTAAGGCTTTTTGCCCTTAACGTCCTTGCCTGTCTCCTGCTCACCGCCCCCCACCCCACCTCCGGATCTTCCAAAACGTCGTTTTCTGAGAGTGCCCTGGGATTTCCCCATCCCACCCCCTGTCATCCGAACTTGGGGCGTTGGGGGTGTGCAAGCTGGCAGCGCTGAAGGGCTAAATAAAGCAGAGTGAAGCAGAGGGCGCGCGGTTTGCGCGTGCGCACGGCCACCAGCTTCGGGTGGGCCGGTCCTGGGTCCCAGCCCATCCCGCGGGGTGGGGCGCGCCGTCGCTGGAACCCCCGCTGGCCTTCCCTCCACTTCCCTCCACTTCCCTCCACTTGCAGCCCAGCCTCCCCTCGCTGGTGAGGGTCGTTTGGAAAGTGAGGAAATGAGAGAGCAGTCAGTACTGTGCGTAAATGATATTGGGGTAAATGGTTGAAAGCAGACGATAACAGTGTTTTTCTAAAAAAAATTCTTAATTTTAAAAGTACTGGTCGTCCTGCCGTCGGGGCTCCAAGAGAGGTTGGTTTTTCCTAATTCCTTTATTAAAGGATAATGAAATCCCTGGTTGCCAACGCATGCTGGCTCTTTGGGAACATTGCGGGCAATGCCCACGGTTGAAGGTGGCCTTGGAGAAGGTTTCCTCCTTTCTTTTCTTAATTTGAAATGTCCACTCCACATCATACTTGAGGCGAGAAAGCAGTGGACTGGACGAGAGTGGGGAGACGCAGGTCCTAGGCCTTGTGTCGTCAGTACTGCGGTGACCTTGGTCTGTCCCCACGCTTCTCTGACTTGCAGTTAGGTAATCTGAAAAAACAGCGGAGATCGGACTACGACCTGATCTCCAAGGCGGTTTTCGCCTTTGGAGTTTTGTGGACTGGAGGTTTTCTAGAAAACTGTGGATGTGCAGCCCAAGGAATAAAGTCCATGCAAGGATGCTTGTTACAGGTGCCTTCTTGCAAGGGGCACGTTTCCTTTTGATAAGCAATTTCGTTTAAAGTTAAAGAAACGTTTTCAGTTCAGGATTAAAAAAACAAAAAAATTGGTGCTGTTTGGATCTGCATATCAAAATGAGCCAGAGGTACCCCTCCCCCCTGAAAGTAGGTCTGCATAATTAAGGCATAAATGTGCAAAACTCCTTGTCCCTAAAACTGCCAGAAAGAGACCACGTCTAATTTGAAGCCTGGTTTGCACCAGCTTCCCTTCTCGGTTCAGGGTCCTGCAGCTCCCCCCCACGGCACGCCTCCGCCCCCAGCGGCGCATGCAATGTTCCACACACGTGCGGACACCAGGCGCGGGTGCGTGTGTTCTTGCACTGGTAACAGGGCAAAGCACTGAGCCAGTCCATTTCCCAACTCTCTCTACCAATCCATCCTAAGTGGACTTTCCAGATGCTACCATTTTAAAAACACCCCTTTGAAATTATTTGCCAGAGCAGTTGCCAGGTCTACTAGGAAATCCCACCTCTTCCTGGGTCAGAAAAAAATCCACTGCTATATTAGAATGGATTGCTCTAACGATACATCTCTCTCATAAATTTAGTCTGTCATTTTTTATACCTTCAACTAGAGTCCTTAATCAAAATATGAATATTAATGTATATAGCTCTTTTATTTAAAATGACGACAGCTATACCATATTTAAATAATCATGTGAACTAAGAGGGGGTTAAATTTTTTTCGAGATATGGTGGTAGAGTCCTAATACAAACCCACTTTGGGAGGCTTGGGTCTCCCTTTGCATCTGCTACTTGGTAAGGTGATTTTTCACTCTTTGACCACTGCTTTAAAATTAGTTGAAACTTCTAGGGCTTAAATATATGGCTGGCAGAAGAAACTTGATTTTAGTGCAGAAATCTGAATCCTGGGAGCAGATGTTATGTTTGAAATGTATGCGTGTGATTAGCTTTCTATTTAACAATAAATACTTTATTTTTAAAAATTAACATTTTTATTATGAAATATACACACAGAACAATGCACAAAACAGAGCTGCACAGCTCACTAATTTATCACAAAGTGAACATCTATGTGGTCTCCATTCACACTGAAACAGAACAGACATGACACCTAAAAGCAATCTGTATTCCTAGATAAGATCCTAAATCAAAAAGGTCAGAGAAATCGTTGGGACAGTTAGCAAAATTCGATTGTGGTCTGTGAATGGGACATTAGTTGGTACTAATGTTGATTTCCCAATTGGAGAGTTGTAGGGTGATCACACAGAAGGTTGTCCTTGTTTGGGGGGGGGGACACACACTGGAGTACTTAGGGGAGATGAGATGTCATACCTGCAGCTTGTTCCCATAGGGTTCAGAAAAGGAAGAGCAGTAATGGGGATAACTAGACAGCAGTGGGACAACACAGTAGAATGTTAATATTGGGGAATCTTTGGGTGAAGGGCTATGGGAGTTCTTTGTACTGGTCTGGCAATTTTTATTTATGTTTAAAGTTATTTCAAATGAATTATTTTTAAAAAATCTACTCGAGGTGGTTTAAGGACTTAGATAGCCCCCCGCCCAAAAGCTTTAAAAACTAAGTGAAATATATATCAATAGAAGAATATTCTTAAACTTTAAATACGCATAAAAAGCATGAACTGGAAATGATTGACAAATTTGACCATAATAAATGAAAAACTTTTGTTCATAAAGTAACACCTTAAAGAAAAGGAAAGGGCAAATTACCAAAATCACCAAAACTGGTATCAAGAACTAAAGAATTCCTGAGACCAATTTTTTAAAGCATGTACGCATGCACACACACACACATCCTGAAATAAAACTGGGCAAAAGACATGAAAAGGTATTTCACGGAAGAGAAAGCACGTATGGTTTATTCCAGGAATGTAAGCAAAACTGGCTTAATGTTCAAACCCTCAGTGTCTCCGTGTCTTTTGTATCCTGAGAGCCTTTCCTTTGGGGATGATCTCACCCTGGTCCATGTGATGTTTTCTCACCACCACACTCACACCAAACAGTCATGGTGAGACTACTTCATAAACCAGGTGTGTTCTTCTCAATGAATCTCCTTAAGGAGTAACAGCATGTTGACCCGTTCCACCACTGGGGATGTTAACCTCAATTGCCTGGTTTGTCAGGTGTCTCTTTCTTAACTTCATCATTTCCCCCTTTGTAATTGGTAAGTATTTTGGAGGGAATTATTCTGAGATTACACTGATTTCCTAGTCCTTATCATAACTCCGCATGAGGGCCCTAGCATCCACTGACCACTCCTAAGTCAACCACCTCTATGATGGTTACCAGATGGTGATTCTCTATTTTCCTCATTTCTTCTAAATTTGTTACTTGACATTCTACTGTAAGGAAGAGCTCCCTTCTTCCCACCCTTCTTTCCCTTTTCCTTCCCCCCTCCTCCCTCCCTCCCTCCCTCCTTCCCTTCTTTCCTCCCTCCCTCTCTTTTTCTCCCTTTCTCTCTACCTTTCTTTCTTTCCTTCTCTTTCTTTCTTTCTTTCCTTCTTTCCCTTTCTTTCCTTCTTCCTTTCTTTCTTTCTTTCTTTCTTTCTTTCTTTCTTTCTTTCTTTCTTTCTTTCTTTCTTCCTTCCTTCCTTCCTTCCTTCCTTCTTTCCTTTATTCCTTTATATCAGTATCATCTCATGAATTTCTGTTTTATTTAATGTGCTGTAATCCCCTCTCATTCCTATTTTAAGAGTCTCATGCTTTACTGACTGAGCTAGCCAGGTGGCTTAGCCCCTATTTTAATGCTCAAATTGTCCCCTACTTAGCCAGTGGGGGCCCCTTCAAGCCGATTTTTGTGTCCTCTCAGTGTATCCTGATCATTCGTCGAGAGTTCTTACTAGCTGACACAAAGAGATATTCTGGGCTCGCTTTGTCTTGACCCAGCCCTGGAATCAGTCCTTTCTCCAAAGGCTCTGCTTCTTTGCAGTTTCAAAAGCAAGATCTAGGCCCTGACAGTGCCTGTCGCTGTTCAGGAGAAATCGTTTCTGGGCCTCCTCAGAAGACAGAGTTGGGAACGGGATGTGTGTTCACACGCACGTACATATACAGTCCTAGTTATTTCACCTGCTGCAGGAACTTACTAGTTGTTTTCAGGGAACTTATTAAATTTGGCAGCTCTTCCTTATTTCTTTCAATGGAATATAGTTTGATTCCATTATTTTCTTTTACACCTGGAGGAAGGGTTAAAAGTGACATTTATCAAGTAGCTATTTATCCCCAGAGTGAAAGCTTCAGCGGCCCATCAGGATCCTGTGTCCACCCAAGAAAGAGCAGCCACTTCTCCCAACAGAGCCTATGGGTGTCGTCTTTCCTCTTCTTAAAGTATTCCATGATTTTTAAAAAATAAGAGCAACTAATTCATCTGTTTGAACTGTCATTTTACCAGATGTATATTTTTCCAACGATACTTTTGAAAAATGTGATTATATTTTCAAGAACGTGTGCTGCTCAAACACTGAGACAGTCCTGATCTGGAGGCCAGGCTGACCACAAATGTGGATGATTATTTTGTGAATACACTGAGAAGGGAGCTTGGCTGGCAGCATGGCAGCCCGTGCACAAATGTCCTTTCTCCTGTTCCCGTCCTTGTGTGAGGCTGGGCTCCAGGACAGTCTTTATGAAAACTTTTTGGATAGACTTCCTTTCCATATGTGGGTATAAAGAGGCTCCTGGTGATAAACTTTTGGACGTCAATCCGTCTCACCTTGACAAAACAGTAAACTCAACCTCACCGATTTCAACCAGTAAGTTCCTGATTGTCGTGAATCATTTATTAACACAGGATGGAAATGATCACACTGCAGGTCACACTTGGTGTCAGACAGACCAACGTGGGATCTGAGTTCTGGCTTCCTCCCTAGACTTATTTGCTGTGAAAGTATGGTCCAGTTATTTACTTCTTTAGGCTTCAGTTTACTTATCTTTAAAATGGGCATAAAGATATTGACCATACGGGAGTGGTTGAGAAGAGAAAGCGTGGTGTTGTATTTAACAAGCTCACTGTGGGGCGTGGCCTCGGAAGAGAGGAAAGCTTCTCTGCTTCCTGGGCTTCAGTTTTCAGACCACAGGGGTTCTCCCCCTTCTTACTCGGGGGCAATGGAGCAACACTCCGGGTCTCTCTGTCTCAATTTCCTCCTAGTTCTTCAGTGCCTGTTTTTCTGGAGTCGCTTCTCCCACTGATTCAGGTCACTGTGCTGTTGGTGATTTCTTATGCTGGCAATGGCCTTTGTTTGTTTTCAGGAGCCTCTGAGCTTGGTCCACCTCTGGACAGCTTGCTACGTTTGTGAACTTGGAATCTGCTCTGCAGCCCGTTTACCTCTCTCTCCTTCCAGAGACATGTGGGCGTGGCACATCGGTCCCAAGATTGGAGTGGGCAGTGGGAGGCCCACTTAGGCCTCAAGATTAAGCCATCCTGTAGGCTACAAGGACATATTGTACAACACGGGGAATATAGTCAATATTTTCTAAGGACTGTAAATGGAGTGTAACCGTTAAAAATCACATAAAAATTAAATAAAAAAATAAATTAAGAAAGCCAGAATACATGCAGAAAAAAAGAGATTAAGTCATCTTCTCTACTCGAGTTTTTATTGGAGGTTTGCTGTGAGATGCCAAGTGTTTGCCCAGACGGATGAAGCTCTTCTCTGTTTCTCATCAGTTTGTGTTTATGTGTGTACTCTGTTCAGGACCTTGGGCCAAAGGAGGGGTGAGCAGCACCCCAAAACCCTGACACATTGCACATAGTCACTGATGAAAGCATATGTGTAAAACACATAACCCTGGGTGAACCTGGACCCCAAGGTTTTTTGAGGGAGACTGGAGTAAAGAATTTGAAAGAGATTGAAGCAGCCAAATCTGGATTGTAGTTGATAAAGCATTATTTCAAAATGAATAACTCATACTTTAAGAAATAGACTGATGTTAAGCTGTGGTGTGATTGTCTCGTTGGGGTTATAGGTTATGGGTTGAATTGCGTCCTTCCAAAAAGATGTGTTGAAGTCCTAATCTTCAGGACCTCAGAATGGGATATTTGGAAGTAGGGTCTTTATAGAGGTAGTCAAGTTAAAATGAGGTCATCAGGGTTGGCCCTAATCCAATATCACTCCTATCCTTATAAGAAGGAGAAATTTAAACACAGAGACCGTCATGTACAGAAAGAAGATGATGAAGGCAGCCATGCGACGATGGAGTCAGGATGGGATGTTGCCTCTTTAAACCAAGAAATGCCAAAGATTGCCGGTAAACCACCTGCAGCTAGAACAATCTCCCTCACAGATACTTCCTCAGAAGGAACCAACCCCGATGCCACTGGGATCTCAGACTTACAGCTTCCAGAACCTTGAGACAATAAATCTCTGTCTTTTAAGTCACCCGGTTTGCGATGCTTGCTTGCGGCAGCCTTAGCAAACTAATCCATAGAGCCAGACGACACTGCTGGCGGGAGTGGCTCACTGAAGGGAGCCGGATTCTTGGGAGGAATCAGTCTTGGAGAAGGAAGTGAGGCGGGCCTTAGCGTGAGCTGGAGGAAGGGCTTCCTGCCTCCTCTGTGGCCAGAGCTCCCCTGGGGCATGGGGAAGGCTGAAGTGCTTCCACTCGAGGGGGACGTCCATCAGCTCCTCCGACTGCAGGAAGCAGGCTGGAGTGAGGCAGAGCCCAGGACAGTTGTGGGCTGGGTTGTGGTTGTATGTTGTTTTCTGTGTTGTATTTCCCTTCCGTCACTCCCGATCCTAGGAAAGTCTCGCTAAGAGCTTACAGCTGTATTGTGAGAAGTGATGCCCCACATTCGGGATGAAGGATTCAAGAGGCGAACAGAAGGCACCAGAAGAGGCACAAGTGCCGTCCTGGGGCCCCCGCAGGCCCCTGGATGGTGTTTGAACCGGGGAATTTGAGGGGAGTGTCCCTGGCCCATTGGAGGTGGCCCTTTGGGAAATGCTTAGAAATATCTGGGCGAATTTTGGGGGAGTGGATAATTGGGTAATTCACAGCAATAAATCTCACCACATTTAAAGTGTATATAACTGAGACATACTCAATTAAATGAGGGCATACCTTTACTCAAATTGTGTCTAAGGAGGATGCTTCCAGGCTTAAAATTCTATTATTTTAATTAAACAAAACCGCCACTGAGCAGCGACTAGCTGTCACAAGCTTCTGCAGGTGAAGGGAAGCTGCCTTCGGACCCTCAGGCGAGGCCGCGGTAGCCAATCTAGGGCCGCTGCTCAGAAGCAGGAACATACTGGCACCTGCAAGGAGTGACAGCTGGCTGCCTATGCAGAAGGCACAATTTTCACATCTGAAAAACCCGTGGGGGCTGGTGGTTGTGGGGAGCCGGGTGATTTCTAAGATTCTTTCCAGCACTGTAATTCCATGATTCTGGGAGGACAGAAGAACTAATAGGTGTCAGACCCACAATCTGAGACTATTCAGTTTGAGGACAAACCACCCTACACATTAAGAGCCCCAAAGAGCATGAAGTATTAACGCCCATGAGTAAACTAAGAGAGCCTTTACGGAGCATCTTCCATAATACAGGTGCCATCTAGGTGTATCAGGGGAGCCAAATGGACCTGGTTTCCAACCTCATGCCTCTTAGGGTCTAGAAAGACACAGGTAAACAAACTGATGAATAATTACAAACTGTGAAAGGAGCTCACACTTTCTCATGGTATGAGAAAGAAGAGCTAACAGAAAGAACCTCTTTACATTGGGTAATTGTATCAGTGTCTTAGGGCTGCTATAACAAATGACCACAAACTTGGTGGCTTAAAAGAACAGAAGTCTATTGTCTCGCAGTTCTGGAAGCTAGAGACTTAAAATCAAGGAGTCACAGGGCCATGCTCCTTCTAAAGTTTTTAGAGAGGGTCCTTCCCCTCTAAAGGTTTTAGAGGAGGGTCCTCTGCTGGCTTCTGGTGGTTGCCGGCATCGTTGGAATTCCTTGACTGGAATTCCTTGACCTCCAATCTCTGCCTCTCTTCATGTGGTCATCCTCCTTCTGTGTCTTCAAATCTTTCTCTCTTTATGAAGATACAAGTCATTAGATTTAGCGCCCACCCTAATCCAGCATGACCTCCTCTCATCTTGGTTACATCTGCAAAGGCGCTATTTCCACGTTCACAGGTATCTGGGTTAGGACTTGACCATACCCTTTTGAGGGACTCTACAACGATCATGGATGTTTTCTCTGAGGAGTTGATATTTAGGTTGAGACCTGAAAGAGAAAAAGCAACAGCTGGGCACAGAGCCAAGAAATAATAAAACTTGAGGTGGGAAGGAACTTGCATGTGTGAGAGTCTCAAAGAACCCAGCCAGTGAAGGTGGGGTATAGTGAGGGCACAGCGGTACCAGATGAGTTTGGACAGAGGTTGGGGCCAAGCAATCCACCTTAAGGAATTTGGATTTTATTCTAAAAGCCCTGGGAAGCCCTGGGAAGCCACTGGAGGGTTTCAAAGGAGGGCAGTGTCCCATGAGGGTGGAAACGTGACCTGGTCTGGACAGGACAAAGAAGAGCTCTGTGGGTCATGGAGTGAATGGGGCCAGGAAGAGGCGGGGAGTCTGTGCAGGAAGCTATCGAGGTGGCAGGTGAGAAAGGATGGAAAGAAATGGGTGGATTCTTGAGACATTAAGAGGCCAAACCGACAGGACTGATCTGGGTCGATTGATTCCTAATATAGGTCTTGGTCCAGAGACACAAAGTAAATTTTTAGGGACTTGCACGTAGCTTAACTCAGCTCATCCATTTAACTTATAAAAATTAAGTAGTATCCACACCAGAGCTTGAGTCCAATGCCTTTTACTGGGTGTTGACAAAAGATGGTCCTCAGGTCACATTTGACCTGAGATAATTTTTGTGTATTCTACGCAGCATTTGAATAACAGGGAGAGAACGCACAACAATCTAAAGTGCCAGTTGCTCTTGCCAAGTCAGGAAAGCTGGCAGCAATGGGACCCGCAGCCTTTCTTGGCCTAACGAGCTGGATTTGAGCACAGCTTCCCCCTCTAGACAGACAATGGGCTCTCCGGTCGTCCCAGCCTGCGACTGTGTTTTGCTGTATCTCCAATGTACTTCTCTTATTTAACTTTATCTCCCTGGCCCCTGTGGGGCTTGAGTTTGCTCCTCTAATTATAGTAAACAGAATGGTTTTGTTTTGTGTGGCACCTCTGCATATGTCCCTGCACACATGAGCTTGTGTGACAGTGGGTGGGTGGGTGCTGGAGCACGTGGGATTCAGGCTCATGTCTTCCTCTCTAGAGACTTTATAAACTTGAACCAGAAGGAGTATGACAACTCCAGAAAGTGGTCTGACTGATCCCATGTAAGGATTCAAGTATTCAATTCAATAGATCTCTTGCTTCTTTTCCAAATTTTAATTCTTCCCCAGAATTATCTGGCATCGGTCATGACAGCCTTTCAAACCACAAAGGACATTAGCTTATGCACATCATATTCTGTTTAAGAAAGCAGGCAAATTTTGAGGGGATTTTCACAAACATGATGAAATCCTAAAAAAGAAAACTTGTATTCAACTCCAGTTTTCAAGGAGATTAATCTTCTTAGAATACGGCACTTCCTAGTATTGTTAGAAAGAAAGCGTTTCAGTAATTATAAGTGCCTTGGAAAATTGATTTGGATATTTCCCCCATGAACTGATTTCTAAATTATGAAACCACAAGGGACTGCAAATTGCATACAACTTCAGCTATGGGAACAAATGTTTTCTTAGCAAAGAAATATGTCTAAAGCTAACGTGAGATAATCTCTTACCCAGTCTTTTAGAGGCATGCTTCCTGCATAGCTAAGTGGGCTTTTGTTCACAGGCAAGAGGCTAAAAGGAAATTCTTGTTTCTGCTCCTGAAGAAGTAACTACCATCTCCAGGAGAGTCACAGAAAGGAAATTACTGTTTCCACTTACATGTTCTCCAAACAACAATAAAATGTTTATTAGCAGCAAAATAAAAGGACACATTATACTTTAGATTCCTAGAACTTTACTGAGCTTTATTCCCTGTACCCTTTGGCCTAATTGTCTAGTGTCTTGTCACAAAACAGGATAAAATGTACCGGAAACTTGTGACAGATTGTTCCCAGTTAGAATCTGCCTTGAATTGAGTCTGAAGTTGAGGTGACATCTATAGTCTCCATTAAATGATGGCAATGATGGCGTTCTAACGGAAAAGTAGGAAAGTGGTTTTATTAATGTATGTGTTTCAGTTTTGGTTAGAAGCAGAACTCCTTCATAACATTTGTGTTGGAAAATAGGATCTGTCTTATTGGAGTCCCTTATGTTTCTCAAAAACTAAAGTGGAGAGAAGGTGGGGATGGTGCGCGATTTGACCAGCAGTTTATTCAAGTTTCTGTCATTCTTTGGAACCCAATGAATTGTTGACAATTCTTTCTTCAGCCTGAATTGGTTATAAGGAAACGTTTTTCCTCCTGCCTTCCCTCCCTCCCTCCCTCCCTTCCTTCCTTCCTCCCCTCCCCCCTTCTTTCCTTTAATATAATGCTTGAGTTTTATTATATTAAATACATGCATAGATGAATGAATAAATATCAGCTATCAGGAAAACTGGTTGTATCCTAGAAATACGTCTTAAGCAATATGTCCTGAAGTTGGGTAGCCAAGAAATAATTTATGATGGAGCTAACCAGTCAGTGAAAGTGCCACCTCGGGTTAGGCAGGTGAGAGAACATTCTTGTATTCGTCAGCGAGAAGTCAATGTTCATTTGACATTTAAATCAAAAGACCCACTTTGGATGGCTATAGGCTCCCTTCCGTGCCTGTGGCATTCCTGTCTGAGTCCGGGCATTTACCCCAGCACATTTCACTGGTCTTTCCCAACCTTCCCCACCCCATCTGCACTCTGGAGGGCCCAAAGAGGTGATTTTGCAGCACCTGTACCCCCGCTGCCAGAACGCTGCTTGCACCCCAGGCGAGCTGCTAAGGCAGTGTGCAGTGTGGATTTTCCGCTCTCTTGGGTACTACATCACATTGAATTTAACTGAATAAGAGAGAGCATCCATTTTCCCTTGGACCCTGCCCACTGGTTACAGAATGGTGTTTGAAATTCTTTACTGAAGCCGACTAGTATAATGTCAGAGCTGCAGATTGGGGGTGGAGGGAGGAAAGCGGTGGTGCGTGCAATGAGCATTTTTCTTTTTCAAAGCTGAAGCCAAATAGTGTTTACCCCGACTTGGCACGTAGGTGTATAGATGTGTTGGATTCTTTGGTGATGTCTTGGGATGTTGAGGAAGCCTGGTAAATGAGACTCAGGTTCACTCTCGTCTCCATTAATCAAAAGTAGAAATGTCTGCCTGCTTGCCTGAAAGTGTTGACATCAGACTCTTGCCCCAGTACTGAGTATTTGCTCAGAGGCCATTACAAAATAATTGAAAAATGGGTGCACATCCCCCAGTCTAAGGGAATAAGATTGCTCAGACCGCATGTATTTATTGTGCTTTTTTTTTTTGTATCTCCCACGCTGCCCAGCATTGTGAGGTGCAGAAGAATGATGCCCTTTTCTTTCTCTTTTGGTGATAAAAAGACTGATGTTTTACATTTTCTTTTTACTCTTTTCTGAACACTGGAAAAAATGAACAATTAACATGAGAAAGGATGTAATTTAGGTGATATAAAATGTTTAATTCAGAAAAGAGAAAGTTCACAATAGGCCCTTGTAGTTGGAAAGACTTTTTCTTCTCCAGACATTTTCTCCTCTCTCTTGCCACTTGCTGGATAAGGTACTCATCCTTTGGGCTTCTAAGATGGGCACATCTCATCCCTCTATTTGCCACATTTTATAATGATTATAAATAGGGTGACTGGACATCCTGGTTTGCCCAGCACAGTCCTGATTTATGTCTGTTATTCTAGAATAATTATAAGTGGCTCCCCCTTGCACCTCCCAGAGTCCCAGTTTAGATTATAAATATAACTCAAATATAAACTGAGGACCACATAGCCCTGGCTTTTTAAATGCTGTTGCAGTCAAATAAGCACAATCTAGTAACTAAAAGTAATTTAAAATGTTCCCTGTGTCTCGGGAAGAACATGGAAGATGATCTAAGTTATAATCTACAGCGGTATTCTTCAGAAATCTGTCTCCTCTCTTTCTTAAATGCCCCTGGTAGCAGTGGCTGCTCTAAAACCTTTCAAACAAAACACCCCTACCTTTCCCAGCACCAACCCACACCTTTTATTTTGTCTTTCTGGCTTCTCTCTCCCTTTCTCTGTCTATGAGGGTTCTCTTTTTCTATCCATTCTCTTAACTCTGTCTCATAAAGCCCCTGAAGGTAATTGGGCAAAGGTAGAACTCTCTTTCGGGGGTGAGGTAGGGAAAGATTCTGAACTGGCCAAAGTTGTCTTGAGTGGGCTGGAAGCGAGAGGAGGGAAGGCTGAAGAGTCTCACTGGTGACTAAACGTTGCCTCTGTCACAAGTTATCTGAGAGCCAGTCTGAGTTCTGCATCCTAGTGGGCAGCACAGTGTTGGCAAAAAGAGCTCCTCGAAATGTGAGTGAATTGAAGTAAATCAAGGAGGACTTTTACCCGGCTTTGAAGGAGGAACAATATCTGTGTGGATGTAGAGGCATTAGGAGGAGTTCCAGGGAAATAAGAATTAGGGTGCATGAAGTTGTGGGTTAACGTGTGTGTGGTGGGATGTGAAGAGTCTGGGGAGATGGCATTGGAGACTCTCAGAGGGGAAGAGTGAGGAATTCTACTGGCTTCCAAAAGTGGAGACAGCCGAGGAAGAGCTCTGGAAGGCTGGGAGAGAGCTGTGCAGTAGAGAGCCAAGGTAGGTTCATGAAGTAGGGAATGACATGGCGGCAGTCATAGTTCAGATTAATCTGCCAACTTTGTTTGGGGCAGTTACTATGCTTGGTCCATTGGACTGCAGTGTGATGGATAAAGAGCGTATGGCACATAGAAGGAACTCAATAAATGATGGCTAACATCATCACCACCATCACCATCCTCCCCCTCCTCACCGTCATCCTCATCAACACCACTGCCAACATCATCACCATCACCATTTTGATTATTGGGAAAGTCTTGAGTCAGAGAGATAAACTGGTGGGTTGTTTAAGGGAGGTATTGTGGAAGGAAATAGAGAGACTTCTCTGGGAAGAAAGGAGAATCCATACATTAGAAGGGCTGTGTGGTAGAAGAGGGAGGAGACGCCTTTCTTAGAGCTCCTTGGGTGAAGTTAGGATGAGAGGAGGGAAGCTTATTTAGGCTCAGCATTAATGAACTTTCTCATACTCAAAATGCCAACCATTCAATAGATTGTTTCACGAAGAAGGGAGCTCCCTGTTGTTGGAAGAGCCAAGCAGAATCTGGATGATCATCTGCAGGGATATTACAGATGCTTTAATAAACATGCGGAAGAGAGGAGTTACTTCCTCTGAGATCCCTTCCACCTGAAAGATGCAAGGATTTGTAGACCTTTAGAACATGGGCCAAGTTGGTAGCAGAGAAAATGGCACAAAAAGGTCATGGTCTATACCAGTGATTCTCAATTGTGGATGATTTTGCCCCCAGGGGACACTTGGCAGTGTCTAGAGACATTTTTGGTTGTCAGAACTCAGGGGAGGGTGCTATCGGCATCTAGTGAGTAGAGGTCAAGGATGTTGTTAAACGTGCTGTGATGCACAGGACAGCCCCCACTCCCAAGAAAGGGTTATCTGGCCCCAAATGTTGATATTGGTGAGGTTGGGGAACACTGGCCTGTAGTTTCACAAGTCCTTTGACTTCTTCTGTTGAAGAATGAAGAGAGTTGCTGGGTGGATAAATGTTGACTCACATTCACCAGGGAGTATTTTCCTAAGCAGTGAGCCAGAAATACTGCCGAAAATGCCCTTTCAGTTGTGGGTTTCACACACATCTTAAAGGTTCCTCTTTTTTCTTCAAAGCTTCTTTGAAGTCAGTGAAACTGGTTAAGAAATGCAGTAGGTGATAAGGACAAACTCACTGTTCAAACTTGTTTGAAACCTAATTCTGGCTGCCATCCAGGAGGCTCTATGGAGTGCACGCTTGTATTCATCATACTTCCTGGAGGGTAAATGACTTCCTTGAAGGCTGAAGATGAATAAAGAAAGTTCAGGTTTCACAGATTTTTCTTGGTAACCTGGCCATTTCCTCATTTTGTACATGGCTCACAAATAGTTATGATGACTGTAGGTCCAGATTTGCCTGAAACACTCATGGTTTGCCCATAATGTACTGGGGTGATTGTTAATAGTACCTTCTTTTATCAACAAAAGTGTCCTGGCTTAGGCAATAAATTATATGCCCACCTTAATATTAATTGGCCAATGGGTATCTTAATGATACATTCACACCATTTTAAACAATATGCATTACTTAACTTTTGCACTGTCAGTTTAAAAATAACTCCCCAATAATAATTTGATTCATCACCATCATCACAATAGCTAATTTGAATAACTTGTCCAAAACAGAGATGAGCTCTGTCCTTCAAGCCCCTTGTCAGTCCATTTCCTCTTGTGACCCACAACCTATATTTATGACTTGCTTGTGCAGACCGTGGAGATTAAATCTGTGGCCACAGAAAAAAGTAACTTGCAAAGGGCCTTTTGACCTTGCTCTGACCATTGCTCAATCCAGAAACACATTTCTATAAGACAAACAGCCCTTCTCTAACCTGTTATGCAAATTCTTTCTAAATCATGACCAATTCTGTATTAATTCTGTATTAATTTTTACATCCCCTTTTGTCTTTTCTATCCACTTCTCAACTCCATTTCCTAAACCAATGCCCTTTCTTCAACTTTGATTCCCAAAGAGCTGATTTTGAAACACAGTTTCATTGGTTTCCTGAAGCATGTAAAAATGATAGATCTGATTAGGCAAACCCATATTTTACAAATACAATGTATAGAGTCTCATCATAGAATACTTTAAACAGAGAATGACTTCTGTTCCATGAAGCTTTCTGGCCATATAGACCACAAACTACTTTCTATTTGTCTAGATTGTATTTTTCCTGCATTGTTTTGTCCTATATTGTACTCTCCTCAGCTCTTTGGGGGAGGGAAATGTTTGTTCAGCAGATGCTATGTATGGTAAATTGCTGAATGCATTTATGCTGCTGTGTAAATAATGAACATTTCTGCATTCACAGATACTTTGATAGCCACAGTGATAATATGTCTCCCTTATTTTAGCAAAAAAACAAAAGATGTAAGAGTTTTACCTTGCTTCAGCAGATAAGACATATCAGGCTGGCACATGACCTTATTTTTCTTCTTCAAAACTGGAGTGTGGTAGTCCATGAGGTTGCTCATAAAATATGCCAGTTGCTTAGAATGCAAAACCCATGATATTCACTGTGCTCAATCTTAGAATTCATCTCATTTTCCCTTCCCAGTTGACTCCCCCAGTTTGGGATTCATAGGTTAAATCATCAGGAGATTCTTTTCCTACTCCTTCTCTCTGCCCTCCCTGCTTAACAGGTGATAGCACACATGTAGTCAGAAGCAGGGACTTGGGGATCCATCATGAATTAGAAAATCCGAACTATCACTTACCAGCTGTGTGACCTTGGGCAAGTCAACTAATCTCTGTGGGTCTCGTTTGTCTCATATGCTTTAGGGGTATAAAAAAGTCTCATCTGATAGGGTCATTGTGGCAATTGATACGTGTGTGTGTATATCTCAAGCACCTGGAACAGAGTAACACATAGAATAAGGTAGCAATTCTTCTTTGTAGGTGCTCCCATATCCCTACCGTTACACGTCCCGCAAGGCAACTGTCGTCATCTGTTCAAATACCTGTCCTCATCACAAGATGGTGAGCAACTTAAGGGCAGGGGCAAGGCTTATTCATCTATATAGCCCCAAAGTCTAGCTCAGCAAATTTTAAGCATTCAGTACCTATTTTCTGAATCAATAAACCAGTGGAAGTATTTGACAGTTTTCAAGGTTGGTAATTTATTGTTACCTTCTCTCCATACGTTCAAAAAAATTCCCTCTGAAAATTCCAAACTGTGAAGTGTTCAGGCTCTCCCATGATTCTGAGTACAGTGTTTGATTTGGCTTTGGGGATAACTGTCCCTCTATTCCCACAGCACCAGGGGTAATCATAGGCTACCCCTCTGGAGTAGATGCTGTTGGTGCCCTGCCCATGTCATCTTTACTGGGAAGGTGCCTCCAACTCCTGTTGTCTGCTAACAGCACATGGCAGCAGCCTTTTTTGGAGCTTTCCCCTCCACTAACAGGAGCCCCTTGTCCACAGATGTAGGGAGATTATGTCCACCCTCCCTGCCAGGTAGCCTGCTGCTGCCAATGACTAACTGATACAGGGATGCAAAAGTCTGGTCCTTTGGGATCATAATTATGCTAAAACCAAATCAGACGGATGGTGTTGTGGACCTGGTCAGTTATGAGGCTGCCAGTATTGGGGCTGTATGTCTGTCTTCAATCAACGTACCCATAATGGGATAAAATAAAAGCCTTTCTGCAGAGTTTTTCTTATAAGTACCCAGTCCAATATGAGTCTTCAGACCCATTGTAACTTTTGGCAAGTTCTCCCCCTCTCCCACTTTTTTGTACTTTGTTCACATTGTAAAAGATAGGTCATATTTGAGTATTTCAGATTTGAATGTTATTAGACTTATCAAGATTTACCAGTTTATGGCAAAGGATCAAAATGAGTTTCTTATGAATGTTTAATAATTCTCGACATTTGACTAAGGAAAAGATTATTAACAAAAAGTAGTCTTTTAAAAAAGTTTTTTATTGATTTTTATTGGAGTATAGTTGCTTTTCAATGTTGTGTTAATTTCTACTGTACAGCAAAGTGAATCAGCTTTCTGTATACATATATCCCCTCTTTTTTTGGATTTCCTTCCCATTTAGGTCACCACAGAGCACTGAGGGGAGTTCCCTGTGCTAAGCAGTAGGTTCTCCTTAGTTATCTATTTTATACATAGTATCAAGAGTGTATATATGTCAATCCCAATCCCCCAATTCATCCCACCCCCCCTTCTCCCTTGGTATCCATACATTTATTCTCTATGTCTGTGTCTATATTTTTCCTTTGCAAATATCATCTATACCATTTTTCTAGATTCCACGTATATGTGTTAATATATGATATTAATTTTTCTCTTTCTTACTTACTTCACTCTGTATGACAGTCTCTAGGTCCATCCACATCTCTACAAATGACCCAATTTTGTTCCTTTTTATGGCTGAGTAATATTCCATTTTATATATATACCACATCTTCTTTATCCATTCTGTGTTGATGGACATTTAGGTTGCTTCCATGTCCTGGCTATTGTAAATAGTGCTGCAATGAACATTGGGGTGCCTGTGTCTTTTTGAATTATCGTTTTCTCTGGGTATATGCCCAGTAGTGGGATTGCTGGGTCATATGGTAGTTCTATTTTTAGTTTTTTAAGGAACCTACATACTATTCTCCATAGTGGTTTTATCAATTTACATTCCCACCAAACAGTGCAAGAGGGTTCCTTTTTCTCCACACCCTCTCCAGCATTTATTATTTGTAGATTTTTTGATGATGGCCATTCTGACCAGTGCTGGTTTATGGCAAAGGATCAAAATGAGTTTCTTATGAATGTTTAATAATTCTCGACATTTGACAAAGGAAAAGATTATTAACGAAAAGTAGTCTTAAAAACATAAGTCTAGAATGCCAGAATGTTCTAATTGCATCACCGACAGAAGTACAGGTTAACTTATTTGTGGTAAACTAGCTGTTTTCCAGAATGCTTGGAATAGAACATTCTTGTAAGATAGGGAAAGAGATGACAGAACTGATTTTCCAAAGACTATATTCAAGTCTAGCAAAACTAAACTGATTGTATTTTCCCTCTGACAATATCAAGATTTTGTAGTGCTTCAAGTTGGACATTACGAATATCTGTTAACTTAGCATTAGAGATATGCAGCAAAAAATCTAATAATAGAGATTGTTCACTTATTACAACAGAGAGCTTGGAGTCAATGCATAAGCTGAGTTGACTTGATTTGCATGTTGGTCAGTAGGTTTCCAGAAACGGGTCCTATGACCTCACACAGCATCTTCACCCACAGAAAGGTCCATGTGGGTGGTGCTGGAAATGATATTAAAGACCATTTATTCTAACTCACCTATGTTATTTTGGAGATGAAGAAACTGAGGAATGGAATTCCCTGGTGGCGCAGTGGATAAGAATCTGCCTGCCAATGCAGGGGACATGGGTGCGAGCCCTGGTCCGGGAAGATCCCACATACCGCGGAGCAACTAAGCCCGTGCACCACAACTACTGAGCCTGCGGTCTAGAGCCCGCGAGCCACAACTACTGAGCCCACGTGCCACAACTACGGAAGTCCGCACGCCTAGAGCCCGTGCTCCGCAACAAGAGAAGCCACTGCAATGAGAAGCCCACGCTCAGCAACAAAGAGCCAATGCAGCCAAAAATAAATAAATAAATTTATTAAAAAAAAAAAAAGAAACTGAGGACTGGGAAATGGAGTGGCCAAAACTGCAGTTCACCCTTGATTAACAGGGTTTGAACAGCGAGGGTGTGGGTCAACTTACACAGAGATTTTTAAAATAGTAAATACTGTGGTACCACGTGATCCACTGTTGGTAGAATCTGTGGATGCTGAGCTGTGGACACCAGGGCCTTCTATAAGGTTTACGCAGATTTTTGACCGCGTGGGAGTCGGTGCTTCTAACCTCGGCATGGTTCAGAGGTCAACTGGATACATGTAAAAAAACACGTAAGAGCTCCTTTCACATGCTCTGCAGCTGGAAAGGCTGCAGCGGCTCTTGCTGCGTCGTCCTGCCCTGGTCAGGCTAAGAACGAGCCAGTGTGGACAGCAGTTAGGAGGGCTGCGAAGGGCATGTTTTCTCCCATCCTCTGCAGTTTAAGGAAACACTTGCCCTGTATCGTTGTGGCCAAAGAGGCGAGAGGGGAAGGGAGTGGTGATCTGATCTGCTAGGAGTGAGGTATCTCCACCTGCACCCCTGTAGCCTGGGCTGGGTCTGGATATTCTAGCATCCCCTGTGGCTGATGGGGATCCTCAAGGCCCACACCCGGCTGGAAGTAGCCTGGAGCAGAGGGAGAGATTTGTGAACTGGGTCACGAACACCTCTGCGAGGGTGTGTTGATGTTACATGTTCCCCTCCTTTCAGTCTCACGGGAGCCCATCGTATTTCAGAGGTAAGGGAATGTGAGAGAGGCTCAGAATTTGGGTTTTTAAGGGTCCATGTGCAAGGAGACTGGATATCTTGAGTGGCTCCAAGTGGACGTCCAAACAGACTGAAGACTTGAAGATGTGGGGACCAGAGCCGGGTGGGATTCACGGGACCCTGCGGGCGGACCCTGAGCGCAGCACGGGTGCTGGAGCATCGCTGCACGGGGCCATAGGCCACCAGATGCTCCTCGGAGCTGCTCACGCGCAGCCCGCGCCAATGACAAGTGATTCTGGAGCGTTCAGAGCGCTCAGAGATCATCCAACGAGCTGAGTCAGGCAAGGCGGTGAAGACCGAGGAAGTTACAAATGAAGGCCATTGCGGTTCTGTGTGCAGACTGAATCCTAAATTGGGGGTTCCCTTGTTTGCCTTTGCTATTGGAGAGCAGCTGATTGAAGTCCATCTATCAGGAGATTTGAGATACTGCAGGGGGCTGTTCAGACAAGCAACACATGTGTCAAAAGGGAGGTAAAAGGAAGGGCGAAGAGTAACCAATAAATAAATAACCCCCAAGCAAACAAACAAACAAAGCCCCCCACCATCACCGCTGGAGATGGCCTCATTTTTAAAAACAATGAACACAGAAGCAAAAAAACAAAATATACTCTCCCTGTGCCATTCTCTCTCAGGAGTTATAAGCAGCTGGAGGAGGTGGAAAATAGGTTGTGTTAGTAACAAAACAATCGCCCATGACATTTCAGGAGGAATGCAATATTAGTTGAGAAATGATACAGACAGCTGTGAGAAAACACAATGCGTAAAGTCCTACGTTTCTTTCATAAAGTTATTTTTAATACTAGCAGGCAGAGATTTTTTTTAAATGACTCTGTTCCCTTCCTAAGCTCTGAAGTCATGTTACTTAAGATTTATGGTTATTGGCAATCAGGACACTGTCATCACCATAGGTATTTGGACAGGTGGAAGGTGGTATCAGAATCTGGAGCATGACACATCAATGGTGCCTTTTCCATGTGTCTACAGGGAGCTGCCCCATCACCAGGTTCATTACCAAGGTCAGATCAAGGGCCCCTCTCTGGGCACGACCCTCCTATCTCTCTGTACGTTATTACCCAATGTGTATTCTTTTTGAGGATCTTTGAAGTAAATGCTTAGATACAGCATGTTGGCATTATGACTATATTTTGACGGAGGGAAAGGAGCTGTAGAATTTTGGTGTTCCATCACTGAAACAGGTACTAAGGTCAAGGTGCCAAATGTATAGCTGACCTCTCTTTGCTAGACGAGCAGCAGCTCTAAATCCCTCTTCCTCTCTTACTTGTGTACACACGATGGTGGTATCACACATTGCCACGCATATTTCTGGATTTTGATGAATTCCTACAGAATGTTGCAGAGAAGTAAAGCAAATAACATTACATTTTTTATGGCATTCATAAAATATATTGTATAAGCATGTAAATAATGAATTAGCCTTTTCGAGATCTCAAAACTTGTCCTTTTACAAAGAAAATATGGCTCATCTAATTTTGAAAAAAAAATAATTGAATTTCTAAAAAGAGGCTTCGTGCTTCCAGAGTGTCACTCCATAAGTAATTTTAACAAACTAGAAAGTATGTGCTATTAAAGAATAAGAACAAAAAAAAGTTATTTCATGCAAAAATTACATGAGGATTTATTAATTTTCAAAATACTCTTATTATAATATTTTTTATTTGTCTACCTTTGATTTTTTTTTTAATTTTATTTATTTATTTATTTAGTTTTGTCTGTGTTGGGTCTTCGTTTCCGTGCGAGGGCTTTCTCTAGTTGTGGCAAGCGGGGGCCACTCTTCATCGCGGTGCACGGGCCTCTCACTATTGCGGCCTCTCTTGTTGCGGAGCACAGGCTTCAGACGCGCAGGCTCAGTAGTTGTGGCTCACGGGCCTAGTTGCTCCGCGGCATGTGGGATCTTCCCAGACCAGGGCTCGAACCCGTGTCCCCTGCATTAGCAGGCAGATTCTCAACCACTGCGCCACCAGGGAAGCCCCTCTACCTTTGATTTTGAAGTAACAGTTGGCACGTGACTAACCAGCATGTTCATAGCGTCCTTCTCACTCATGTGCCCTGAAGATACGGATGTACCTATGTTTCTTTACCTACGGTCACACTCTTCTTTAGGTCAACAGAAAAATCAAACACAATTGACTATAAAATTGCAACTCAGAAGCACTACAAAAATGCATAATCCCTAAATATATTTTTATATTGGAATTAAATGTTTTGTTGTTTTTATTATAAAACACAGTACATGTTTATTGCATAACCTAAAGACAAAGTATATAATGAAGAAAGATGACTTCTCCCCTACATAAGCACAGCCTACAAATAAAACACGATGAACAGTTAGGAGATATGTATACTTTATCTATCTATCATCTATCATCTATTATCTATCTATCTATCTATCTATCTATCATGTCTAAATCTTTTTTTTTTTTTCAATGGGATCATACTGTAACCTGCTTTTAAAACTTAGCAACACGGCATGGATAGTCTCCACGTCAATACATACAGAGCTACCACATTCTTTTCATCACCAACAAGTGGAGTAGTTTGAGAGGAGGCCACCAAGGCAGGCAGGCACCAGCTAGTGCAGAGTCTGGTAGTACATCTGGATTTTATTCTAAGAGCAATGAGAGCCACTGGAGGAATTTAGTAAGAGGAGACACAAGATCAAATCTACGTTCCTAAAGCCCATGGTGGCTGCAGTGTGAAGAATGGGTGGACAGAGGATGAGAACAAATTTAGGGAACAAACAGGGCTCCGGCTGTTGCCATAGCGCGGATGATGGTGCCTTAGACCCGGTGTTACCAATCTGCTGATTTGAGAGGCAAAAATACCTGTCATTTGACTTTGAATTTCTCTAAGGCTTCAAGCATTGTTTGGGTTATTTTTTTGGAGAGTAAATTGTTTATACATTTTCCTTTTTTTTTTTTTCTATTCTGGTGTTTATTTTTTCCCTTCCTTAGTTTAGAGAGTGTTATATGTATTAAGGAGTTTAACTCTTTGTCATCTAGATGACAAACATTTTCTCCTCTGTCGTTTGTCTATTCAATTTGTTTATAATATCTGTTATGAAAATATTTTTTCATTGTATTTATTTCTCTAACTTTTGAAATGAGAAGTACATTCACATAATTCAAAAATTAAAAATAAATAAAACAAAGTTGTGCAGTGAAAAATCTTTTTCCCATCCCTGTGCACTCCCATTCAGTGCCTTTACTGCCCAACTGTGACAGATACTACTATTATTAGTGCCTTATGTATTTTTCCAGAGTTTATTTTTGTGTATAGAAACAAATACATATATAGATAATATAGAGGTCGACTTTTCCTTCTTTTATACACAGAAGGTATAAAATGATACACATCATTCTGTACCTTTTTTTAAAAAAAATTAATAGTACATTTTGGAGTTCTTTCCATATCAGTACATAGCTGTAGAGTGTCTTGATAAGAAGAGCCTTCCAGGGGCTTCCCTCGTGGCGCAGTGGTTGAGAATCTGCCTGCCAATGCAGGGGACACGGGTTCGAGCCCTGGTCTGGGAAGATCCCACATGCCGCGGAGCAACTGGACCCGTGAGCCACAACTACTGAGCCTGCGCGTCTGGAGCCTCTGCTCCGCAACAAGAGAGGCCGCGATAGTGAGAGGCCCGCACACCGCGATGAAGAGTGGCCCCCGCTCGCCGCAACTGGAGAAAGCCCTCACACAGAAACGAAGACCCAACACAGCCAAAAATAAAAATAATAAATAAATAATAAATTAAAAAATTAAAAAAAAAAAAAGAAGAGCTTTCCGTCTTTTAAAATTATAAACATAATTTCTCGTATTTCTTATATTTTGATAGTTTTAATTTTTACATTTATATATTTAATGTCTGGAAATCATGTTCATGAGGATTGAATTTAACATTCTTTCTTTCTCAAAAGGAGATCCAATTGTCCCAAAAGTGCTTATTGAATAATCCATCCTTTTCCCACTGATTTGAAATGCCATCTTTACCCTACAATAAATTCTTATAAATGACTGTGTCTGTTTCCAAAATCTCTATTCTATTTCACTGATTGATTTGTCTGAGCCAGAACAGCAGTGCACTGTTCTAATTTCTCCAATACTGCAATGTATTTTGTTAACTGGTAAGGCAAATATCCTCTCGTCTTAATTCTTTTCTAAAATTTTCTCATTCTTTTCTTTTCTTTTCTTTTATAGGTGAACTTTATAACTAATCAGTCCAGTTCAAAAAATCTTGTTAAATATTGATTGGAGTTGTATTAAATTTATGGATAAATTTGTGGAAAAATCTTTAAATGTTGACTTTCCATTTGGAGAATAAAATGTCACTTTATTGATTGAGCTCTTCTATGATTTTCCTTTATAGGTCTTTTCTACTTCTTAAGTTAATTTCTAGTTATTTTGTATATTCTTTGTTGCTATTAAGATGGCTGACTCCCTTTTTCATAATATTACCCAACTGATTATTTGTGGATTATTTGTGATTATTTGTCTCTGATTTTTATAAATTTATCGATTTTAATTATAGCCTTTAATATAGAAAATTGCAAACATACACAGAACTAAAGGCAACACGCAATAAATCTTTGTGTTGCTATCACCCAGTCCCAACAGGCATCAGCCCACAGCCAACCCCATTCCACCTGTATCACGTGCACAATCCCCAGCAACTCCAGGTTATTTTTTTTTTTTTTTTTTTTTAACGTGATGATCTATTTATTTATTTATTTATTTATGGCTGTGTTGGGTCTTCGTTTCTGTGCGTGGGCTTTCTCTAGTTACGGCAAGTGGGGACCGCTCTTCATCGCGATGCGCGGGCCTCTCACTATCGCGGCCTTTCTTGTTGCAGAGCACAGGCTCCAGACGCGCAGGCTCAGTAATTGTGGCTCACGGACATCATTGCTCCGTGGCATGTGGGATCTTCCCAGACCAGGGCTCAAACCCGTGTCCCTTGCATTGGCAGGCAGACTCTCAACCACTGCGCCACCAGGGAAGCCCATCCAGGTTATTTTGAAGCAATTACCAGCTATCCCGTTTCATTATACATTTCTAAAGGATACAGTCTCCTTTCTAAAAAAAATGTATAACTACAATACCATTAGCATGCTTAAATAATATTAACAACAGTCTCTTAATATTGTTAAATGTCCAGTGTTTACATTTCCCCATTGTCTTTATTTTATTTATTTATTTATAAAATAAATTTATTTATTTATTTATTTATTTATGGCTGTGTTGGATCTTTGTTGCTATGCACGGGCTTTCTCTAGTTGTGGCGAGCGGGGGCCACTCTTCGTTGCGGTGCGCAGGCTTCTCGTTGTCGTGCCTTCTCTTGTTGTGGAGCACCGGCTCTAGGCGTGCAGGCTTCAGTAGTTGTGGCACGTGGGCTCAGTAGTTGTGGCTCGCGGGCTGTAGAGCGCAGGCTCAGTAGTTGTGGCGCACGGGCTTAGTTGCTCTGCAGCATGTGGGATCTTCCCGGACCAGGGCTCGAACCCGTGTCCCCTGCATTGGCAGGTGGATTCCCAACCACTGCGCCACCAGGGAAGCCCCCCATTGTCTTTACTTTTAAAGTTTGTTGGAATCAGGCTATAAACATGTCCAATACATTGTAATTATCTGATATGTCACATATGTCTTTTAATCTATAGGTTCACCCCCACTGCTTTGTTTGTTGTAGTTGCTGACAAGTTTGCCCTCTTTTTCTGTCAAGTTCCCCACATTTGGATTTTTTCTGTTTGAATCCCATGGTGCCTATCTTCCTTCCACTCCCCTCATCAAGGTCTCTCGACTCACTGTGGTCGATTGTGGCTCATTCTTCTGTGGATTTCCAGGAAAGGATCATGGGAACACATTCCTGAGTTCCTGAATGTCCACAACAGCTTCTCTGCAGACTTTATGTTTCAATGTCAGTTTGATTGATGTAAAATTCTTGGCAATTGTGGGGTTCTTCTGTTCTGAGACTGACAGACACCCTGTTACCTCCCTCTGTGTCCTTCTGCACAGTGGCTGATACCGCATGGATCTTGTGGCCCTATTTGTCCCCCACTGCTCCTCCTGTTTGAGGCTCTTGGGAGTATCATATCATCTAGTTTTGTTGTAGATGTTACCTGTGGCTTATTGGTTATGTGATTCTAGTTTCTCTTTTTTATGACGGGAGGAGGGTATTCAGGGAGATTAAAAAAGCTCTATAATTACCTCAACTCAACAACTTACCAAAACGTATGGCTTTAAAAAGTTTTTCTAGTCAGCCCTTATGATTTTTCTAGGTGGAAAATCATACCATCTGTTTTTTATTTTGTATTCCCAAGAGTTTATTCTTGTTCTCATATTTTTCCTCTGCTGATTTTGTTTTGTCTTCCCAAACTTTTCAAATCTCACTGAGGGTTCAATCTGGAATATTTTAGAAGTTCTGTCCATTACTGCTTTAATTCGGTTTTGGTGGGAGCAAATTGTTTTGATGACTCAGATATTTTATGTTTGTACTTTTAAGATTATCATCTAGGTTGGTAAGTTTTGGAAGATGGTGTTGTCTCCATCGGTAGTTATGTGAACGACTGTCTGGTTTCCTGATGGGCTTCTTTCCCTTCCATGTGCCCATCAGTGGCAGGCAGCTTTTGAAGCCCATGGTCTGAGTCTCCCTCAGATGTGGGGCTGTGAGACCAGCTCCAAAGCTGTTTCCTTTGGGATGTACCATCAAGGAACAGACTGGTGGGAGAGGCCCTCATGGATGAGATAGGTAATTAGAGGACCTCACTTGGAAGTATTATTGGTGGCATTTAGAGTGGTTGCTTACCATTGGTGATACTCAGTTTTGACTTAATAGTTATTTCTCCAACATCACCTTTCTCTCTCTCTCTTGAACAATTCAGACGGAATATGAATGGGAGTAATGGCATTAGGGATATACACACACACACAGACACACATGCACATACAAATGGTAATTTATAAATGTGACCAATGTAAAAGGCAAATTACTTAAAAACCCAAGTACTTTAATAATTAAATGTAACAAATTGATTGTGATGCACTTCAGAATTGATATTGACAAGCCAGGTGTCTCAAAATCATAGCATCTTGCATGAAAATAAGTGATTTCATACAACACAATGCACTTCCCATCACACACTTTATATGTTGCATCATACTGACATAAATGCCATCAATTAAAGAACGTGTGAGATTCTTCCATTGAACCTGGGTCTAGTCAACATTAGGTAAAAGTTATAAGTGGTACACCTTATAACTGATTTATTTAACAACTCGTTAGTTGGTTTACTTTGAGTTTGATCCAATATGATTAATCACTAAGTCCTCTTTATTCATGCTATGCCTACAAAGCTGAACTGTGAGGAAATATCTTTATGACTTTTGTGGTGAGGACACTTTTAAGGACAGAGCTCATTTTAAATGAATATGCTACAATTAATGATAATGAAGTTTACTCACTATTGAATTAGGAAAGCCCGAGTGAGGGCTCTTGGCTGTGAAAATTCTCTCAGCTTTAACTTGGTATTATAGCCTAGAACTATGATCCACATTATTTAGAGTATTTAGATGCCATGGTAGAAATGGGATCTAAAAATATCTTAGTAGATGTTCTCAAAGCAAAGTAGGAATTATTTCATTGGCAAAGGTGGAGGAGGGGGACGTTCCTGTGTTCCCTCTAGATAAAAGGATTTTCAAGTGGCACACGAGAAGGACACATTTTGACTATTATCTCTTTCTCTGGAAAGGCTGACGAAATGAGGACATTTTATTCGCCCTTAAACCAGACAGCACGCCAAGTGTCGTTAAAGATGGCTCTGCTCCTGAATCATTAAAGGGCAGTAGAGAAGCGGCAATGAAATATGCCGTTTTTTGACATTCCGTAACATTGCCCTTCGCTGCAGCTGCCAAAAGCGAGCAGCTGCTTCTCACGTTCCCCTGCCATTTCCTAGCTTTGCTGAAAGAGGTCAGCTCTGTTTTCTCATTACGATCTTTCTACCAGCTGGACATCTGGATTCAGTCCTTGCGTATCCTAATTCAATATTTTCTTTACTTCGTAAATGACATGGCGGACAGATTGGGCAACCTATGGTAAGAAGCATTTTTAGTTTGGCCCCCGTGACTCAGCCCTAGCAATTTAACTCAAGAAATCAGCCCGCGTGATCCAAGAATCACTGTACTTTTCCATTGAGCTAAGACAGAGGAGTGCTCTGTAGGACACAAAGAGAGAAGGGAGATGAGGAGACAGAGGTCACCGCTTGTTCCTGCTTCCCCCAGTTTGCAGACATTTGACAAAAGGAATGCACCTAAAGATGAAGAATAAATAGAGGGCCCTCCTTCTTTCAGTCACAGCAAAATCTGACGTTCTAGAGTTAGAAGATTTCACTTAGAGGGGTTTTCTAACTCCACCCAGGCAACTTGGTAAACATAAGTAAATAAATCTGAGATTGAAAATTCCCATTTAGATATTTGGGTTCAATAACAGGAATATAATATCCAACAGGGCATTAGATGCCTTCACAAAACGAATCCTGAGGTGTTGGCCTGGGGTCTGCTTGGACCATAGTGGCCCAAGGCCAAGTTCTAGGACCACTCTGGAGAAGAGGCTTCTTCTGGGGTAGGTGTGAGGGATTCTAGGCCACAGAAAGGTCTAAAAGGAGACTCAGGGATGCACATTCAGGGCGGCCCCAGACTACTGCTGGAAAGGCCTTCATGCTCCCAGGTGCTGCTTTCTTCCCTCCGGATGGTGTTTGGGGTTCTACCTCTAGATCGTCATCCTCTTAGCTTAGCTAACACCTCATGAAGCTGTCATTATTTACACATGAATGAGCTAGATTTTCCTCCTGAAAGAAGTTTTTGTGGGGAAGGGGATTAGGGGTCAGGATTGAGAAGTCCTTGATTCAGATGAAGGTGGGAGGTTAGGGCTGGGGGGAAGGGATGATGAAGAGGAAAGGATGGGCACCATGAAATGGGAAAAGGGTACTGAATATGAGCAAGTCCAATGCTACAAGTAACCTGCGTTGTTATCAGTTTGCTTATGAGTAGCCTTGGTGAGAATCCAAAATAAGACTCGTCTGAACAATTGTGTAAGGAATTGTGATGATTTGTAACCCACACGTGGTTCTAAGGGATGTGGGGTGCACAAAGAGATCGCCGCACAATCTCAGATATTCCGGAATGATTCAACATCTTAATTTTTCTGGCTTGATGTCTCTGTCACCACTGAAACAGCTCAGAAACACTGCTGTTTTAGTTTCTGAATATGTTCTAAACCCCTGGTACTCCAAGTGTGGTCTTTGGACCTGAAGCATAGACATCACCTAGAAGATTGTTGGAAATATAGGCTCTCAGGTCCCACTCCAGACCTCATGTATGCAAATTAACAAGATCCCCTGGTTTCTAGAGCATCTCTCATAATTGGCTGCACAAATATTATTTGTCAGAACAGGACCAAGTGACCTTTGTAGAGAGATGCAGAGACAGTTGAAATTTCTCATTACCAGAGCTGAACTCCCCCTTGACATGGCCCTGAGTGGGATCTGGCTAATGTGGCTCGTTTAGGCCACATCTGGCCTCACTGGCAAAAAGGATTAAGAGCTTCAAAAGGGAAACAACATCACAATACGTCTGCTACGGAGACTCTTTAGCCCTTGGATAAAGATATTTCATTCTAAATCCCGGAGCAAAGCCAAATACTTGTTTCATTTGTGATTTTTTTGTTCATGAGCAGAAAAATGAATGGGCCCATGTGGCAGCTGGAAGGTCCTATGTACTATTCCAGCCCAAGAATGACTCACAGCCCCTGTTTCCTAGCTAGAAGAAATAGGAACTGACTTTCTCATTGGCTCCCTTGATGATATTGATAATATTAGGTGAGTACTATTAGAGCCCCAAGACAGTATATTGTAGAAACTCTGATTTAATATGAAGTGCAGAACCTTTTCATAAACATATAAGGAATTCTTTGTACTTAAGAAATCACATACCTTGTAGCTTTAAGATGATGTAGTAACTAAATCCGTCTTGTCATTTATTATTGAAGAAGGAAAAAAAAAAAGGTTTGATCAAGTAAGTCACATTGTGGTCAACGTCATCAACAGTATCTTGAAAGATTACATCCTGCCTTTCAAGAGGCTACTATTTTTTAAATTGAGGAAATACCTGGGAGAGCTTTTCTTTGTGAAGAAAAGAACTTAGTGCATCTGGGTTTTGTCTCCAAGTAGTTGGACTCGTGGCGTTTAGATTCTAAAGGGGGTGAAGCTCTTAAGATGAAGACTTTCTCCCCAAGAAGAGGAACACATGAGTCGAGGGACTTTATCACCCGAGCCAGGACACCCTATGGTTAGAGCGGTTATCCCTCTGGGTTGTCCCGGACAGCCCAGTTTATGTCTGCTATCCTGAAGTAATAATTACTAGGCCCGTCTCTTCCTTTCACCCAACTTGGTTTGGACCTTAGATTTTAGATTTATAAAATTGCCAGCTTTATAGGTTATAAAAGTTCTGTGTGGTCATTTATACATGGTTTATAAGATGGTCACTATTATGACCCATGTGGTCCTTCATGAGTTGGCCCTGCCTACCATTCCAACTTCCTGGAACTACTCGCTTCTCAGAATATGACATGTTTTATCCTCTGTGGCTTTGTGTGGGGCTGTTCTCTCTGCTGAAGGGAATTTATTTTCCCCACAATCTGCTCAGTCAATTCCACTTTCTTCCAGGCTCTTCTCATGTTAACTCTCAGTGAAGGCTCGCTTAGAAACCTCCATTCTTTGGTGCTTTCCCAGTACTTTGGTGCACTTGTGGAGTATATATGGAATGTGTCCTCAAGCCCAGAGTGCCAATCAGTACAAGTTTGTGCAAGGGAGAGAGGGAAGGAGGAAGGAAGAAGGAAAGAGAGAAGGAAGGAAGGAAGGACAGAAGGGAGGAAGGAAGGCATAAAACAGGTATTGAGGACATGGGGTGGGGGGGGAAAGGGAAGCTGGGACGAAGTGAGAGAGTAGCATGGACTTATATACACTACCAAATGTAAAATAGATAGCTAGTGGGAAGCAGCCGCATAGCACAGGGAGATCAGCTCGGTGCTTTGTGACCACCTAGAGGGGTGGGATAGGGAGGGTGGGAGGGAGACGCAAGAGGGAGCAGATATGGGGATATATGTATATGTATAGCTGATTCACTTTGTTATACAGCAGAAAGTAACACAACATTGTAAAGCAATTATGCTCCAATAAAGATGTTAAAATAAAAAATAGGTATTGCCATTGTAGAGTCAATAGCTGCTAAAAACAAAAGCTGAATTTTTGGGGTAACTTTTATATGAGACTGTGAAATTTCTCTCTAGTTCTATGCCCATATTTATTTTCCCCTTGTCTTTCCCTCATTGTTGGTTGCTATAAAGCTTCAAGGAAAACCTGAAATGTCTTGTGCACTTTTTAAGAGACAGAATAGGTGGGGAGAGGCAATGAGATTGCTTCTACTGCAGTGATGCAGGAAGAAGACTCTGGCCAGAAAGAATAGGTGGAGACAGTTTTAAGACAGGAGCAGAAAACCCAGTTCCTACAGCTGGTGCATAAAATAAAAAGCACAGCAGGGGGCTAGTCTGGAACTAAGAAGGGTCTCAGGTGTCTACGTTATAAGGTTGAATCTCAAAGTAATCGCTACATTTATTACAATACTATTTATGTAAGGACAAAAATGAATACAAGGGAGTTCTTATTCCATGAGGATCTCATTAAAAGATGGATGCTCATAAAGAGAAGATCTTAAGATGTAAATGCACTTGGTAAAATATACGTTTCTTCACTTCCTCAAGCAGTGTTTCTAACATATGTTCCAAGGACTACCTGTACCAGAGTCACCTGGGCTGCTTGCTAAAATGCAGATTCTTGGGCCTTTCTCCAAACTCACTGAACCAGAATTTCCGGAGGCAGCTGTGGGCTACAAATTTTCCACAGGTGCACGAGGAGATCCTTATATTTATGGTAGGTTGAGAACCACAACGAAGGGAGCAGTTCATGGCCTCTCCTCACCATTTTGACCTTGGACAGAAGTGAGCTTCTTAGGAGATGGTTGAAGCGGAGCTAAAATAGCCCATGTGGCTGCCTGAGACTCCCTGGGAACCCTGGGCGGGAGTGGGGGGTGGTGGTAAGGTCACCTCCAGCCATGGTTCTTCTTTTGGGACCAGTCCACGAAGTTCTCCATGTTACTACTAGGACTGGCTAAGAGGCTCTAGAAAATTCCTCTCCCATGTTTCTTTGCAGCAGAGGTTGAAAGCTATCAGCCTGATATCTTCTTTTTAAATTTCTTGCACCAAGGAAACAGGCATCAGATTTTCCAGCTAGCTTATTTTGGCTAGGTTGTGAACTTCCATAACAAGCTCTGTCCAGCTTCTGAAAATCTGTGGCGGGTTAACCGTGTGGATCTTTGCCCTCAGTAGCCAGGAGATGAGATTCAGGTCAGGACAAGGGTTTCCTCTGGAGAAGGAAACATTGCCACAGTGAAGACTCTTACAGCACAATGGTAGACCCAATATTTTAAGAATCCCTCTGCTTTCCAGCTGTCCCTCAATGTTGCATACATGTTAAATTGTAGTGTGTGGAGTTTTTGAAACTATTCTTATTTTAAAATAATCTTTTCTATTATTTTTAATCATTGCCCACAAACTCCTAAATTCATTATTATTCCCAATTTTCAAAAATCCACATAAGAGATTTGAATCCATGTAAGAAAGCAGATGTGTCTTTCCATGTGGTCTCTGTACTACTCAAGAACAAATTATTCAAAATGATGATTTCTGTATTATTTAAGTTGTCTGTTAAATGTTGCTTTTAAACCAGTACTTCTCAATTTGCCTAATGCCTGGAATTGTCCAGCATTTTTAACATGGATATTGTGATTGAACCCACGTTTCTCTGGTTCTTAAAATTACATCTGATTAGTTCAAATAGCACATACTAAAGAAAGTCTGTATTTGGTTTGGGACTTACAGAGTAGGGATTATTTGCTTAGATGGCTCAAATAAATTAATCAGTCAGATTTCCCCTTACTTTGTGTTGTGTACTGTCCTCCATGGTAGCACAAGTGCACCTTAAGGGTAAACTTGAACAGCCTTTTTGAACATGAGGGATCGAACAGAAGGCATAGTAAGCAAGCATCATTAAGACAAACAACACGTGTAAGGGCGTTTTGCTTGTCGCTAGTATAAGCCAGGGAGGAATCACCAGACATGAAGAATCACTACCATTAGGGTTTATATTCTGGTGTTGATAGTCACTTAAAGGAAAGGTAAATTAACTATCCCAACGGAGAGGTTAGTCAAGTTGAATTCGCTCCAGCAGAGGGCACTGCATCTCTGTCCTTATGCATATACATTTACGTGACTATTATATACTATTAAATATGCCCTATATTACAGCAGTGTAAGACTATTGTCTTACATAGAGCATATATGTATATTTAACATTCCTTCAAGAACTTGTATTTCCCCAAAGGCTGAGAGGTTGCTTATGTATGAAAACATGGCTTGTAAATGAAACGTACATGGTAAAGCATTTAAATGAAAAGCAGGTACTGCATTGTTGTATATTTACCCTTCCATATTAACACATTTCTGGAGTAAGAAAAGCAGGGACTTTTCTTTTTCTTTTCTTTTTAGCATCACTGTTCTTCTTGATTTTGGCTTTCAAGGGAAGGTATGACTGCATTTTTAGGTTAATTTCTTGAAAACGACTTTACAGCTAAAACACCAGAATAAACACTGATTTTAAGGTTTATTTTTTGGCTTGTGCCTGACCGTAAAGCACCGACCTGGTGTCAGCCAGGACCGTAAGCTTAGGCAAAGGGCGCGGAGGTCCGTGGCTGCAGCGCTCCCCGGGCCCTTTGCGCAGTGCGGTGCAGGTGCTCGAGCAGGTGCTGGTTAAGCCCCGGAAAACATCGCCGGGAGATGCTTCGGTGGGAACACTCCCGCCCCTGCTCACGCTCATTGTCTCGGTGATTCCGGCTCCCAGTTCCTCCTTTCCAATCATTCATGTTCAAATGCGCCGGCTGCCAAGCAAGTTGAAGCAACCAGAGTATTAAACACAGCCAAGCAGTTTCTTAGAGTTGAGAACTCTGGCTTTTAAACGCAGAGCAACGAGACTTTGCAATGCAGGGCTCATTTAGCTGCAGCGACGACGGAAGGGAAAGTTCCTTTCTCTCCAATTAACCTTGAACACACATTGCTCGCCTCAGGGTAAACATTAGGGTTTCTAGAGAATAGGATTTGATTGTTGAAGTCTTCTGAATTTCAGCCCCACTGGAAAATGAATGTGTCTTCCTCTGTCTTTATTAAAGGAGAGCTTGCTCCTTTAATTGTTCTGGAAGAATTTACAAATTCCTGTTAGAGAATCTACTGCTGCAAAAAGGGCTATAAATTGTAACAACATAAAGGAAAATGTTGGATGTCAGCGGTCTCGATAATATATTTAGAAATATTTTGTTTCTAAAATTTTACTGACCAGAGTGCACTGGGGAAGGCCTGGAAGAAAGAGGAGAGATGTAGGCTGGACTCCACGAGATTCTAGATATTCCAGAAAGTCTGCAGAAGGCTAATTTCCTTCCTGGAAAACGGCTAGCTTTTTAAAGACACATTCCCCCTCATTTCTTCTTACTTTATAAGGAATAAAGCTTCAATTAGTTATTAATATATTTTTTCTTCCAGTTTTATTGAGATGTAATTGACATACAGCTCTCTCTAAGTTTAAGGTGCACAGCATAATGATTTGACTTACAAACATCATGAAATAATTACTGTGATGTGTTTAGTGAACATCAATCATCTTATGTAGATAGAAAATAAAAGAAAAAGAAAAATTTTTTCTTGTGATGAGAACTCTTAGAATTTAGTCTTAACTTTCATATCTAACATCCAGCAGTGTTAATTGTATTAATCACGTTGTACATTACATCCTTAGTAATTATTTATCTTATAGCTGGAAGTTTGTGCCTTTTGACCACCTTCATCCAATTCACCCTTCCCCCACCCTCTGGTAACCACACATCTGATCTCTTTTTCTATGAGTTTGTTTGTTTGGGTTTTTTTGAAGTTTAATTGATTAAACCTATAACACTGTGTTAGTTCCTGGTGTACAACATAGTGATTTGATATTTCTATACATTACAAAATGATCACCATGACAAATCTAGTGACCATCTGTCACCATACAAAGATATTACATTTTTAGTGACTGTTTTCCCCAAGCTGTACATTTTATCCTGTGACTCATTTATTTTGTAAGCTACTGGTATAGGTTTAGCAGCGAATGCCATTAATATCCATTTAAATACAGAGGCTCTCGGCAAATAGGTATTTGCTAAATGAGTGAACACCGGTAACGCAGGACTAAAGAAATCAGATCGTTTCCCACCGCTGTGGCTTTACTGAGGCTTTTCTGCTGCGTTAAACAACCTCTCTCCTTGTCTGTGCCAAGTTTAATCCTATTTATCTTTCCACCCCATACTTATAAGAGGTTATTTCAAAAAAACAACCACCTAGTTTTGGCAAAGGTGTGTGTGGTGAAAAGGGCAGCCCGTCCACTACTGGATAGGATGTAACTGGTTTTACCTTTCTGACAAACAGTCAGTATGAGCCAGGAATTAACCTTCAATAAATTTGTTGTACCAAGAAGCATGGGCAAAGATGTTTGTACCAGTGAATTAATTGAAATATTAATTTTATAATGGGTCTTGACTGGGTTACATCTAGACTGGGAAATGAATGGAGCTTGAACTAGGTAAGCAAGCCCTGTCCTGGTATCTATTCAGCATCTGATGAAATGGAAACTGAGACATTGTCTGAAGGAGCAGTGCAGATGGAATTAGAGAAAATCATTATGAAAAACTTCAAACACACACAGAAGTAGAGTAATAGCGTAAACTTCCATATACCTATCACCCAGATTTAACAACTATCGAAATTTTGCAACATTTGTGCCTATTCCTTGATTTTCTTTGCTGAAATATCTTCAAGCAAATCCCATTTAGCATGCCATTTCATCCCTATGTACTTCAGTGTGCATCTCTAAAAAATATTAACTTTCTTAAATTCCTAATGCTACTATCACCCCTAACAAAATTAATATTTTCTTGGTGCCATTTAATACTCAGCTCATAACCAAAAAAAAAAAAATTATTTGGGAGGGAGAGGTCAGGGTCCAAACAAGGTCCATCCATTGCATTTGGCTGTTAGGGGATGGAAGTGTGAATGGTATTTTCATTCGGGGTTCAAATATATACAGGCTTCCCAGCTAAGCAAGACAGGTGTAGGGTAATGGAAGAGAGATTGAAGGGGAAGAGAGTGAAGCCACTGGAAAACGGAACGTTTTCCAGCTGTTTCACAGGAGACTCTGGAGTTGTGGCACCAGTAAGAGCTAGACAGTCAGTGGAGGAAGTCTGGCAATGACTAATGTGGGGCAGTCACAACTGGCGGCAGGCAGAGCTCAGAGAGGGCGGAGCCAAGGAAGCAGGTGAGGCCGGGGGTGGGGCTTGTCTGTCCGGGAAAGTCTTTATTTTTTCTTCACTTTTGAAGGATAGTTTCACTAGATACAGAATTCTATGTTGATGGGTTTTTCTTTTTTGTTTCAGCGTTTTAAATGTTTCACTTCACTTTCTTCTTTTTAAATATTTAATTTATTTATTAAATTTTAATTTTTTAAAATTGAAATATAGTTGACTTACAATGCTGTGTTAGTTTCAAGCTCTTCATATGTTAGACTGGCAAGGCCAGTGAGTTTGACATGGCAGAGTCTGGGGCAGTTGAGACCCATGGGAGCAGGATATAGGATATTTTTATAGACCCCCCCCCTATAAAAATGTGGACATTGATACGGATAAAGTGGGGATTATTATGAATGTTGAACAGGTTTAGAAAGAGTTTATAATTATTGTCTTTGTGATCATCAATTGCAAAAAACATTTAATAAATGTTAAGTTGGGATATAAAAAGCAATCAAGAATGATCCTTGTCTTCAGTGGGCTTTAGGTCTAGATGAGGAGACAACACTTATGCATAGGAAAAAAAATAACAACAGAAGCTATATCTATGTGTCTAATTTGTCTGTGTGTCTAATGATACAGGGATACTGAGAAAGGATTTAAGCTTCAGAATTCTCCTTTGAGATAGGGATTTTAATACCAAGTTTATAAGACTATCAGGATAAAGGCGTATTTTGGCAGGTAGTGACAAAAGGCTTCTTAGGCATTATACATCTTTATAAAGCTTAGACTTTTCCCTCCATTGTAAGTGGGGCAGTCAATATTTATAAAAGGTTGAAAATCATGCATAAACTTAATGTAGATCATACACACTCAAATAAAATTTCTTCTGCACTGAGAAAATTTTGACTAAAGTATAAATGTAAATTTAAAGTTGAGATTCTGCTCTATAGCTTTAAATGAACCAAATCACAAAAAACATTTCTGAAATATTTTAGTTTGTGGATTAAAGTCTGAATATTCTTAAATCACTTGTAAAATTGTCTTGTGCTCATCTAGAAACAATCCATTCTATCTAGTAATCTAAAACACGAGTTTTACACAGTAGCTTAGTAAGTTCTTTTTTTAAAGATGCAGAGTTTTTCTTAAAAATATTATGATTTGCTTTGGTGAGGGTCTCTTGGTGGTAAACTATCTCAGTTTTTTTATTTGAAAAATGTCTTTATACACTCTCATTCTTGAAAGAGAGTTTCACTGGGTATATACCTCCAGGTTTGTACTCTGAATTTGAGGTTGGCTCACTGAAGGTATTATTCCACTCTATTCTGTCATCCATTAGTATAACTATCTTTCCTTCTAAGTAAACTCTCTTTCTCTCTGGCTGCTTCTAAGATCTCCTCTTTGTCTTTGGTGTTTTGTATCTTCATGACAATGTACTTAGGTGTTTGTTCCTTTTTATGTATCTTGCTTGATATCATTGAATTATTCTAGATCTGAGGCTTGGAGTCTCTCAATAGTTCTGGAAAATTCCGTTATAATCTCTTTGAATATTGCTTTTCCAAGTGATATTACTCTTTTATCTCTTCTGGAATTTCATTTGGATGTAAAATAGGTCTTATCTTTTTATCCTCCATGTTTCTTAAGCTCCATATTATATTTTCATCTCTTAGTCTCCTTCGAGTGCATTCTGGAAGTGGTTCTTTGGACTTCTCCATTTTAGTAGTTTTATTTTCAATCTTGTCTATACTCTTGTTTAAGTCATCCTGGAGTTTTAGATTCCAAATGGTTCTATTGCATATTTTTCAAGTCTTTGGTTTTTCTTTTAGTTCTTTAAAAGCATTGTAACTGACATATTTGTTTCAGGTGTACGACATAATGAATATTTCTTTTTATTGAGTTATAATTAACATACACTATTATATTAGCTTCAGGTGTGCAACATAGTGATTTGATATTTTTGTACATTATGAAATGATCACCACAATAAGACCAGTTACCAGCTATCACCACACAAAGTTGTTACAAGATTATTGACCATATTCTTTATGTGTACACTGTATCCTCATGACTTATTTATTTTATAGCTATGAGTTTGTATCTCTTAATCCCCTTCACCTATTTTGTCTGCCCTCCCCCTACCCCCAGCAACCACTAGTGTGTTATCTGTATTTACAAGCCTATTTCTATTTTGTTTTGTTTGTTTTTGTTTTTAGAGTCCACATATAAGTGAAATCATACGGTATTTGTTTTTCTCTGTCTGACTTATTTCACTTAGCATAATACCCTTCAGGTCCATTCATGTTGCTGCAAATCGCAAGATTTCATTCTTTTTTATGGCTGAGTAATATTCAATAGTGTATATATACCTCATCTTCTTTATCCATTCATCTATCAGTGGACACTTAGATTGCTTCCATAGCTTGACTATTGTAAATAGTGCTGCTATGAACATAGGGGGTTACACATATTTTTTCAAATTAGTGGATAAATACTCAGAACTGGAATTGCTGGATAATATGGTAGTTCTAATTTTAGGTTTTTGAAGACCCTCCATACTGTTTTCCACAGTGGCTGTACTAATTTTCATTCTGACCAGCAGCTCATGAGGATTCCTTTTTCTCCACATCCTCACTGACACTTGTTTCTTGTCTTTTTGATAGTAACCGTGCTGACTGGTGTGAGGTGTTACTTCATTGTGGTCTTGATCTGTGTTTCCCTGATGATCAGTGATACTGAGCTAACTTTTCATGTGCTTATTGGCCACCTGTACGTCTTTTTTGGAAAACTGTCTCTTCAGGTCCTCTGCGCATTTTATAGTTGGGTTGTTTTTTGGATATTGAGTTGTGTGAATTCTTTATATGTTTTGAATGTCCACCCCTTGTCAGATATATCATTTGCAAATATCTTCTCCCATTCAGTAGTCTGCCTTTCATTTTGTTGATGGTTTCCTTCACCATTCGAAAGCTCTTTAGTTTGATGAGATCCTGCTTGTTTATTTTTGCTTTTGTTGCCCTTGCCTGATGACATACCCCAAAACATCGCTAAGACTAATGTCAAAGAGGTTACTGCTTATGTTTCCTTCCAGGAATTTTATGGTTTCAGGTCTTACCTTTAACCCATCAATCTATTTTTATTTTGGATATGATGTAGGAAAGTGGTCCAGTTTCATCCTTTTGCACGTAGCTGTGCCATATTCCCAACACCATTTATTGAAGAGACTGCCTTTTCCCCATTGTATATGCTTGCTTCCTTTGCCATAAATTAATTGACCATATGAGCGTGGTTTATTTCTGGACTCTCTGTTCTGTTTCATTGATCTAAGTGTTTGTTTTTGTGCTGTACCATACTCTTTTGATTACTATAGCTTTGTAGTTTACTTTTAAGTCTGGGAGCATGACACCTCCAGCTTTACTCTTCTTTTTCAAGATTGTTTTGGCCAATCAAGGTCTTTTGTGGTTCCATACATATTTTAGAATTATTTTTTCTAGTTCTGTGAAAAATGCCACTGGTATTTTGATAAGGATTGCATTGAATCAGTAGATTGCTTTGCAGTATGGACATTTTAATGTTATTGATCCTTCCAATTCATGAGCATGGTATATCTTTCCATTTATTTGTGTCATCTTCAGTTTCTTTCTTCAGTGTCTTATCGTTTTCAGAGTACACCTCCTCGGTTAAATTTATTCCTAGATTCAAGTCTTTTCGTTGTTTTAAGGTCATATTTTCTTTACTCATATTTTTGAATCTCAATTTTATTTTTTGTTACATATTAAACATATTAATTTTATATGCAGAAGTATTAGTGGTTTTGACTTTCTTGTTCCTTTTTTTCCTGCTGGCTATCACTCATAGTACTTATCTCCATGTGTATTTTTGAGGAAGACTTTGAGCTATGAATTCATTTCCTTGGACTTTTATCTTTGGAAATGCTTTGAGACTCACATTGAAGTTCTGTTTCTTCACAGAGGGTTTGCATTATTTCTGCTAGTTTCCTGAAGCACTAATTATCTTAGATTACAGTAAATTAAATTATCCATGTGAGGCTTTTTTTCTTTGCATGTGGTGTGAACTTGGTCTCCAAATTTGTGTAAGAATCAACTTGTTGTTACAAATTCTTAAGGCAAGTTATTTGCCTTTTATTTAGTACAAGAGTTAAGTGAAGAAAGTTTCCATCTAAAGGTTTATTTCCTCTTCACCCTTACAGAAAAGTTCTACACTTTTGGGGGTCTCAGCTTTATGTAGGTGTTTTCTATTTGATTCCTACTTTGGTTGAACCCTAAATTTTATTGCCTGTTTCCTATGATCCATGTGGCTCTCACAGTGGAGGCCCAAGATCACTAGAGTTTGAAAGTCATCCTCAGGGAAAAGCCAGTTTGGATGCCTTTTAATCTAAACTTTTCGCTTTCATACTGACTTTTTTCCTTTGTAAATTCTTTCCCCTTTTTTTTTTTTTGCTTTGTTTTGTTTTGTTTGTTTTCTTTTTTTTCTTTCTTCCTTTTTTTGGGGCTAGTTCAGCATGAATTTAATATCTTTTATATTTTACTGAGGTCTCATATTATTTACCTTTACATAGCCTTATTATAAACCATTTGGCAGTATCTATCAAAATAGAAATTCATATGTCCTTTGAACTAGCAATTCTACTTCCAGAAACTTCTTTGGCAAAGTACTCACATGTATAAAAATATATGCATATCTTTTTGTTCACTGCAGCATTATTTGAAACAGTGAAAAATAAAAAGTGTTCATTAATGACTACTCCATGCTATGGAGTAGTGCTAAGCACTCATTAAAAAGAATGAGTAGAACTGTATGTACTGGCTTAGGATGATCTCCAAGATTTATAGATAGATGGAAAAAAGCAAAGAAAAAAGAACTCCTTAACTCTTCAAAGCACCTTCTAATTTTCAAATTTTATTTTTGATGTCTCAAAACATTCATAAAAGAAGCAGTAGTAGCAACATTATATGCCAAAAAATAATAAAAAATAATAATTTGCTCTGCTGAATGCCTTTCATCTCTACATTTCAAAGAGCATATATTATCATACCATTGAAGCATTAATAGACTAAACATTTATTATATGCATGAAAGATAAGATCATTTAAAATTTTCAAAATAGAATATTAACTTTATAAAGGGCTTTTTGAAGCAAAAGCAATTGAATCTTTTAGAATTTTTTGATGGGTAGATAATTTCATCCACTACAATATTTTCCCTTATAATACCCAGAGACCATATACCTTTTACTAAGGACTTTAATTTTGCCAAGCACTATGGGTAACTTTTAAGTGACTAGAATAGAATTATTTCTTCTGCTAGACATTTTAAGATTATTAGCATAGTGAAGTCCTGATGCTGTATTTTACCTACTAGGAGGAAATGATATTTTAGTTAGATAAATGACACTGTGGAAGGAGACAAACAATCTCTGTTCTCTAGGCAATTGTCATATAACTAAAGTCAGGCATCACAAAGTACGTAGGAAACTTTATGAAGCAGTTTGATTCAAAAAAGAAAGAAATGGAAAAAGATGCAGTAATCTTGATTAATCATCCTTGAATAGATGAAACTACATATTTTAACCAGACACCTAGAACTTTTGATAATAATAAAAAAAAAAGCCCACTGGATTTCTACTATTATGGGGGAGAAGCTGTAACACTTTTGAAATGAATATAAATTTGAACCAATTTGTCCTTCAATGAAAGCTGTACTTTAACAATCTGCTTCTTCACTGTGTCATGTGACACACTATTAACTTGCAATGTGTAGAATCTTACTGAAAGCAAAGCTTATATCTGCATAGTACTCATTTCTCAAGAGTGAGAGCCATGCTATTAGAAAGAGTTAAGAAACTCTCAACCTAACAGATAAAATAGGATGATAAGATAATAAAATCTGTGACATTTTTTATGAGTAATTTGTGTAGAATAATAATGACACATACATCAGGATATACTAATGATGCAGTCCGTATTCAAAGTTTACTTTTATAGCTTCTTGAGTCTCTTGCTTTTCAAACCATTTGGATTGTCCCCTTCTTCCTTTTCTAGGCTCTGAAACGGCTTATATAGTTTGGGAATTTCATTTCTTAAACGTTTGAGAAATGTAATTGTAAAACATTCTAAACCTGGAGTGTTTTGAGGAGATACTTCATTTTCCCAGATATTTCCAAAGTTATAATCTATGCTGGCTTCAACTTCTTCTTGAGTCATTTTGGCAGCTTTCAGTTTTGCATAAAGTGGTCTACCTTGTTGCAGTTTTAATTTTTTAAGCAAAAAGTATACATTGTGCTCTATTATACTTTTAAAATCTCTTCCATACCTCTGTTTTGTGTTTGTTTATAATTTTGCATTTTTTAACAGTTTCACAGAATTTTTATTTAAATATAAGGGATAGGACATATATCTGGAAAGACAGAAACCCGAACATTCATAGCAAGTATCCCTGGGTTGTTGGATTATAAGTGATTTCTTCTTTATTAATATTTTCAATGCATTGTGAATGCATCAATTTTTAAATAAGGGAAAATGTAATTTTTTAATGTCTTCATTTTATTCACACACTTTAGTGGTTGTTTCTCTGGGTGTAGAATTTTCCCTTGGTCCTTTGAACTTATTATTTCATTGACTTCAGGCTTCTATTTTTCCAGTTGAAAAGTCTGTTGACAGTCTGCTGTTTCTTTGTAGGTAACTTCCTCTGGTTGCTTTAAAATTTTCCTCTTTGATTTCAGTCCTATGCAATTTCAGTAGAATGTTTCTATATGTGAGTTGATGTTTATTTATCCTGCATGAGACTCAGAATTTCTTCTATCTGAAGCTTATTGTTCTTCAATTCTGGTAAAGTGCTAACATTTTTACATTGTATGTCCCATTTTATTTATTCTTTTCTTCTAGAATTTCTATTAGACCCACCATATCTTCTTGTTTTATTCTCCATGTCTATTAACTTTGCCATCATGTCTTCCATTTTTTTATCTCCTTTTGTTGCTTTCTGAGTAATTAAAAAAATGTTATCCATTTCATTAACTTTCTGTTCAGAATGGTCATAATTATTATTTAACATATACAAAGAGTTGTTTATTAAATGGCTAAATCCTTAAATTCTAGAAGTTGAATTGGTACCTTTGCAAACCTACTTGTTTATTTCTCAGCTTTTTCATGTCTTTTATTGTTTTGATCATACTTAATTTGTATTCTTTCTTTGGTCATCTATTAGCTTACATTCTTGAGAATTCTAAACCTACTTTCTATGTCTACTGACTCTTGCCCATGGTGAATCATTTCCTCAACAGTTTTGTAATATTTATGCAGATTCATTTTATTTGGACTTTTCCCCTGTGCAACACCTTGTGGTCTGGGCTATGGATGCACCCTTCCAGAGTGATTTGGGTTTGGCTCTGACACAACCCTAGGGGTACCAGCAACCCAAGATGAATTTCATTTTATTATTTCTTGCTTTTGTCTGAGGTTCTGACCACAAGAGCGGTGAAATTGGAATCTCAAACTTGCATGATGTTCAAGGTTGGGTTTTAGAAATCTCAGAAGAGACCTATTTTTTCCACTCACAACCCATTAGGTGCAAACAGACTTTATCTTCCTGTTCTAATTCACCCTTTAACTGAGGATGCAACCCTTCAAAAGTTCTAATTCAGGGGAAAAAAAGTTTAATTCAATAGTTAGGGATGGTATGCAAGAGCAAACATAAGTAAATGGGAAACATGGGGTTAAAAATAACCCACCTCCACCACAATAACAATACTAACACGACTTGGTGGCAGGATATGGCTGTCTGCTATCATTGCATATGATGTGAATGTCTCTATGGAAATTCAAGAAACTCTACAAGTAAACTGTGGGAACTAACAAAAACACTTGGTAAAGTTGTTAGATATTGATCTATATACAGAAATCAATAGCATTCTTCAACATCAGCACCAGTGATTGACAATGTGATTGTAAGAAAGACAGCATTTACAATATTATCCCAAACTGTAAGGCTATCAGGAATACAGCTACAAAAAATATGACGCTTTCATGGAGAAAATTTAAAACATTTACTGTAAGACATAAAGGAAGATATAAATAAATGTTGAAACATACCACATTCCTGGATGAGAAGACAGTGTTGCAGGGGTTTTAATTCTTCCCAAACAATTTATAAATTCAATGCAATTCCAATAAAAATCTCACTCATCAACAATAAAATTCTCATAAAATTATTCATGGAACTCAATATGCTTTTCCTAAAATTCATGTGGAAAAGCAAAGAGCCAAGGACAGTAAAAAATTTTTTTTGAAAAGCAGTGGCATCAGTGGTAAAAGTACAAGCAGAAGCAATAGAAACTGAAAAAGGAGAAGGGAGGTACAAGAGAGATAAAGACGTTATATAACTATAATAATTAAAATGGACAGTAATATAAGGGAGGGGGAGTAAGTAAAAAAGTAAGTGAACCAGGTGTTTGGAGAATTATATTACTGGGGGGATTTCAGAAAATCTAAGGTGCAAAATATTTATGATGATCATAAAATAAGCATCTTCCAATTTCCCATGGTTTACATGGAACTGAAGGCCAAAACTGAATATTCTGGAGTGCTAGAGGATATTACTTGGGTTCACTAACTCTCAATAGAAACAAACAAAATAAAACCTACTTCACAGGGTTGTGTCTGTTACGTCTTTTATGATCTTTATGGTCAGGTCCTTTATGGAGAGGGGACCAGAACCCAACTCGAATTTGCTTCAGCAAAGATAGTAAGTTTGGCTCACAGAACTGGGAAGTCCAGGTGTGATAACAGTAAACCCGTGCGGGGCCAGGCACTGGTCTGAGGGCTTCACATCCATCCACCCATTTAAGCCTCACAACAACCCTAGTGAGATGGGTTCTGTTATTACTCTCATGTTACAGATGAACAAAGAGACGCAGAGAGGTAAACAGAGCACCGAGAGGTAAATAAGTTGTGTCTTTTTGTCCATGGCCAATAAAGGACTTGGGAAACAGAATTCTAATACAGATTTCTAACATATTTGTTCAGGGGTGTGCAGTGTAAACTCCAGTTCCACGTCTCCTCTGAAACCTTCAGGGTCTGAATTGTTCACTAACACTTTGGAATGTTTGGTTTATTAGGGGAAACCCCAAAGAAGGGCTAAACTCTTAATCTAGTTTGATATGGAGCAAACATAGAGACAGCATGTGTGGAAGAAAGAACCCAGGGGTACAGGACAAGATGGCCTCTGGGTCATACTAAATTGTTTGGAGCTTGCTCTGGGATTAGGGAGCCTTCCGTAAGTTTTTGTGCCGAGGCTAATACAACGAAAACAGGATTACGGGCCTTTCAAGCGATATGCCCGGGAAATAAAAGGTGGAAAACTCGGAGGCAGGGAGAACAGTTAGAACACTGCATGCTGCCTTAGTATGACTCTAGGTAAAGTTAGACTAACTCAGAAGCATAGGGTTGTGGCCATACAAAAAACAAGAAGACGTGGATGAGGAAGGCATTATCATAGATAAATCAACAGCACCTGATGATGGAATGCATGTTTGGGGAAAGAGAGTGGGCAAAGTTTTTGCTGCACCGCGCTGCTTGTGGGATCTTAGTTCCTTGACCAGGGATTGAACCCGGGCCCTTGGCAGTGAGAATGAGAAGTCCTAACCACTGGACCGCCAGGGAGGAAAGTGGGCAAAATTAAAGATAACTCTGAAGTTTTAGCCTGGGCGATTGAGGGAATGATGTCCTTGGAAAGAAAAGAAAAATTACAGTAAATAACAGGTTTTAGGGGGAAAAAAACCAGAATTCAATTTTAGACAAGATGAATTCAAGATGATGGATAAGAAACTGCATCAGTTAGGGTTCTTGGAAGCAACTAAAATCAACTCCGACTGAAGTGGCAAAAGAAATGTTCAAAGTGAGTTTGGGTAGTTTGCAGAGTCTTCAGGAGAATCTGCACATCCAGGCTTAGGCCCCTCACCCTGAAACAACGCCCCAAATCACAAGGTCCCCCTGGCACTGCCTCTGAGCCCTGGGCACTACAGGATGTCCTGCAGACTGGCTGACACTGGATTCCGCTTTCCTTAGCCTCTGGGCCACTGCTTCAGTCACCAGCGCTGCCTGGCTTCTCAGCCCCTGCTTCCCTACATCACGACCTCCTGATTCAAGGGCAGCTGGGTGAGGGAGCGTCTGGTTTTTTCAGCTTTTTGAGTGGGGTGCAGCCTCTGTCCCCCACCGAAGCTTATTAGGTCTTGCAAGTCTACCAAAGTAGGAAAGGGGTCGTATGCCAAGGGACTGAAAGAGCATTCAGATGCAAGCCCCTGTGAGGGGTTCAGACACTTCGGACTGGAGCTCAGGGGAGAGGCTGCGGTTAGTGATACAGTTCTGGGTTGTTCCCAAAGTACAGGGTCTCGGGCATGATTTAGAGAGGTGACTGAGAGCTGAAATTGGGAGAAAATGGTACTTAGGTGGCTGGGGGAGTGAAAAAATGGGGTATCAGACAAGTCAGAAGATTCAACAAGAGAGGAGAGAGCTTCCGTGGAGTGGAGTGTGGTGAACAAGTGTGGGACAAGGTCATGAGCCCCGGGAAAATATCAAAGCTTCTAAAGAGGTCAGAGTTGGCCATCCCAGCCATTCAAGACAGTTACAGGGGAGCAGCGAGTGGGCGGTAAAGAAGGAAGACAGGAGGTGTGGTCAACTTTTTCATAAGCATTATAGAGTATACACTGCACGATTGCAGGCAATGTGATTTGTGCTGTAAAATTATTCACATGCTCCATTACGGGCCCCTCATGGAGAGCCCAGTTCTGGAGTGCTGTTTAGCAATTAGCTTTATGCATTTTCCTGAATACTTAATGTTTTTTGGCCAGGGCCTGGGCAGTGAGGGGGCAACCTCTATCAATATTTGAAATCTCTGGTTAAGTATAGAAGCTCTGCATGAGTTTCTGCTGATGTCTGCTTGACTGTAGATCACGATCATGGCTCTTTCGAGACTGGTTTACAGGGGAGACCCCGGACGTGCAGATGGACAGGTGAACTTCTTCAGGATCCACAGAACCGGGTCAAGAAACTAGTTCTCCTGAAATTCTGGTTGAGTCAGAAATTTCATTTGAACTCGATATTAGGCAATTAGCTGTGCTCTCTGGGATGGGCCAGAAAGGGGGTGAGGTCTTTGGAACAGATTTAACTCCCCCAGGGGTTTTCTGTGCCACAGGAGTGTAGGGTGTGTCTGGGTCTGGGGTTCTGTTGGGGCGTGAGGGGCAGGATGCGGCGGAGAGCCCTCGGGCCAGGGGTGCTCAGCTCCCAGTTGGGGACCATGATACGACTTCATTATCTACAAGTTGCTCCATCCTCTGTGGTAAAAATTCAGTCCACGGCATCATTAAAATGTAGTCAGAAGAGACCACTACTTCATGGTCAGTACAGATCCCCCAGACAGATGGGTTGTCAGTTGGTGTCTGTCTTAAGAGGGCCTCAGACAGGGCCCAGGGTAAATTCTAAGAAGTGTTAAAGGAAGGTGAGCTGGTGGGGTCAGGGCTGTCAGAGAAGTGGGGAGAGGCGAGGGGCGGGGCTGGGAGGTTGTGTGACAGCCGTGATCTGAGTGAGTGAGCTGTCTTGAAGGCTTATTTGTTGAAGTTTTGTGAAGCGAGCCTTTCCAGATGAATTTGAACAGATCATATGAACAGCTGATGGCCTCCTGATCCTCTCACATCAACGTGATCTTTCTTTTAAAATTCTAGACTCTAGTCCTGTCTCTTTGTTTCATGTGGATCTTATGGGTTTCCATGAAAGCTGTCACATATTTTATCACATAAGGGGGCACTTCATTTACTGGGAAGCACCGTATAAATGTTAGTTATTCGTGTGTGTAGTATAAAAGGATGTCAACGTAGAGCAGTCTCAGTTTCTGAGATCCCACAGGCCTAGATGCCAACCAAGCACACATTTCAAAGTGAGGGCTGAGAAAGCCCATCCTGTCACCCACCACCCACCTTCCAGGCTGCAGAACTGGAAGCTAAGGATTTAAGGAAAGAGGTAAGAAATTAGCAAGCGGGGTTTCCCTGGTGGCGCAGTGGTTGAGAATCTGCCTGCCAGTGCAGGGGACACGGGTTCGAGCCCTGGTCTGGGAAGATCCCACATGCCGCGGAGCAGCTGGGCCCGTGAGCCACAACTACTGAGCCTGCGCGTCTGGAGCCTGTGCTCCGCAACAAGAGAGGCCGCGACAGTGAGAGGCCCGCGCACCGCGATGAAGAGTGGCCCGCACTTGCCGCAACTAGAGAAAGCCCTCGCACAGAAACGAAGACCCAACACAGCCATAAATAAATAAATAAATAAATTAATTAATTAATTAATTAAAAAAAAAAAGAAATTAGCAAGCAGGTTCCTTGAGAGTTGTTGGAAGGCTGTGGCATCTCCCTTCCCTCAAGCTACGTGAGAGGAGCTTCAGGAGGAGCCAGGAGACGCTGACCTTTGTCTCCTGGAGCATGTAGGATGCAGAGACTGATGGGTAGTCCCACCTGTGGAGGTGAAAGGTGTGCTGGCCTCCACTCGCCTAGCAAGGGAATGAAGAAAGAGGACTAGCTTGGACGTGAACATCACTCCCAGAGGTGGTGGACCGAAGATGCATGCTTTGCCGGGGGACTCATAGTGGATGCTGCCGGTCTAGGGGTAGCACTGGGGTCCCATCCAAGAGAGCTGCCTGCAAGGGGGAGGGTGCCTCCAAAAGAGGAGGGTACTGGCAGATACCAGAGGCCGGGTGAAAAATCACAAGTTTCCAGGTAGCACTCATATGAAGGAGGTTAAATTTGGAGGATTTCCATGGGGGGGTGCCCCATCACTTCTATCCCAGTGGGGTAAGACCTCTCTAACTCCTTGCCTCTCCTCCCTCCCCATCCCTTCCCAGTCCCTGCCGTGGAACAGCTTGGTGCCTAGGGGAGGAGGGACAGAAAAAGCTGGCTGGCAAATAAAGAGACAGGTGACATGACCACCCTTCCTTACCTGCTTCCCCTTTGAAGCACGACAGAGCTGGAGGGAAGCGGAGGGTAGAGCACAATGTTATGGAATTTTGACTTTGACCTAGATATTAGACTTACTGAAATGAGATTCTCCGTATAAGTAAAATGGACCCAAGTCTTTTTGTTATCTGAGAGGGCCTGGAGAGATGATGAGTCCTGCAGGATATTTCATCCAAGGGCCAGGAACACACGAGCCCACAGTTAAATTTGAGCTGCCTTTAAAGGCGCAGTGGGAGGGATGAATAAAGTTTTCTGCTTGGACCCTATAAAAGTTCCACTGGTTCAAAGAAGGGATTGCAACAGACTCCTTGAGTGCAGGGAATATGTCAGAGACTCCTTCCTATCCTTGCACTGCTAAGAATGGATAGTTCTCGAGCGGTAGATTTCCTTGTTGAAAGCTGGGGCTTTGCCTAAAGCTTGTAGAGGGCACATCAGAATTGCCCGCAGGGCTCAGTAGAACACAGCTTGCTGGGCTCCACACCCGGTATTGCTGATTCGGTTGGTTTGTTGAGATTTGGGGGAAGGAGCCTTTTCTAATGGACATGTTCCCGGGTGATTCTGATACTGCTGGTCAGGGGACCACACTTTGAAGGTAGTAAAGGAACTAGATCAGGGAGGGCAGGGCTATCTGTCAATGAACTTATCCATTCATTTGTTCATAAATTAACTCAGCAAGTATTTACTGAGGGCCTGTCGTGTGCCCTGTGCAGGTGCCTGTTGGCCCTGGGACCCCCTAGTTACCTAATTTGCTCGGTGAAGCTGCAGCATTCCCGCCCGGCAGGAGGAACGAGCAAGCTCAGCTCAGAAGCATTCTCTCTCACACTCACATCAGTCTCACGCGATGGTTTCGGTCTCCTTGCTTGGCCTAGTTCTGGTTGGAATCAAAGCCCTGCTTCATATTTAATAGAGGCTTTTGTTCTCCCTTCACACAATATATTGATTCTTATAATTGGGCCTTTTTGCTTTTTCCCAAACTACATTACCCACATTAACAGCTAGCTTGAAATGCCATTATAAAACCATACGGGTCTTAGTGGAAGAGAAAGGAAGGAAATGAACCTCTCAGAGCTCCAGCTCTTCCAGTAAGGCGCTCCATGGGTGGGGAAGTCGGCAGTGTTTGCTTTTCCGCCTCTCACCGGCTGCAGTCCCCCAGAGTTTTCTAGTCGGCAGGCCAACTGCTTATTCAGCCCTGCCCTGCACGCCAGGAACGTTAGAATGTGGTGGGGGTGAGGGTCCCCTATGTTCTTACTCACTCTTTGCTAATGAGACCTCCATCCTGTGAGTCTGTGTGTACATTTGTGTACCATCCTGGGCCTTAGCTTATTGCACTGGAAAGTCAAGAGCGCTGCACAGCCCTGTAGAAATTCCCAGGTTAGCAAAGCAGACCTCGTTTTAGTGGCTAGCATTCTCGGGCTCGTTATGTAGCATTCTTGGGCTTACTTAGCCAAGGGCGTGTTTGGTCATTCCAATGCTCCCAAGTTGTGGTTCTGACATTTTCATTAGTATCAAGGAGATTTTGAATGTAGGCAACGACTTTTATTTGAGGGTTTCCCCCCCTCATCTTTTACTACTTACAGACAAGGGCAGTGAGGAGAGAGGAGAAAGTATCAAAGCCAAGAGAAGTTCTTCAGAAAACAGTTCCCTACAAATCTAGACTGGGTGACAGAACATTTGCTTTCCAGGTCCTGGCACTACACGGGACACAGTTAGGGCCTGTATGTGTGCTTTGGTAGAACTCAATTCAGCCTATTTTTACTGAAGATCTGCCAAGGGTAAGCCATCATGACACGCCCTGGGTGAGGCAGCAAAATGGAAATGCAATCATTAAAAAGTCATAATCTTTGCCCTCTAGGTGCTCAAAGAAGTTATTGATGGTTAAATTTATGTGTCAGCTTGGCTGGGCCATGGTGCCCGGATGTGTGGCCAAACATTATTCCTGATGTTTCTGTGAAGGTGTTTTTTGGATGAGATTAACATTTAAATTGGTGGACTTTGAGTAAAGCAGATTGCCCTCCTCAATGTGGGTGGGCCTCACCCAATCAGTTGAATGCCTGACTAGAACCAAAGACTGATCTACTGGCCTACCCTGCAGATTTTGGACTTTCTAACACCCATAATCATGTGAGCCAATTCTTTAAAAAAGAAAGAAATGTATTTATCTCCTATTGGTTCTGTTTCTCTGGAGAACTCTCATACAGAGATTTGCACAAAAACACCAAGTAGATTGCATCATTGGGTGTATAGTGTTAAGGAGAGTTATACGGCACTTGTTGAGAAGGGCCCTGAAGTGTAGGTATAAGGTCCACACATGATGTGAATGGGAAGAGGACCCGCAGCAGAGAGCTCAGCCTAAGCAAAGTGCAGACTCTCTTCAGGGAATGGCAGGGTCTAGTTGCCTGGAGGACCCAGCGTGAAGGGGGTGCAGTGGGAGATGGAGGTGCAAATGTAACTGAGGCAAATTGTGGAGAAGGTTAAGGAATTTAGATTTTATTCTGTATGTAGTAAGCGTGTAAAAAAGAAAGAGGGCACATATTTCTACTTGGGAAGAGCATTCTGGTAGTATTTGGTGAGATTTGTATCAAAAGGAAGGAAGAGACAATTTAAGAGGAATTGGAAATTGTGTGTAACAGACATAGCCTATTTATCTAAGGAAGCAGGGGAGTAGAAGGCAAGAAGGCTAGAATGTGTAAGACCAGCTCCCTAAGAAAGAGGGGAGACCCAAAATACTCAGAAGTAGAGAGAAAGGAGCAGCAGAAAAGGAGGCAAACATGCTAGAGAGTGAAGGTGTTTAGGAGGCTTTAAGGAAGTTTTGTGTTTCAGGGTCAGGGACAGTTACATCTTCTGGACTTGTTGCAGAGTCCCTGTTAAGGTTTCGTAGTTTCTCTTTGAAGATGAGTTCATCCTGGGCTGTTTTCTCAGGAATAGAATGGGTTTGGCCAGATCTAACTCCAGAAATGCTGATGCTGTGTTATTAAAACCATGCCTTTATGTGTGCATGCATGCGTGTGTGTGTGTATGTGTACGTGTGCCTTCTGTGTCTCCAGAAGAGCCAACAGGCACTGTGGGGTGGAAATTTTGACCTTCTGGTTCTTCCATATCAGTTTCTTCCACCAAGCATAGGTAGAAGGTGCCAGAATGTACTGGCACACTTCCTGGCACCTGGTAGGTGTTTTGCAATATCTGGTGAACAAATAAACATGTGCGAATGGGTCTCAGAGCCAATCAGAGGATTCAGAAGTTAATCTGAGTGTTGTGTTTTCAAATGTTGAAAGATAAGTACACACACATTTGTATGCACAGATCCACACACACACACACTCACACTCATTCGCTGTCTGCCATTTTGTATGCCTAGAATGACACAACCACAAGCCATTGAGACAAGGGACATGGCTCTGGTTCTTGAGAGAGAGAGAGATTGGGGACATGTCTCAAGAGCATAGAAAGGAATGAGGTTTACTGTTGTCCACACCAGAGGTTCTCCATCTTGGCTACACATTGGAATCATCCCAGGAGCCTTTAAAATGCTGATGCCTAGGTTCTGATTTCTTTGGAATGGGGTATGGGCTGAGACTCAGGATTTTAAAAGCCCCCTAGCGGGCTCTAATATGTAGCCCTAATTGAGAAACATTGCTTTAGAACTCTGTCGTCCAGTTTGGTAGCTGGACATGTGACTATTGAACACTTGATATGTGACTGGTTGGAACTGAGATGTAAAACTAAGTGTAAAATGCACACCAAATTTTGAAGATTTTGAAGACAATATGAAAACAAGACTGTAAAATCATGTCTCGTTAATAATTTTTATGTTGGTGGAGGGAGGCAGAATAATGCTCCCTGGCAAAATGCCCATGTCCTAATCCCCAGAACCTGTGAATATGTCATGTTGCATGGCAAAGGGATTAAGGTTGCACATGAACTGACTGTTAAATAAGGAGATTATCCTGGATTATCTGGGTGGACCTGATGCAATCTCAAATGTCCTTAGTTGTGGAAGAGAAGGCAGAAGAGTCCGCCTCAGAGTGATTTGATGTGAGAAACTCAACCAGCCATCGCTGGCTTTGAAGATGGAGGAAGGGGGTCACAAGCCCAGGAATGCGGGCAACCTCTAGAAGGCTGGGAAAGGGAAGGAAATGTATTTCCCCCAGAGCCTCCTGAAGAAACGCAGTCTGGCTAACACCTTGCTTTTAGTCCACTGAGACCCATTTTGGACTTCTGATTTCCAGACGGCAAATCTGTCTTGTTTTAATCCACTAAGCGTGTGGTAATTTTTTACAGCTGCATTAGGAAAGTTGTGACTTACATATTGAAATACTAGTAATGTTTTGGATTGGGTTGAATAAGAAATATCAATAAAATTATTTTTACCTGTTTCTTTTTCCTAGTATTTAACGTGGCTACTAGAAAATTTACAATCACACATGTGGCTTGCGTTACATTTCTATCGGATGGTGCTGCTACCATCTCAACCTTTGGATGGTAAGGTAGTGTGACTTGTTCTACCTACCTTCAGTATGACACTAGTCACCATGGGAAGAACGGTGACTTCTAGGAGGATTTCTGGGCTGACTGAAGAGTTTATATTCTTGGCCCCTTCTAGCTTGTTGGTGAAAGAGGAGAAATTGTGTGTCATGCCTGGACTGTCCAATGAATAAATGGTCAGAGGCAATTCTGAGTGACAGCTTTCCAAGTTTATAGAGACTATGAAACCGGCCCAATCAAATAAATTATTAGAGTTTTTGAGAGAAGTAAACATGGGTTAGTATACCTGTTCAGTGTCAGAATACAATTCTCAACAACTGTGCAACTACTGCAGGACAGTAGTGTGGACCTGATCTGTCAACCCACCAAGACCATCACAGGCCAAACCCTTGGGCGACAAGTTTGCTTTCTGTAACAACCGTGTTTTTGGTTACAAACAATAAATTTCATGTTTCGATGATTAAGATGGTTGCTTTTGCTTTTAGCAACACACATGAAAAGTCAACCTACAGTGTCTGGAAGGGGAGAGAATAGGAGTAAAATCAGAGTAAAATCAAGGCTTAATTCCTTAACATACTTTCTTGGCCAGAGAAAGGCAAGGGGGAGGGATAGAGACTTAAGAGGTCATGACAAGGTAGAACGGCAGCCCTTGCTGCATTAGGGCATACAGGTCACTCCTCACCCTCCAGCACTCCAGCGAATACTTTGAAAGAAAAAATGAGGAGAAGTTGACACATTGAGGCAAAGAGCCTCAACATTTTCTTTTGTCATGAAATAATGGTTTCTTCCAAACATGCAAACCTAGAGTGTTGCAGAGATTGTAATAAATGTTGAACTTGCAAAATTAATACTAATGATCCTGGATTTGAAGTACTGGGGATATATGAAGAGACTGATCACAGCACTTGGAGCCATTTTGTGAGTCAAAGGACTTTTGTTCTACCAGGGAAAAATGCCTAAAACAACCCCCAACAGTATGTAAGGTTCATAGCACAAATGACCACCTCCCTGGGTGTGAGAAGCTTGCGTGGTGGACACCAACTCTCTAAGGTTCAGCCCTTGGTGGTTGCTCAAAATGACCACCAGCACCCTGCCATTGGATGGAATCCAGGAAACAAGCAACTTCCAATTTCAGCATCTTCCCCCTCAAACCCTGATTGTGCCACGTGAAACCGTGAAGCAGGACGAAAGCGTTTTCTGCATCTTGTCCACGGCACCGGTCCAGTATCTAACACACTTAATGCTACTTTATTTTTCTGGCCAATCCCTATAATCCAGTTACGATAGATTTTTGAGCTGCCCTTGACGTGGGTGCCCTGCCTCAAGCACGTGCAGTGACCGACGTGTCCTCCACGGGTAATAAGAGCAAGGTTATTGGGACTATCTTTTTAGAACCTCTTCTAACGAGCAGTCACCACACTAGTTGCAGGAAACATTGTGATGATCTTACAGCCCTAAAGATATTTCTCCACTGTGGGTAAAGTAACCTATGATAAATGAACGGTTTCTCTCCTAGAGACTTCTGCCCATGTTTCTCCTTGTTCATTTTGTGTAAAATCACAGTGATGGACCCACAAGTGTATCTGCTGTGCTTTAATTTCCCAAACTTCAAGACGCCATCCAAACACAAAGGGCCTTTCACAGGCATAATGTTGAGCTTGACTACCTTCCAGCAGTTTTATATCTTCCTCTCCTTGTAGCTAACGGATCAATGCTGCTCACAAAGCCCAGTTTTTCTCGGGTCAGCTTCCTAATGGGATCAAGTCATAGGATTTCCTTTCATCCTTCTACACCCTTCTGGGAACATCTCCCCCATTTTATAACTCACCTTCCTGACTCCCTTTGGTCCTTTTTAGGAAACTTTTCTTTCCTTCTGAATTCTTGGATCCACAGGAGGCCAGCAGGAGTCTCACCAAGTCACCAAATCATTCTTTCACCTCAATGTCAGTCGTGTCGAAAAACAAAAGTGCTGCTGCTTAGGTGAATGTGTGATGTTTGGCTAAAAAGAGAGAAAAATAAAGGTAAGAGAATAGTTCTTAATATTTTCTTTCTCTGCTTATCATTCTCATTTTTGTATGACATTGCCAAGAAACAAGATAGACTTGCTTTGATTTTCTTTAGTTGTTTCCCTCTTCTGACAATTTCTTAACTTACATGTATAAACTTAACGGCCGAGGCTGAAACAATGAAATCTCCAGTCAAACCAGGCAGTCTTATTGCATTTGATGAGATGTCATTGGTCTTCCTGCATCTCCCTGGACCACTTTCAATCATTGTCAACAGAGCAGCAGGAGAGAGTCTTAAAAATGAAGCCAGGTCATGTGACTTCTCTACTTAAAACCCTCCAACGGCTTTACTATAGACTGAATGTTTGTGGTACCCCAAATTCATACGATGAAATCCTAACCCCCAATGTGATGGTATCTGGGAGGTGATTAGGTCACGAGGCTGAAGCCCTCAAGAATGGTATTAGTGCCTTATCAATAAAGGCCCTGGAGAGCTCCCTTGCCCCTTGCACCATGTGAGGACCCAATGAGAAGTCTGAGACCTGGAATAGGCCCCTCACCCAACCATGCTGACACCCTGATCATGGACTTCCAGCCTCCAGAAATGTGAGGAATAAACTTCTGTTGTTCATAAGCTACCTGTCCTATGGTGTTCTGTTACAGCAGCCCAAATGCACTAAGACAGGTTTTCTACTTCAGAATAAAGCAAAGTCCCTGGAATGGCTCTAAGGCCCTATGTGATCAGGTCCTGAGTCACATTTTGACCTCAGCTTCCAGACTCTCTCACTAACTCTGCTCCAGCCCCCTGATTCCCTTGTTGTTCTTTGTGCAGATAATCTCCCACATCAAAGTTTTGCTCTTGATGTTCCCTCTGGTTGGAAGGGATTTACCCAAGGGATGTTCTTGGTTTCATGTATTTGTTCAATGTCATCTCTTCACTGGGGCCTTTCTTAGTTATTCCACTGAAAATTGTAACGTCCACCTCACCATTGGGATCTCACCCTCCCTCTCCCCGTTCTCTGCTTTGTCATTCTCCTTAGCACTTACCTCCAACATAATGTCTATCTTATTTAATTAAATTGTTTATTATCTGTCTCACTCATCCAGAATGTACACTTTGTGAGGGCAAAGAATTTGTCTGTTTTGATTACTGCTGTGTGCCCAGCACCTAGAACAGCACCTGGCATGTATGAGGTGCTCATTCAATGTGTTGAATGAGGGGATGTATCACATCACCCAACGGGGGGATAGAAATAAATGAATTTCTAACCGCAAGATAGAAATAAATGAATTGCTTCCTCAGCTGTGCTCTGCTGTGACAAATGATTTGTGGCTATGACTACAGCATTTGTGGAAGTTGACCTTGGTAGTTAGTGGATAAAACTGATTTGTCATTAATAGATTGAAAGTCACCAATGAGAGTACAAAGGACCACAGAGTAAGAAAGAAAATCAAAGCATCTTACTAACCATCACTAATCAGATGTAATATCAAAGCAGCTCATCAAACCACAGGAAATAAGAGAACAAGAATGTCAGCTAAAATACACTGCCATTTAGATGTCTTTTTGTGTGCACTTTTCCCAGCTTTATTGAGATATACTTGACATATAACACTGTGTAAGTTTAAGGTGTACAACAGTGATGATCTGATACATGTGTATATTGCAAATGTTTATCAAAATAAGGTTAGTTACCATCTTCTTCACCTCACGTAATTACCATTTTGTTGTGTGGTGGTGGTGAGAACATTTGCGATCTACTCTCTTAGCAAACTTGAAGTGTACAATACAGTATTATTAACTACAGTTCCCATGCTGTACCTTAGATCTCCAGAACTTTACTGTTCTTGATGATATTAAAAACTGGGTTGTTTTCTTCATTTCTTTTCAGATGGCTCATTGATAGTGTATAGAAACACAATTATATTTTGTATGTTGATTTTGTGTCCTTCAACTTTACTAAATTCATTTATTATTCTAATAGGTTTTCTTTTGGTGTGTGTGTGTGGGGGGTTCTTTAAGACTTTCTATATGCAAAATCATGTCATCTGCAAATGGAAAATATTTAGTTCTTACTTTCCAATTTGGATGCCTTTTGTTTCTTTTTCTTGCCTAATTGCTCTGACTAGGTCTTCCCATATTACACTGAATAGGAGTGGTGATAGTAAGCACCTTTGTCTTGTTCCTGATCTCAGAGGGAAGCTTTCAGTCTTTCATCATTGAGTATGATGTTAGCTGTGGGCTTGCTGTAAATCACCTTTATTTGTTGAGGTATGTTCCTTCTACATCCACTTTGTTGAGCGTTTTTAACATGAAAGGATGTTGAATTTTGTCAAATGCTTTTTCTGCATCTGTGATGATCATTTGATTTTTATCTTTCATTCTATCAATGTGATGTATTACATTTATTGATTTGCATACATTGAACTATCCTTGCATCCTAGGGATAAAACCTACTTAATTATGGTGTATAATCCTTCTAATGTGCTGTTGAATTCAGTTTGCTAGTAGTCTGTTGAGAATTTTTGCACCTATATTCACCAGGGATATTGGCCTGTAGTTTTTTTTCTTGTGGTATCCTTATTTGATGTTGGTTACAGATTAATGCTAGCCTTGTTAAATGAGTTTAGGAGTTCTTCCTCCTCTTCAATTTTTTTGTAAGAGTTTGGGGAGGATTGGTGTTTATTTTCCTTAAATGTTTTGTAGAATTAACCATTGAAGCCATCTAGTCCTGGAATTTTCTTTGTTGGGAGGTTTTTGATTACTGGTTCAATCTCCTTACTGGTTATTGGTCTGTTCAGATTTTCTATTACTTCTTGATTCACTCTTGTAGATTGTGTGTTTCTAGGAATTTATCCATTTCTTCTAGGTTGTCCAATTTGTTGGCATATAATTGTGTAAAGTGGTTTTTTATGATCCTTTGTATTTCTGTGATACCGGTTGTAATGTCTCCTCTTTCATTTATAATTTTATTTGAGTCCTCTCTCTTTCTCTCTTTTTTTTTTCTTGGTAAGCCTAGCTAAAAGTTTCTCAATTTTATTTATCTTTTTAAAAAATCAACTCTTAGTTTTGTTTATCTTTTCTGTTGTTTTTCTATCTTTTATTTATTTATTTATTTATTTATTTTTGGCTGTGTTGGGTCTTTGTTTCTGTGTGAGGGCTTTCTCTAGTTGCGGCAAGTGGGGGCCACTCTTCATCGCGGTGTGCGGGCCTCTCACTGTTGCGGCCTCTCTTGTTGCGGAGCACAGGCTCCAGACGCACAGGCTCAGTAGTTGTGGCTCATGGGCCTAGTTGCTCCACGGCATGTGGGATCTTCCCAGACCAGGGCTCGAACCCGTGTCCCCTGCATTGGCAGGCAGATTCTCAACCACTGCGCCACCAGGGAAGCCCCGTTTTTCTATCTTTATTTTATTTATTTCTGCTCTGATCTTTGTTATCTCCTTCTTCCTGCTAACTTTGGGCTCAGTTTGTTCTTTTTCTAGTTCCTTGAGGTGTAAAGTTAAGTTGTTTATTTGAAATCTTTCTTTTTCTTTTTCTTTTAAATTGAAGTATAGTTGGTTTACAATATTATATTAGTCCTTTTTTCTTAATGTAGGCATTTATTACTATTAGAACTGCTTTTGGTCCATCTCATAAGTTTTGGTATGTTGTATTTCCATTTTCATTTGTTTCAAGATATTTTTTCATTTCTGTCAAATTAAATTTCTTATTTGATCCACTGGTTGTTCAGGAGTGTGTTGTTTAATTGGCACATATTTATGAATTTTCCAGTTTTCCTCCTGTTATTGATTTCTAATTTCATACTATTGTGGTCAGAAAAAATACTTGGTATGATTTTAATCTTTCAAAATTTGCTAGGACTTGTTTTGTGAGCTAACCTATAATCTATCCTGGAGAATGACCTGTGTGCACTTGAGAAGAATATGTACTCTGCTGCTCTTGGATGAAATGTTCTATATAGATCTGTTAGGTCCATTTGGTCTAAAGTATAGTTCAAATCCAATGCTTCTTTATTGATTTTCTGGATGATCTATCCATTGTTGAAAGTGGGGCCCCCCTACTGTTATCTGTTAGTATCTGCTTAATATATTTAGGTGCTCTGATGTTGGGCGCATGTATATTTATATCTGTTATATCCTCTTGATGAATTGATCATTTTATCATTATGTAGTAACCTTCTTTGTCTTTTGTTAGCATTTTTGACTTAAAGTCTATTTTGTCTGATATAAGTATAGCTATCACTGCTCTCTTTTGACTTCCATTTGCGTGAAATATTTTTTCCGTCCACTCATTTGAGCCTATGTTTGTCCTTGATGTTAAAGTGAGTGTCTTGTAGGCAGAATATAGTTGAGTCTTGATTGTTGTTGTTGTTGTTTTAATGCATTCAGCTACTCTACGCTTTTTGACTGGATAATTTAATCCAACTTAAAGTAATTATTGATAGGTAGGGACTTTCTAATGCCTTCTTATCAGTAATTTTCCACATTTTTGCTGCTAGTATAGAGAAGACTATATCTCATCACCTTGTTAAGTTTGCTTATTAGATTTAGTAGTTTTTAATGCAGATTCCTTGGGATTTTGTAGATAGAAGTCATGTCATCTGTGAATAAAGACATTTTTACTTCTTCAATCTGATACCCTGTTCCACAAAGTTTTGACACCTCAGTAGCTTTGAATTTAATCTCTGTACCCTTAGCTCAGCAAGACTGTTCTGTTTTATTTGGTCTCAACATTCTTGCACTAAAATCTGAAAAGGACTTCCGAGGCATTTGGGAAGAATACAGAGAAAAATTAAGAACTAAAAAGTTTTTTAGTTTGGTGTAGAAAAAGAGTTTAAATGGTCTTTTTTGTGTGGATTGTGAACCTCCCAATAAGTGAAGATGAAATTAAATTCAACTGACATTTAATTGAGAACTTACTACATGGAGTGCATTATACTATGATGTGGTCAACACAGAAGTTAGACAAATCATATGAATTAACGAATCTTACCTAGATGGCCTTACAAAATGGTTAATTACACCTGGCTTAGGTGACTCAATAAAAAGATAATTTATTTCGAAAATCAGGAGGTAAAATTTTGCACTAGTAAGCCTTAGCCTGTAGTGGCTATCTCCTTGAGATGAATACTTACCAAAGAGAAGATAATGAATTAGCTTTTTAAGACTAAAATGATTCTGCATTCCAATAACTAACTAGTAATGAAATCATCACTATTGGTTTATAGATTGGACTACCTAGACCACCAAGAGATAATAAAAAATGTATATCTTTACCATTTAACTTTGAAATAGCTTTTCACTCATCTTTTTCATGTCTTTTCTTTCTCTTCATATATGAGACAGAATTAAATGTAATAGAATCAAAGGGAAATTATCATAAAAGTCAATGAAATTAGGTCCTGCCAAGAGTGACTGCATCTTTAGAGAGAAAAACTAATGTCTTTATCTTCATCTTTATCTTAATCGCAAATCTAGAATCATTTTGGTGAGCTCTGAAGTTGACGTTGGTTTTGTGCTCAGCACTGCCCACAGTCTAATTTGGATCCATTTAAGGATCAGCCACAGTGAGGCCATGCATCTGCTTTCATCATGCTTTCCTAGAATTTCAAACTCTAATATTTTTCATGTGCACATGTAAATGAGCCAGAGGAGAGAGGGGATGCAGAGGGGAAGCAAAGATGCTGAGAACCCCCTCCCCCCGAGGGCCAGGAGAAGGGGAGGGGAGAGAGCCACTGTGACCCTGCGATGGAATCTGTGCAAAGAGGGGCCCTGAGTTGTGGTGGATCAGTTCCTGGGCCGCGCAGCCCCTCCCCCCCTTTCTTAGGACTTATCGCCAATGCATTTACTATCAGCAGATCAGAACTGGTCTTTTGAGACATAAGACATTTCCTTTTTTCATAGCATCCTTTCTTTTAATTCATATTTCTCTGAGGGCATAGTTCTCATACATTTAAAGCCCTCAGGATTTGGAAATAATCAACATCTATATTTCCTTCTAAACGGGACAGCTGTATACCTGGAATGACAGGCTTTTTCTTTCCCAGAAAATTACTTCAGGGGAGGCAAAGAGACGGACACAAGAATGGAGTTTGAACATGGCTCTTTTTGTTCCAGGGCTGGTGTGTTTCCTGTGCTCTGTCAAGCTGAAGGACCCAGAAAGTGGTAATTGCATCATTAGCCCTAGTGCCTTGTTCTTTACAGAGCAGGCCATCCCAATTTTCTGTGACATTTAGTCAGGTTATAGACCCTGGGGACCGAACCAGTTCAGACGAAGAGCCCAGCTCAGCTCCGCACCATAGGAGACTCTTTACTGCCCCCTGGTGGATGAAGTAAGAGATACATGATTCCCAAGGACGAAGGCCAAAGACCCAACACATTGGTTAATTCTTCCCACGGTGGAGGTGGGGCCGGTGGGAGGTGGAACAATATTGGGTGGATGTGGAGCTGGGAGGTTAGAGGTTAACTGGGTCCCTCCCTTATGCAAACGCCCTGTCTCCCTATTTTGTGGTGTCCTCTGTTGGGCCCAGGTCCTTCATGGTTGTGTTCACTCTGGCCTTCCACTTTGGCCTAGCCTTTCTGTCCAGGGGCGCCTAGCCCTTCCCATGAGAAAGGAGTCCCTCTCCCAGCTAACTCTGATGGGGGATGAGCCTCCACCTCATCACACATTTTCCAGCTCTCTCGCTCCTGACAGCGTTTCCTCCCGGATCCGTCTTCTCACTCCTAGGCATCTCACAGCTTATCCACCTTCTGGATGGTGGTTGGCTAGCAGTGAGTCAATGGGTTTTCCAATGAATTTGTGTCTCCATATATACGCAGTGTTTCTTGAACATTTGACCTCCTCCGACCCGCTAATATAATTAACAGTCATTTTTGGAGGCTGGTTTATTATCAGTTGCCCAGTCCTTAACACATTTTTGCTTCCAGACCTTTACCAGCTTTTATAATACCCTATGGTTGTTCATTGAAAGGCAATTGTCATTAAAAATTGGGCCTCGGGTGCTGTGGAAAAAGCCTGGGAATCTAGCTAATAAATTGGAAGGCTCTCTCTTTTTGTTACTTTTACCATCTTTCATTACTAGCAGTTCAAGAGCATATTGTCTTTATCTGATAAAAAGAGTCGGCCAGAAGGGTGTATTGATGAGGCTCAAGTTATGGGTTAAGAGCGAGGTAATGATATTTTTATCTATGGACACACTACAAATGCAATCCATGATAACCATCTGGGTCACAGAAAGGACCAGATGACACAGTGAGTGATTCAGAGCATAGATGGGGAAATGTTAGGTTTTCTATCAAACACAGATCTTATAGTAATAAATATTTAGACTTGGAAGTGACTTTAGAAATCATCTTATCCATTCTCTTGCCTAGTTTAGAACCTCATGAAACTATTCCCAGCAGATGGGCTGGCAACCCAGCCACCACTTGGGGACCAGGTTGGGGATTCACTACCTTGAGCGGTTGTTTGGTCCATGATGGGAAATTGTATTTGTGGGAAGGTCAGCACATGGTACCTAGTTTTGAGATAGAAAATGAAAGCTCAGCTTTTCTCCCTTCTGTAACCTTAATCTCCAAATTCCCTAAACCCAGCCTCATTCTGAACCGCAGCAACAGAAGGGGCTCTAGGGTGACTAATGTCTTCTGCAGAGTTGTTTAAAACCACTTTGGCAGTAAGATGAGGAGGGAAAAGGCTATTTCTGACTCTTTGATTATTGTCTTGAGGGTGCTTGTGCATGGGAAAATGGGAGGTAGATTTCTGGGAAAACTTGGTTAGGATAATTCAGGTTAGAATGCTTCAGGATGTTCCATTCCCAGGGAAAAGCAGGCAGACAACGGGCTATGTTCAAACGAGCTGTGTTCAACGGCCGAGTTCTAACCCCTGTTCCCTTTGATATTATTTTGGCTTTAAAGCTTAGGTCAACTCTAGAAGGCGGAATGGTAAGAAGGAAATGAACTACCGGAGACAGATCACTTTAGGATTTTAGTAGCATGAAAAATACTTGAATGGGAGTAACCGAGATGACAGGGCAGCCTGAACTGTGAGTGCCAGGGAGAGTAACCCTCCCTCCCTACTCCACTGGGTGGCCGTTGTGATCATTCATTCATTCAGCAATGCCTATTGACAGATTATTCAGCACGAGGTACACAGTGATGTATGCACCAGAGCCACAGAGCTCTTTTTACAAGAGGAAAAGTGGAGAGCTGCCTAAATGGGATCTATTTTAATCATTTGAAACTGTTAGTCATTTTTGGCAAAGGAAATCTTCGTGATGGGTCAGCCAGATACTACAACTTCTTTCAACATTTGGTAGGAATTGTCAGGGAAGCCATGCCAAGGCACAACAGAGATGGAAAGAGATAATCTACTTTAAGCTTAAAGGTTATTCATTTCCCACATGTTAACATATGGTCTGCCATACAATCTCTACTGTATTTGTTGGTTTTTGTGTACAATGACATGAACCCCAATTGAGGTGGTACAAATATTAACTGTGAAGGGTGTTGGTTTTCCAGGTTCTTTTCTAAGCTGTGTCTGTAATGTGATATTGAAGTGAAAGCAGCAATTCCCCTGTCTCTGGCATCCAGATTTTGCCTTCTTAGCTAGAGAAGGAGATGAGCAAGCAGGTCAAAGATGCTCATTTGGGGGAATTCCCTGGTGGTCCAGTGGTTAAGACTCTGTGCTTCTACTGCAGGGAGCGTGGGTTCAATCCCTGGTTGGGGAACTAAGATCCCCCATGCCACGTGGTGTGGCCAAAAAATTTAAAAATTAAATTAAAAAAAAAGATGCTCATTTGGGTCTGATCAGATGGTTGTCTGTCAAGAAGTAAATCCTGAAGCTTGATGTCTTCTGTTAAGCAGGAAAAAGCCTGAAGAAATTGAATTAGAACTCAATAAGTATTCATGGACAGCTTCTTAGGCCAAAGAAGGACAACACAAAACTAAAAAATCTTGTGTAGCCAGACCCTGTGACTTCACTTGGCAGTTCCAAGAATAGTATTTTTTAACATAAATTTTATTGAGGCATAACTAAGGTAGCCCCAATGATCCCTGCCTCCTAATATTCATCTCTGTGTGATTCCTTCCCCTTGACCTTGGGCTGGACCCAGTGACTCACTTTTCATGGATGTGACAAAAATGATGGGGTGTCACTCCTGAGGTTAGGTTACAAAAAGATTATGGTTTCCATCTTGTTCTCTTGCTTTCTCATTATGGTGGAAGCCAGATGTCAAGTTGTGAGCTGCCCTATGGAGAGGCCAGCAGGACAAGCAACTAGGAGAGGCCTCAGCCAACAGCCAGTGAGGAACTGAGGCCCTCAGGCCAGCATCTGTGAGGAGCCCACAGATGAGCTCGAAAGCAGAGCCTCTCAGTTGTGCCTTCAGATGAGACCTCAGCCCTGGTTAACTTTGATTGCAGCTAATCTTGAACCAGAGCAACCAGCTAAGCCATGCCTGGATTGCTGAAGTTTTTGGTTATTTTGAATGCTATGAACATTTTTGAACACTCATCTTTTGGTGAATATATGCATCATATTTCTGTTGGATATATATCTGGGAGTGGCATTACTGGGTCACAGCTGTATTCAGATTCAGTAGACTCTGCCAAACAGCTTTCCAAAGGGGTTGTACCAATTTACACTCTAGCCAGCAGTCCCAAGGCCAAGCTCTTATCTCACTGTTTCGGCAGGACTCTGCTGCTTCTCAATTCAGCATGGGGCCAAGTAGGCCATGGGATTTTAATGGCATATTTTATTGGTAATAATACTAGTAAGAAGAATAATAACAGCAAAGGTAACCTTCTGCATACCTAATTATCTGATGTTTTAATTTTCAAAAAGCAATATACAGACAGGACTTCATTATGTATTATTACTTTATGTGTATCGAGCACTAAAAGGACAAAATATTAAGCACCACTGAGAATACATAGATATCATGGTTGTCCTTAAATTAGATTTCTTAGGAGATAACCAGGATTAAAGAAAAGAAATGGTTGAAGTAGAACACTTTTATATTATGTTTTCAATATTTAGGTTATTTAGGTGAGCTCTGGCTTTTTTTTTTTTAGCTTAAATTTCCCAGATAGCGGCTTCATTTTCTGCTGAACATTGCTGAGGAGATCACTGAAGCCTATTGTTTTTCATCATAGGCAGTGTTTTTCTTGTATTATACCTATTTTTCAATTTTATGTCATAATAACACTTTGTTGATCTATATGCGTTTTTAGCATTGTATACTCAATAATGCTAATTGGGATATTATTGAAGATACCTAGCTTTTCTTTTAATGATCTGCATGAAAAGCAGATTTCTTTATTAGAGTCATATTTTTTGAATTCATGGTTATAGCCAAGAAAAAGAATAATACTCATGAGCTCGGCCTTGTGTCCATAATAAAAGCAGCGTACAGAAAATCAAGTTTGGCAGCAGCGGGCAAATACCGTGGGCACTTGAGCCTGGGCAGGCCTGGTTTGGGTATGGAAACACTTGGTGGGAGTGTGAGCTTGTCACTTAAAAATCCGTGGAAGATACAAACGTCCAAATCTGAAATACGGGTAATGTTAGCCATAAGAAACTAGCCCCAGAAACAGTAAAGGAGATGCAAATGATAAAATATCATTAAGAGGAGGAGAATAAAGATGTCATTATGGTAGGAAAACATTCAAAATCCATATTAAATGCCATGGTTCATAATATAAGGACATGTTCTTATAAGTTGAGGAAACTTTTCTGGGGAAAGGTATAGAATGGCAAAGCGGATGCCCTCGGCTTTCTGAGGAAGTGGTGGTGTCTGGGCTGGTGAGCGTGGCAAGGACCTCCAGTGCATCCTGCCACAGACCCGGAGGACTTACCTGCATATGGCTCTTCTGTGGGTTTTGGATGGTGCTTTTTTTTTTTTTTTCTGAGTATAGGGAGTACATCATTTATTGACCCTGTGTTCCCCCACTACTCTTGACTCGTAGGACAACAGGTACAGAACTGCAAGGGATCATCCCCAGCTCCGTGGATGGTGCTCTGATGCAAGGCTCTGCACAGGAACATGGGCCCAGCTTTGGCACAAAGGCTCTTGTAGAGGAGAGTCTGGGCAGGAGGATGGCAGCTCATTATGACCACTGGTGAGTACTCAGGACACGTTTCTAGAGGGCAACACTGGTCTAGGGCCACTGCCATCAACTGTGGCAGGAGAGTGACATTTCCTGTGTTCATGGCTAATTTCCAACAAATCTTTATTAGGCTGTTAGGCTGCTTACCTGTAGCAGTGGCCAAAAATTTGGGTTTAGGTATAGCTAACATAAAAATAACTTTATTTCATTTTGTTTCACATAGTTAGAGGTAAATCAGAGTCGACCTGTGTGCAAATCAAGGCATTTTAAGATGTTCAGGGAGAAACAATGGCATGTAGGTTCGTGACCAGACTCGTTAACTGTCCCCTGGTACTTCATTGGAAAGCTGGGTTGGTGGGGTGTTAGGGGAACTGACATCTCTTCGAGGTTCTCCATGGAATGGTCCTATTTCCTAAGTTTTTGTGAAAGAGCAATGCTATCCTTCATTGTTGTGTCTTCTCTCTCATCTTCAAGTTATCCCTAGTGGTATCTAACCAAATATTGATGGAGACGCAGGTGAGGAAAGGCCTAGAAAATCATAGCTTCAAAGTCAAGGTCACCTGCAATGCAGTAAGATATAACCAGAGCACTTAGCCCAGCGGTCTCAGAAAGGAGAGCAACTTACTGATTAATGTTCTTCCTGCCTGAAGGAAATGCTCAGTGTTTTGAACTTTATCTTTCCTATCCAAAAAAATATACAGAGATATAGAGATATAAAGTTTGTTGTTAACTTTAATCTCCACACATTTGAAGAGATCTAACATGTGCCCTCCCAAGTCTAATAGTTTAAATATTGCCAGTTCCTTTCATTCTTCCTTTTAAGCTATGATGGCTTTGTTATCATGTCTGACGCCTTGGTAGAGGTAGCTGGAAAGCTGAGCTCAGCTAGGATGGTTGACCAGAGCATCTACATGTGGCTTCTCCAGTATGGCAGACTCAAAGAAGCTGAGCTTTCACATGGAAGCTCAGGACTTCCATGGAGAGGATTTCAAGAGACAAGAAGTGAAAGCCACCCATCTCCCTGGGCCTGAGAACTGGTAGAGTTGTTTCTACCACATTCCATCGGTCAAAGTGACAGGAGAGTCAACCTAGTTCAAGGGGAGGGCAGGAAAGGTGGATCGCATCTCTCAGTGGAAGGACTGACAATGATTTTGTGGTTATTTGTATTCTACCATCATAACAAAGTCTGATTGTAATTTTTTTCGCGCTATACTTCCCCATTGCCTAAACTTGCTCAAACCAGAAAGAAGAGGAAAGAGCACTCCTTTGTGTTACAGGCACTTGTTTTTACAAATAGAAAGTAGTCACTAGGACCCCTTATGTTTGTTAGTTTCAGGGTGGTGAAACATTGCTTAGATAATTACTGAGGTCCTAGAACCATGATTAGTGTGAAAATTAACAGGAGTTCATGAATTGTATTAGCAGCAAGCTTATCAAGCATCTTTTAAAAATGTCCATTGTCTTTGAAGCTAGAAGATGTTCCCAAACTCCTGGCAATTGAGGTGAACAAAATTTCCTAGTAACTTTTCTTGCTGCAACTGAGGTGCTTTTTTTCCCCTTCTCATTTATTTATGTGTTTGTTTTTATAGAGTGATTTCTGACAGACACATTCAGAAGATGTTGATGTGGTTTTCTTGTTTTCATTCCTCTGTAGAGGCTTATGAGGGTAAAACTGAGTCGAAGTGAGCTGAGGTGCTGAGAGCAGAGGAAAGCTTGTCCCGAGGGGAAGGAGTGCCTCTAGAAGCAGTGAGCTCTCACGGGTACAGCTTTGCCTTTAAGACAGAGGTGAGCACGGCCCTAGGAGCAAGATCCTGGGCCTTTAGCAGTCCCTGCCCCTGGTAGTTACTTGGATGCTCAAATTGTAACTTCTAGGAACTTGCCTGTCACACACTTGTATCCATTTGTGAGATGGACGGCTCCCCGGACACACTTCCTCTCCCACTGTATCCACTTGGGCCCTAGTACACCTCATTTCCCATCCCTGAACACAAACGTAGACACGCCCCGTCGTCTACCCTCCTCCCTGACCTGAACGGGTATTCTACCCCATACTCGCTTGTCCCTCCTGGGCCCACCGTAGTTTTTAGCTCTGAATCCAGTTTTTGATCAGCAACTTCTTCTAGCCTTTCTCCACAACACAGCCTAGAAGGAACAAAGTCTAGTTCCTGGAAGTGCTCCAACTCTGAGTCATACCTGCACTTCTGTGGCTAGAATCTCTGTAGCTACTTTCTAATGAATGATCCCATGAGTCATTCTGATGTGAATACGAAGAGCGCTGCCTCTCCTTGCTGGATACTCACCACCCCCCCCCAGACCAAGGTAACTGCAGTTCCCAAGAAGGGTCGTCCTCTTTCCCTCCTCTAGGCTGTTACCTGAGCTCTTCTCCATCAAATGTTCTCCAACTTACCTCCTTTCCTTTTGTTTTTTCAAGATGCAACTTAAATCTCTTCTCCGTTATTCTTGGAGGTACTAGGGGATGTTTTTCAGGCATCTTTTTCTCTTTATTCCCATGGTCCTCTAGGTATATACCTCTATTAACATATCTATCCCCATCTAATTATAGATTGATAAATACATACTTTATACATATTTTATCTATTTATCTCTCTGGCTTCCCATCTGGCTTTGTGAACTCTCTCTGGGTAGGGACCATGGGCTTTTTATCTTTGAATCTCTAGTATGATGCTTAATGTTCAATAAATACTTGTTGGATTCATGCTTGCATACAATAATTAATGAATGATGGATGGTTAAATGGATGGTTGGAATAAAGGATGGACAGGTGGTTGGAATGTTGGCTGGCTGGATGGTGGGAGGACAGCTGGGGGTAGGAAAGATGAATAAATGGACGATTGGGTGGACTATTTTAAAATAACATTGGAAGGATGTTCATCAATGATCAATTTACACCTGGAACTTTGTGACTTTTGATTGCCAATGAGTCTAGCACAAACTCCATTTCACCCCATATTCCTATTACAAATTTGTACATTTTTTATTTGTTATTATACTGCAACTCTTCAAAGAGTATTGAGTTGGTTTTAATTCGGTATTTTTAAAACTCCGGGAGATAAAATGAGATTTAAAGAGCGTACAGTAAAGCAGAGGTTGATTTCACTGCCTACTCCCACCCCAGCTTGATTTGCCTCTATGCATGGCTTCCTAGGCCTTTTTAGCTTCTTCATCAACAGGTTGGAAATAATAATATTTACTTTTTTAAAGGGTTGACACAGTAAAATTATTTGAAACACAACCATATTCATACACTCTCTCTCTCATTTCTCTCTCTCACGCTCAACCATCTCTCTCTTTATCTATGTATCTAAGTATCTATGTATCTATGTATCTATCTATCTATAGTTTTGCATGTGTTGTTGTTAAGGCTTGCTTGATATACTCCTAGAAGAACCTTGTGAAAATAAAAGTATTGTTACCCCTCTTTAGTCATCGAAGTTATAAACACAAATAAGGATTCATTCAAAGCACAGAGGACTTTAACAGGCAAAAACTAGAATTTAGAGTCTCTGCTGCTATCTGAGATACACTGCTTGTTACCAGTGCTAAAATATGATTTTTAGAGCCACAGCATTATTACACAGTGTAGAGTCCCACTTGTCAAAGGGGATGGGCTGGCTCTAAGGTAGGTATGGCGAACAGGTTTTATTTTGAGTGCCAACTCCTTATCAGTTGGTAATAGCTGCTTGGAGTAGTGTGTGGAGAAGGATCCTGAGGCCCTATCTAAGATGCAATTGTTCAGTGATGTCTGCCATGAATATAGGACCTCCGATACATATCTGTCATATATTTCCCATCTCTGTTCTAAGACCACAAAATGTGTCCGTTACGATAGGTATTCCTGCTGGCTTGTCCACTGAGTCACCATAATGATTCATGGGATTATTCATGAAAAAATATCTACAGAGATTTTGCAGTTTCTGGAAACTGATTTTTGAACCAGACTTGCTCCTTTGGTGAATGAGTTTAATGAAATGTAGAGAGAGCAGTGAGGGAAGCTAACTGTAACATCATTACCCATTTGAGTCCTTTTCTCTAAAGGAGAGATGCTTGTTTCACTCTCCAGGGTGGGTTATCTACTGCTAAGGAAGGGTGGTTTCTTGAGCAGCTGTGGTTAGTAACATGTTGTATTGAAAAGTAAAAGTGTTCACTTCTGTGCAGATGCAAATACAATCAGATTAACTTTATTTTAAGCTTTGATTACATTCTAGTTAATAAGAATATACTATATTAAGCCAGTTTAACAGTCCAGCAAACTGCATTTCATTTTAGAATTGAGTATTGGAAGGCTTGGCAAATGCTGGAAGATTACTTAGTACAGTTAGGCATGATGTACCTATAGAGGGGACCAGCTGACCCTCATGGATTCCTGGTGTGAAGGTTCAGGAACAGTCTCAAAGGCTTAGAAATGTGCTTGTAGAGACCAGAGAATTTCATTGGGACGTTTCCCCCAGCTTCCTTCTCACTGTTCATCTTTTCTTTCTTTCTTTTCTTTTTTTTTTTTTTTTTTTTGCTAAGAATCACAGTCTACTGACCCAAATCACATTCTAGGCATATCAATGGGTAATTTTGACAATAAATCAGCCTTGCAAATAAATACCAGATAGCCTTGTCTGTTGGAACCTTGGAGCCTAATACAGATGATGTCAGCGTCCTCTGCCTTTGGGTGTGTGACTGGCTGTTTGCAAGGTGGAGTCCGTATTACCTCGTAGCACCCGCGTGCCGAGCTGAGGTCTCAACACGGGTGATGTGAAGGACAAGAGAATTAGTGGCTGTCCATCCTTCCACGTGTCTGGTCACTAAATCTGCCAGCTTCTCCAACCTGTTGGGTTTATTCCGTCTCTAAAACTGTATCTGGACCTGTGTCATTGTGCAAAGGAGATGCTTCCAGAGAGACAGGTGAAGTATAATTACTAATTAAAGAGACTAAGCCCTCATCCTTACCGTCCCAAGTCGGCCTTGTTACTTTCTAGTACTACAGCCCCCAAAGGGTTAAAGTTCGGGCTAATGGTCCCTGCTGCTCAGCCCACAGTGTGACAACGCCTATAAAATGCACTATAAAACTACATTATTGAATAGATCTGAGTATTGCACCTGCTTTCTTATCTCCTCTTAGGTGATTAAGTTTTCCACAAATGCAATTTGTTAATATGGGGCCACATCTTCTCACAAGGTAAATCTGTGGAATTTGGCAGGCAGTAGCTTTGCTGCAGGTGCAAGATGAAAGACCTTTCCCTGGCTTTGCCAAGAAGAAAAATGATGCTGCACTCAATTCCTGGGAAGAATATTCTGACACAGAGGATAAAACTGATTCCAAGAAAGGGGAATAGAATTCTAGGCCCCAAATCATGTGCTTGCCTCCTGTTTGGGGAGTACATTACCCTGAAAAGCCTGAGTGGGGGATGAGAAGCCCCGTTTTACATGAGGCTAGGTATTGAGCAAATCCCCTCTCTAAGGGAAGTCCTCTGATACTTGGAGCTGCAGCCATTTGAGATGAGAAATGATAACTTTTACTCTTATGAGCTATGAGAGCTTCATTAGGGCTTAATTAAAGCTAATACTCAGAATCCTTTGGAAGGTGGAGCGATTAAAAACTCACTTCCACGTTGAATAGCCACACTGAAAAGTGTGTCTTCAAAACACATGGCATCACCACTCTGGGGCTCTATCCAGTCCTGTCCGGGTCTTCACAGCTAAGTTAAAGCAAGAGCTGACTATTTTTGCATTAGAATTTCCTTAGCCAAGACTACAAGAGGCCAAGCGCTCGGGCCCATCTCAGGCCCCTGTGCATCTACATAGGCGGTCGTCTCTGAATCTGCAAGTCCAGCTCGCCATACACGTGTCTCAAGCGGTCACTGGTCAGGCTGGCCATCAGCTTCCGAGGGCCAGAAACCCAAGGCCGACACACCTCCTCCCATTGCACGGTGGAGTTGGGCCGGATTTCCCTGAAAAGGTGGAAGAGACAGGAAAGGTTTTATGCTCCAGAGAGGCAGATCCAGTTTCCCACCTTGACCAGGAAGCAGTGAGGCCGCTGCCTGAGTCACAGGCTCTCTTTGTTTTGGGTGACGGTGGCTGGAAGACGGAAGGGCCAGGGTGGCTGATTTCCAGTGACCCCCCCCGAATGAGGCCCCTAGATGAGGCTCAGCCGGAGACAGCCCCATGGGTCCTGGTTCCTTCCACACGGATGCATCAGCTGGCCTTCTGGTGGACGTGGTCCGTTCAATGTGTGGTGGAGCCGAGCTGAGCAACCGGCCAGCCATGAGTCAGCTGAACTTCAGCTTATCCCCAGGCTTCCGCAGTAGCCTTGAGGACGTGACTGATCTCCCTCGGTTCATCTGCGGGCTAAAGTACCCTCCTGGGATCAGACTTCTCTCTGAACCCCCAGCTGCCTTTACTGAGGTCCTGATGCTCTAATTGCTTCTGGCCAACCCCCTTGGGATAGACCTGTTCCCAGGCCCGGGATCTGGAACATCACCCAGCCTGCTCTGTAATTCCTAATCCTGCTTCAACCAATTGATTTTGGTCCCTTGCCCATATACCTTGCTGCTACGCATTTGTTGCTCATGCCCTAATCCATCCTGATGGTGGGACCTTCACTGGTCCTGCTTTTCCTGGTCCCCTGCGGCCATGCTCTGAGGTCTTCCCAAGCGTCAGGGCCAAGCCCAGCCCAATGGATGACGAAGTCAAGCAGGGTGGGGAATTTAGGCTTCTCTGGAGTATTTCACATATTCCGCCCCCCACTCCCAATGTGATATACACTCAGGAGGAGATTACATGCTGGTTTTATATGTATGATAGTCCCCTGAGGTGGATACTATTCGACAAATTTTCTAGTTAAGAAAAATGAAGGGATTAAACACAGGAAGTGACATCTCGATGGTCACACAGGTGTTAACGGGCAAAGGCAAATTTGGACCCGAGTTTATCTGTTTCTAAAGCACATGCTCTTTCTACTTCTCTATACTATATTTCATCCTGTATCCTCCAATGAAATGCCTTTTCCGACCACTGTGCTTGCTTTTTCATATGTCTGATTTCTCAAGAAAGACAGATGCCCTTTTGTTCAGTATTGAGAGCTTCCTGCAGGTCTTGTTATTGAAGGACTCCTGGTCTCCGCTCTCTGACTCAGGCCAGGCGTGTTCTGGGCAGCTTTGCATATAACCCTTGGCCTGCGCTTTTCTGGGAGAGCATCAAGGATTTGAATGGAGACCCCCATGCATGTCTTAAAAAGAGAGAAAAGGGACCAGACTCTTTTTATGGGGTTATTGGGGCACAGCATGTCAGAATCGGAAAGGACTTAGAAATCACTTCATCCTACTGTCCCATTTTACAGACGAGGACTCTGAGGTCCTAAGGAGCCTGTGGCATCTTCCACAGTCACAGATCCTGATGGCCCAGACCCTGGAAGAACAGAGACACACACTGGGGACACAAAGAGGGTGCTCAGAAATGAAGAACGTGTTGTACAGAGGAGTTTGGTGGGTAAACACTTAGACCCCTGAGCGAGGGCCCAGGGGCTGGGAGGGCACTTCCTACGAGCTCCACGGGGTGGCCTGGGAACCAAAGGAGCTGACGGCAACACTGGCTTTGAACTGGAGTGGTGGTGGAGGGTGGCACAGAAGGGGACTGTCGGTGGGTCTAGAGTGGTTCAAAGGCCTCAGCTACAAGGGCCCCCATTTGCCCTTGGAGGTCGGGGCTGTACAGCATCACTTTAGACAGAGCCAAAGCGAAGGAGAAATATGGGGCCATCCACCTGTGCTTGACCTGGTCTACATAAAGTTAGAATCCCATGATATCCTCACAGATCACTAAAACAATACGTATTTTACCTGGCTGCAGGTGTACATCCTCTGGGATGAAAAGGGGAAGGGCTCCAAATCTTAGAAATCCAGCCGCTAAGTAAGAAATCCCTTTACTCTTGTATCTGTGGCCAGTGAATTGGGAAGTGCCTCTAAGGCTAGGGGGCTCCTCTCTCTAGGGCTGCTCCAGGCACTGGTTCTGAGAGTCTCAATATCTCAATTATTTGTCATTAGTTCTTAATTTTTGTTCTTTAGAAATGAGGCTATATAAATTATCTTATTGAGTTACAGAAAAGCCAAATTATGTGACAAGTGCACACCCGGAGCCTACATATGGGAGTATTTTTCCAACTCGGTAAATTACTTTTATGATTCAAGGTTTGAAAGACACTGAGCTCACTGTGGGTTTCCTCACCTGTAAAAGGACACTATGAAATACTGAAAAGGGTGTGGAGAGGGTGGGTGAGTTAGTATTTGTCCTGCGCTTAGAACCATGGCAAGATGTGGTTAAATACCACGTATTAGACATATGTTGCTGCTGCTGCTTTGCTATTATTATTATTATTATCACCATCACCTTTGTGGTCATCATTTTCTGCCTGAACTCCCTGCAACATAATTTAGGAAAGTTCTTCTGGCTTGTATGCAGAGAAACAATTCTCTACCCTTAATTTAAATCATCTTTTCAATATGAATATAGGTTTTTAGATATTTATTTCTCAGTAGCTGTGCTGTTTTTACCCTGATCCATTCATTCTTTCTTCCCTGGTTTCCCCAGGTGATCCATCCAGAACATTTTGCAAAAGATTTGTCCCGCTTAAGGATATGGCCTGTGGCCTAGAGTGCAGGCAACTCCCTCAAACAGAAACTGCAAACCCTGAGCTTTACTTCATTATTTGGTCTAACTCATAAACTCGTCCCCGTAATGATATTCAGCCATGTATCTAGGCCCACTCACGTGCATCACTGAAGATACTCATACACGAAGAGACACATGCATGCCTAAGTATGCATTTGCCTATGGAAAAATGCATGCACAAAGAAAGAAAAAGATCATTTCCCCATCTTGCTAAGTGGAGTATAAAAAATAAATAAATAAAATTCAAAAAAACAAAAGGGGGGGGGAGTAATACTGGAATAATCCTATATTCCCAGGGATAGATGTTGTGATAAATGATTCTCAGTAATGGGCTGAGCAATCAAGATACACTGGCCATTTATCATCTTGAGCACGGGCAGGCGTAGGGGATTATTATCACAATAAACCGCAACTGTCTATGGTTTGTCCTCCACGTGTCGAGCCCTCTGTCCTACTTGAGAGACTCAAAATTTAAAACAAAATCACAAAGTCGGGGAACTTTTCTCTTAAAGTAACTTACGGAACCTCATCATTTTTTAAAGAGAAAACTGAATCTGGAAGATGAATTATTTGATGTTGCAGAAGTATCAAGTGCAGAAGCTGGATAACTACAAGTCTGTGGGAGCAGTACCTCCGAGCATCTGAGGAAGGTGTGGGGAGGTCGAGGGGAGAGCAGGAAGGAAAATCATTTTGGAGTGGAGTTGACTGTGTCCTGACTGAGGAATGGACATGGCACCACCTATTCCTCGTTCAATTCCCTGCTCGCTAGCTCCCGCCTTCCAGACCCTCTGCTTGGAGCTCCAGACCCCCTAACGCCTAGGACCCTTGGGTGGGCAGGTGGGGTGGAGACTCCCTTGACTATTCAAGGCGTGTATCTTGAGAAAGGAATACAGTCTTGTGAAGGGTTCTGGTTCTACAGAATTGCACTTCTTAAGGGTCCAAGTTGTTACATTGATCTGCCGCTCTTTGATCAGGTCTTGGCGGTACAGGGTACACTGCAGTGTTTCAACCATCCGACAAGATAGATGTGGGTGCTGGCTGGCTCAGGTCTGGGCTGTGAAGGTGTGAGGAGGAATCAGGAGGAAACAGAGAAACCAGTGGTCTCTCCGAAGTCCCAAGCCCACCCTAGGTCATAAGTATTTTCTATGTCAAGTTATTTCCAATTTTTGACAGTCTCTGAGAAATAAAGCTTCCCTTGCTTTGCAGAGATCCACCCTCTGGATCTGGATTCCCATAAGAGATAGAGGACCTGGCTCTCTGTCTGTTACTGATCTGCCATAGACCTATGCGTTGAAGGTGATTACTGATAGAGCCAACGGCAGAGTGTGGGCAGGACATTTGCTTTGTGTCCACTGTGTAGGGACTGGCCTCTTCCATCCTTTCCCCAGTTCACCCCACTTTGTCCTACCCCAATGTCAGATATTAACAGTAAGAAATGCACCTGGACACTCAACCCCCTTTGAGCCCTGTGTCTCCTAAATGGTGGGTCATTGCACTGTGCTAGGATTCATCTTTCTTCTAATACACAGATTATCTCCTTCCTTGCATTGGTTTGGGATCAAGGTGGAATTCTTGCACAGCCAAGGTGTCAAGGTGGCAGGAGGTTCTGGTACCCTCAGATCAGGCTTGTTGGAGAAGGAAAAATTGGCTACAGCAGGGGGCTGTTTTAAAGAAGAAATGTGTTTCACTTTGCCTGAGCGATTCTTGCATCTGATTCGAGTGGGAAGGTGTGAGGATGGGTGAGTGAGACTGTCGTTTCTGATGAAAGCAGGGCTAGCTCTACCGACCTCTCGCTCTAGCTGGGGTTGATTTCTAATTTAATTTTTTTTTTTTCTTGCGGCTTCCCTATTAGCACAGGAAGGTTGTTATGTTTTGTGCTTGCATTTTAAAAAAAAAGCACTCAAATTATTTTCTCTGTTGGTTACTGCATCCTCCAGCATCAGGTACCTCTTAAATGATGGGATGCAGAAGCTGTGAGCACTGTAATTTCAAAGAAATGCAACGAGCCCCTAGTGCACACATTGTCTTTAAAGGTGTTTCAGAAAGGGTGAAGAGGTCTTGCATTTGTCTCACAGACTCCGAGCAGGGTAGCTTCCATAAAGGGCGTTGGGGAAATTCCTAACATATCTGGGTCATAAGGCAGTTTCCAAATCCCTGCACCTCCTTTTTTGTACCTTAGAAGGTCACCCCACAGGAAACATGCTAGACTGATTGATGTTGACAGGGACTTCTTGGTGGTAGAAATGAAAGTAATAAACCTCAAAGATTGGGATCCATTCTGGGTGTCACACTTTAAGAGGAGTGCTGACAAGTTGGAGGACGTGGCCGAGGGCGGGAGCCGAAACCACATGAGGGATGAGGGGAATGAAGTCAGTGTAGGAAGAGAGAAGACGCAAGGAAGATTGGACAGCTGTTTGCAAACATTTGCAAGCCATTAGATGGAAGACAAATATGCCTTACGCTGTGTACAGGTCCAGATGACGGGGTTAGGATCATCGGTGGGGTCGAAAGGTGGAATTGTTTTCTAACGACTAGAAGTACCTGAACACGGAATGGGCTGTCTTGTTGGGTGACACTCTTTGTCAGTAGAAGTCACAGAAGCTGAGAACCGTAGGGCACAATCTAATGGCGCGAGGTGTGGAAGAAGCAGAGTTTCATTCGTGTTACTACAGAGCGCAGGGTGGTCGTTGGTCCCTTGAATAGGGAACCAAGTCTAGAACTCTCTAGGCTCACCTTTGTTCTACTGAAAGCAACAGTTCTAGAGAGCGGGTTGGTAAGATCTTGGAGGTGGGGTTGGAAGGAAAGGACTCATGAAAAGGGACATCTTTCTGCGTGATACCTCCGTAAATACGAGAAGAATGAATACACGAGGAAGGAGTAGGGCAAAACTCTTGAACTTCGGGATCTGGAATCAGCCAGCCACGTCTGGACGTTGGCTTACTTCTATAAAATGCACAACTTGGGACAAACCAGTCAACCTCTCAAAGCCTCAAATTCCTCCACCACCAAAGGGAGCTAATTATAGTGCCCACCCCATTAAGGTGGTTTTAAAGATTGAATGATGGAAGTGCTGGTCAAACCAACGCTGTGTTTTTGGAGGTAGCAGCTTCTCAGACATGTTCGCTGGGGATTGGATGTGAGTTTGGAAAACATGGAGAGAGACAGAACTTCCTACAACCCCACCTCACCTCCCCACTTTCCCAGCACTCACTGGAACATCTTCCTTATTGGTTTCGTCACTCCAGGACCATCCAGGTAAATCCAAATATTTTTCAGAGTTTCTTTTAAAGGATTGGTGAACTCAACCATCACAACCATGTCAGAACCTACTACCTGAGCGCCATGGACCTAAGAAGTGAATTGGGAGAGAGAGAAGCTCGTTAGCAGCACATAAAGCCTCTTTATGCGCCCCTGTATCTTTAACCCCCTTTACTTTTTCTTCTGTTTTACAGCATGGCCATCTTTTGGCAAGGGAACCAGTGCAATGAGGCTATTGCTTTGACTGGGGGCTACCTATCGAGAAAAAGATGGACAATTACTAATTAGAATCGCACTCGTTTCCCCATTATAAAAACCACCCTAATTAGAATTCAGGTGAACAGCCGTGGCCCCCAGCTGTTGCTGTCAGTGGGAGGTGGAAGTGCATCTGGTGTAGCAACAGCTTTCCGTGGCGAGGGCAGCCAGGCGGACTCTGCTCCTGGAAGGGGTTCAAGTTTCCTGCCAGGACAGGAGGGATCCCTGAGTTCAAGAGGAAGAAAACACTCCATGGGGCCTGCGCCTTCTTAGTTGGAGGCACTCTAGAGAGAAATATGTCCGAGGAGGGAGGCCTCACCGTTGAACTTGAAGGAGAGGAATCAAGACACTAAAATAGGCAAAAGGGACTTTTCCTCTGCAGCCACAGCCTCTGCATACAGGAGGCTGTAAGGCTTTTTGTGGTGAGTTTATCCATCACAAGTCTCAGAAGTATTGGGTATTTGGCAAAGTGGCCAGAGTTCAAGGGCAGCTCCAACGCTTACTAGCAGTGGTGCTTTGGGTGACTTTTTCAACCTTTCTGAGACTCAGTTTTCTTGTCTCTGAAACAGGACTGACGTTCCTATGGGGTAATCTATGTAGAATGCTATTATTATTGTTGTTGTTATTATTATTAGTTCTTATGCTGTGTTCACGATGTACCACACACTTGGGACTATATGCTTTCCTAACACCAACACGACGTGCTGGAAAATGACCAGGGAGCTATAGTATTTGTTTGTTAGTTTAGGGGCTTTGTATGCCAAATGGATGGGTCTGTATAAGCTCTAAATAACTTGGGAACAAGATAATAACAATAGTTCTTCCGTCATAGGAAAGGAGTAGGATGAGATAATGCATATAAAGCAGCTAACACAATGCATGGCGCATTGACAAAGGCTCAATACATTATAGCTCATACTTTTTTGGATTAGCAATACTTGGGGTAGTTTGCTTTATTCACCTTATTTTAGCCCACTTTCAACTCCAGTATCTAGCTGGTGTCCAGTAGATATTTGTTATATTAGGTTGACTGCTTAAAAATGAAATATATTGGCTGTTTGAGTTTGCTATACATCAACCCAGGCACTATACTGCCTTATTTTTTAAGCGGTCTATAACACAGGAAAAATCATGTGGAAATGAGCCTTTCTCATGAATAGAGGGAAAGAGGAAGGACATTGCCCAGAGAAGAAGATTCTTGCTCATTGGCTCTAGCGTTAAGAATTAGAACCTTATGGCCTTACTCTTTTTTTTTTTTAACATCTTTATTGGAGTATAATTGCTTTACAATGGTGTGTTAGTTTCTGCCGTATAACAAAAGTGAATCAGCTATACATATACATATATCCCCATATCCCCTCCCCCTTGCATCTCCCTCCCACCCTCCCTATCCCACTCCTCTAGGTGGCCACAAAGCACTGAGCTGATCTCCCTGTGCTATGCGGCTGCTTCCCACTAGCTATCTATTTTACATTTGGTAGTGTATATATGTCCATGCCACTCTCTCACTTTGTCCCAGCTTACCCTTCCCCCTCCTCGTGTCCTCAAGTCCATTCTCTACGTCTGTGTCTTTATTCCTGTCCTGCCCCTAGGTTCTTCAGAACCTTTTTTTATTTTTTTTTAGATTCTGTATATATGCATTCGCGTACGGTATTTGTTTTTCTCTTCCTGACTTACTTCACTCTGTATAACAGTACCTAGGTCCATCCACCTCACTGCAAATAACTCAATTTCTTTTCTTTTTATGGCTGAGTAATATTCCATTGTATATATGTGCCACATCTTCTTTATCCATTCATCTGTCGATGGACACTTAGGTTGCTTCCATGTCCTGGCCATTGTAAATAGTGGCTTTACTCCTTAAGACATGTTGATGACTAAATTTATGTCTATGGGATTTAAAAAATCTATAAGAAAAATGAAAATTGCAGCCAATTCTCCATGGTCATTACATTCAAATCTCCACCCCCTAAGGTGGGATGGGTGGAGAGCTGGGAAGAGGAGTCGGGGTGGAGCAGACACTGATTATGGTGGTGACAACAGCAGGTGTCACCTACAAAGCATGGATTGTATACCAAGCAATGTGTCTCAGTGGTCCTCAACCTGGCATGCACAGCAGAATGTAAGGTTGGTTGAATTTGTGGATGCTGAACCTGTGGATATGGATTTTGGGATCCGTAGGGGTCCTGGAACCAATCCCCATGGATACCGAGGGATGACTGTATAAAAGTGCATTATTAGAATGCTTTACATAGAATCTTTGGTTTAATTCTCAAGTGCATCCAACATAGTTTTCCTAAGTTGAAAAAAATTTTAGAACACTTTTTGGTTTCTAAAAATACAGGATAAAGATAACATTTACAAAAACTGTCTAAATTGGAGAAAGTGGGACTGCTTTAGACACACTATTGGTGAAAGTGTTTGCTATGATCACTTTGATTTTGGGGGAAAAATATTTTGGAGTCATCTGCTTTCTTCAAGGCATGCTACTGAGATTACGGGGACAACCCCTTAAAAATCTGATAATAACTACTGACCCTTCCTCCCATGGACAAACACAGTGACAAATACAAGATACATACACTTTGCAGGTAGCTTTAGGGGGTTCACTACAGACCCAGGATGTCTATCTATGGCCCTCAAGGGGCTGATGGGTTCCAAGTTAAGGATCCTTTACATACTGGCAGCCTACCTCTACAGGAAGATTCTTCTGCTGTGGAAAGCAAAGTGGACCCTTCCAGGTGACTGATGGCAGAGATAAGGGGAATTTAGTATTTGAAAGGCTGGCCCAGGGTTTGGGCCTTCAGAGATAGGCTTTAGATCTGAATATGATTAGAAGATGAAGCCTTCTCAGATAATTTCACGTGTCATGCCTAATCAGTTTGCTTCCAGATATGACCTCTGTTATTAGCTGCTGGCACCGGTAAATAAATACTTCTCAGCCTTCCCTGATACTGGAGCCTGAAGGAGGGGGCCCTTCTCAGGTCGTAGACTGTTTCTTTTGCAATTAACAAAGACTCGTGTCCCTTTTCTGACACTGGTCTCCTGCACCCGGATTTAAACGTCCTTTACCTGACTGCTGAGATAATAATGAAACTTAGAAACTCAAACCAAACCAAATATAAAGCCTGCCCAACACTCAGCATCACTGTCTTCTGCTTAGGCAATTTAAGTGGAGGTATTTCCTCTCGCTTTCAAGGAAAATGGAGCATTATACATAGTATTTTCATATTATGTGTTGATTTAAGTGGTGTGCAATTCGCAGTGTGTGTTCACTATAGAGAAGACCAGCCATTACCTGGACCAGAGGAAAGGATGAAACATATGTCATACTCAGTGACACCAAATACTTTTACACCCTGATTTTTTCAATATTCCATTTAAAATATTTCTGTTTTTTTATACCGACATAAAATACGGTGCTTTTTCAATTTAAACACCTTTCACCGATATTGACATACTGAGTTCTTGTCTTTTATGCTGTTTCATAATGATCAGTATTCTGTTTCTTTGATAAACAAGAAAGTTACTAACACACACACACACACACACACACACAAACTTTTGGGAGGAAATTACTTTTTAGGAAATCACAAGCTCTCTTCCATGGAGTATGTGCTTTATAATATACATAATAACTGTATTGAAAATCAAAACTGAAATGAAGGAAAAAGTTTGGGAAAGAATGAACTTAGTTGTCAATGTAATTCACATGATTTATTAGTTCACCACACAGCCCTTACTTCAAGTGCTGTCAATCATGGATTCCATGAATTAGTGGAAAATGATTTTTCCCTCCTCCCCACCCTACGGTCCCTGCTGGTAATAAGTAGTTGCTTGTTTGTAAACCACCTCACCAGCACCACTGTTGCTTCTCACTAGCCCACTTAGGTTAGCCTTGACTAAATAATGCAAATTTTTTTTTTACGACAGTCAGGTTTTACGAGAGTCAGGCAATGTTCTAAGTCTGCACCATCCAATGTGGTAGCCGCCAGCCACAAGGGGCGATTTAAATTTAAATGAATTGAAATTAAATTAAATAAAAGTTCAGTTCCTTAGTTGTACTAGCCACAGTTCAAGTACTCAGCATCTACATGTGTCTAGTGGCTATCATATTGGAAGGTGCAGATCTAGGGTATTCCCGTCATTATAGAAAGTTCTACTGGACGATGCTGTTAAGTGATTTACTTATATTAACTCATTTAATCCTCATGACCCTATGAGGTAGACGCTATGAGAATTCATTTTACAGATGAGGAAAGTGAGGCACGAAGAAGTTAAGTGATCTGTTCAAGTTCACACAGCAAGTAGGGGAAGTGAGACTTGGACGCAGACAGTCTGGTGCCAGAGTCAATGCTTAACCACGCGCTGCGCTGACTCTGATAAGTAATAACAATAAGAGCAACTCACATTACTTTTAGTGTTTACTTAGGCAACCTGCTCATCATTTTACTTACATTATGTTGTTTGATCCTCTATGGACTTAACAGTGGACATTAATATTATCCCCATTCTATTGATGTGAAACTAAAACTTAGAAGACAAACAAAATCCCCAAGTTACAGAGCCTGTAAGTTGGCAGGACCCAGATATGAATCTAGGTCTTTCTGACTCCAAAGCCTTCATCTTTAAGCACTACATACACTGTCGTCTCTGACAGCAGAGAGGCAAAAATAGTAAGCTTTTCTGCTGAAAATAGTTTCTTTATTTCCTGAAATCCACTGAAGAATCATTTGCAGTATTACCTTTTGCCATCACTCCAGTTGAGCACAGTGATTACAGCTTGATTCTGAACTAAATTTGAAAACACATATATTACTACTCAACTCCTTCTTTTTGACTTTATGGGGAAAGAAGCAGATTTCTATGCCAGAGTAAAATGTGACAAGGTAGACTTGAGGCCTTGATATACTGTATTACTTGATGATTATAGGATGTTCTATTTGGGGTAAAGGTAGAGACATCATGTAAAAAAAAGAGCCAGTAGCTCAAGCACACTGTGATCATATGACAAGGTAGATGAGATTTGTTATTCTTGTTGTTTTACTTTGCTTCTGTGTGAACAAGAATGCATAGAGAACGTGTTTTAGGTATCTCAGTTATCAGTGGTTCTAGATTTCATTCTCAAATGCAGGTCGTTCCATAGCTGTGCTGAGAGGAAGGGGGAATGCTCCCCTTCCAGTGGAGGCCTCGCTCACAGAGAGTCTGGGATGTGCTCTCCTGGCCAATGGAGTAACCCACTGCCTGATCCTCCGGGACCAACAGAGGATGGAGAGAGAGTCGGCTATCCGAGCATGTGAAGCCATGGCTGGTGGTACCCTGCCCGGGACCCTCCCCAGGTCCGTGGACTTCACCTGCTCAGAGAGCCTCATGATGGGACCTCACAGACAGACTTTGATTTTCTCCACAGATGGTGCTGAGGGCACCACTGTGGTGGCCGGGACGAAGACAGTGACCATGGTTGGGGGACGCTGAGGGGAAAGCATGCTGGACTCAGGGTCTGAAGACCAGGGACCACTGCTGTGTGTCCTCGGGCCAATCACTTGAACTCTCTGGGCCTCAGTTTCTTATGAGGTTCTTGGGAATATTCAATGTGATATCGTATGTGAAGTGATCTGGCAGAGCATCTGCACCATCGCAATTATTGACTCTAAATGCCATGGAGGTTTGAAGGGAGACAGTGCTGCCAGGGTGACCAGGAGAACTTCCTCAGCCTCAAGTTCCCTCGTGGGGAGTGATGTGGATTCGGGTTCTCAGGTGCTGGAGCCGAGAAGCACAAAGGAGAGAAGCTGGCAGCCTCCACTGACACTTTCTAAAGAGACGTGGAGAAGCCCACCCCCCGTGCCCTGCTCCAGCCTCCCACTGAAAGGCTGTGGACACGGCAGGGGTGCGTCCTGGTGACTGGAACACGTGTCAGAGTCACGGAGGACCCACGGGAGGCCAGGAGGGAGAAACATGCTCAGTGGGAAACATGGCAGGAGAAATGGTTTAGGGGTTGGGGTTCAGGATAATTAGAACACAGAGTTTTGTTTTCATTTTCTGCCTTGATGGAAAGCTTCAGATATTTAGGCTCTCACAGAATGCAGTGAAACTGCAGTTAAGTCTCACAACGTACCTGGTGACTGTCAAGCATTTGGGGACGCTCGCTATGCCTCAGGTGGTTCCCCAGTTTTAACCTGTCCTCCGGTTAAAAAGTAAAACAACACATGAACTGGGATGTTGGAGGAGCAGGGCCCAGCATCCGCCCCAGCAACCCTGCTGGCCTTGCTCTTCTCTGGTTAAAACAGGGGCCTCCACGGACACGGGCAGAAGAGGGACGAAGATGATTTTACACTTGACCTCAGGTGAGGGGTCGGCTCCAGTTAGAACACAGCGGTACAGTGGTGGTTAAGAAAAACCAAGACAGTGTCTTGATTCAGAAGCGACCTGGGCGTGGAGCCAGCGCCGGTGCATCTGTGCTAGTTAGGAAAGGGAGCCCCTTTTCCAGTGGACGCAGCGTCCTGCCAGGCTGCGTGGCTGGGTGAGTGGTGAGTGGGCTCAGTTTGGTCCCTTCATTGTCTACTGTGTGGGCACAGCTCCCACAGGTGTCGGATTTGGTCTGGAGTGGAGCCACCCAGAGGAAGCCATCACCCGGGGGGTCAGCAGGGACCTTCCCCCTGTGACCTGCCTTCTCCTCACTGCTTCAGGCCCAGAGTGCCGGGAGGACATTCTGCTGGTTGATGTCTAGGAATTACCCCCTTTCCTAGGCCCTGGCTACACTGTCCGGTACAAGAGGAGTGCCCCAAGCTGTGAGGCCGTGGTGGGTGACATGTGAGAATAGAGCAGCTGTGTCCTTGGAGCTGACCGGGGGAGGTCCCTGCTGAAAGGCAAATTAGCAGCCTTTCCCCATTTCAAAGAAAAAGTCAATAAAAATATTTTCAATACTGAGTTATCCTCTGATAATTTTTAAAGCATTTGCTACAATTTACTTACAGAGTGGGCACCAAATAACTCTTTGTTGAATGATTAAATAAGTGAGTGAGTGACTAAACATCGGGATGAAGAAATACCGAAAAATTCTTTTAGCCAACAGCATAGATAAGTAACGAGCAAACGCATGTTGAAATCGTGTTAACGCCACTCCAGGATGATTCCTGCACTTGTGTGGACGGTGCACAACCTGGGGGTGGCGGAAGCAGGGAGGCGCGTTAAAATGCGCGTGAAAAAAATCTTGGAAACAGTCAACTGTTCTTATTTTAAATGTTTAAAAGATTTTTTGTTTTTTTTTAAATCTAGGGGCACCTGTTGGTTTATGGTTTGTTCATGGCTGTAACTTTTTAAAATCACGTACATAGAAAGTGGTTTTATTTTTTTCCTAGCAAAATTGTTCCTCATTCATAGGAGAGAATGAGTTCTATTGGTGTCTCATGATGTTCTGAAAAGGCCACAGGACTGTCCTACATGATAATACTAAAGATGCGGTGGGACCCGAGCTGTCTTAAATGGCACTGGGAATGGTTTTCCCAGATACTGAAAGGAGGTCATGGGGGAACGTGTGACCACCTCTCCTCTCTCCCCCGAGTCTCCTCCAGGCTCTTCGGGACCGGCCCCCCTCTCAGGAGGCTCCCACAGGGAACAATGCACGTGCTCAACACCCAGGGGTCGGTTTCAACGCCACCAGGTGAGCATTGGCCGGAGGGCCGTTCCTGCCCTGAGCAAGTCCCAGGGGCTTGACTAGAGAATCCCCGGCACAGAGGGGACTCGGGGGGGAGGGAGGTGACACTAACCAGTAACCCCCCGGTCCTGGCAGGGGCTAAGCATTCTCAGGAACGGCCCAGATCTAGTCCTGAACAACTTTGTGTTTTATATATGATTGCAGTTAATAATGGGACTAGTATTATGAGGGTGTTATTTTGCAAAAAGGGACAGGGAAGTTCAGAGAGAGAGGATGTGTGTGAGAGAGAGAGAGAGAGAGAGGAGAAAGAAGGAGGAGGAGGAGAGGAAGAAGGAAAGGGAGAAAGAGGACAGGAGACTTGGTGGCGGCTACCCCGGGTGATGGAAGCTGACGGACGCTGGTCTTCATCACGTACTTACTGTGATCGAGGTACCATGTTAAGCTCTTTACGAGGATTATTTCTATTAGCCCTCCCAGCAACCCAACAAGGTCAGCAATATTACTGGACCCATTCTGCATCTGAGATGTTGAAGAATTAGCCCAGAGCAGCCCAGGTAGAATTAGGAACCCGGCATGTCCGGATCCAGCCATCCAAGCCCCTGTGCTGGGCGCTGCTCTACGGAAGGGGCTGTAAGGGTTCCCCCCACCCCGGTGTTCCTGCTCCAGTTGACTTGGGTGAGGACGTGAAAACTGTGAAAGCTTCACTGCTCCCCGAGACCGGGAGGAACCCACCGGCACGCTGCCCCCATGACACGCACCACGACTCCTGCAAACCAGCCTCTAGCCGGCAGACCAGCTGAATTCCCTCTGTTGCCCCCATCCCCTCCCCCAAATAGCCGTGCCTTAAACATCAAAATGCCGAAGAATCTTTTCCTGACTTAAAGCCTCTTAACAACAATCAACACGTGGGAAGGCAGAGACAAATTCTATGTCTGACTTTAATAAAATAGACTTTTCTCATCAAAATATTTTGATAGCCTGGGAAAAGAGATGTGTGCTCATTAAAGTTTAATGACTGTCTCTCCCTGCCGTTTTCCACATGAGGATCACACTGTGTGACTCATGCATGGTGGGTGCCGGGAACAGTCAACTGGGAGCACAATTTAACCCACTTTCGATATCTGTGCTCACGGGGACGAATGCAGGGCAAGACTGGGTCCTTAGGATGTAAGGACGTGTCCACTGGCCTAACTGCTTTGGTTGACGGTGATGTGGACCCAGACAGGTGGGCCCCATCGTGGTCCAGGTTGGTGTCTATTTGCTCTAGAAAGGGAGCTGGGTAAGAAAAGCTGCAAACTAGCCCTCAGGCAGCTCCAGCCCCAAGGCTGAGCTGGGTCTCCCAGGAGACAGTGCTTTGGGCAAAGGCTTTGAAGAGAAGGGAGAAAGGCAAGAGGTTCCGACTCCTGGGAGGTCGGAGTTGACCATGATGTTACATTCATGCTCTAGAATCTCCACTGAAGCCCCCCTGTCCACAGATGAGTTAGGAAGCTCTCATCCAAACCTTGTAGCCTCACCTCAAAGTGGCCCCAGGCTGCCTTGCTCGGTCTCTCTTCACTAGTCACCTGCTTCCAGCCTGCACTCCCGCCGCGGCGGCTTCCAGCTGCTCCCCACACCCACCCTCGCTTATGTGTTTTTTTTCCTAGCGTCTGGAGTGGTCCCTCCATCCATCTCTACCGGCTGAATGTTATCCGCTCACCAAGGATCACCTATGGTTCTACAGCCTTAATCCTTGACACCCCACTCCACTCCAACTCCTGTGATCTCTCCTCCCTGGAAACACCAGGCCATTGGGTAAATGCAGTCACCATCTTCTATTCTGGTGAAAGTTCCAGTGTGAGAGCAACACAGCCGAGCCGTTACCTGTACAAGCTTCCAAATCAGTAAGACCTGGGTTAGAAGCTTCCTTCCCTCCCTTATCAGGCAGGTGACCACAGGCAAGTGGCTTGTGAGCAGTAACAAGGGCAATACCAACAAGCAACACATACTCGGCGTTGACCGCGAGCGAGGCATTAGGTACCCACTAGTTCGTTTTACACTCACGACAGCTCTATGAAGTAAGACTTGCCATCGTCTCTGTTAAACAGCTGAGAGAACAGGAGCTAAGAGACAGTAATTGATGCGTCCAGGGTTACACAGCTAGTGTGTTGAGGAAACAGGCTTGGAGTTCAGATAGTTTGGTCCCAGAGCCTGTGTTTTGACCACCATGCTACAGGGCACTGCCCTCTCTGGGCCTCTCAGATTTCTCATCTGTAAAATGGGTACAATAAAGCCCACCTCGTAGGGTGGAAATGAGGATTAAATAAGATAGTACAGGAGAAGCATAACAGCAGAGACCTCAGTACTCAGAGCTACTGTCATTGCCAGCACTGTGTGCCGGTCTCACCCCTCCTCCTGCCTCGGGGTGGGGGGGGGGATCCTGCCTTCCTGACCCTTGTCTCTCACACCCCCTCATCCTGTGCCTTCATCATGATGACCTTGGGAGTTTCTGTAAGCTGTGGGCCTGTCCCAGGCTCAAAGAGATAGACCAAGGGTTCTAGCGTTTTCTTAGAACCTGGGGACATGTGTCCCACGTGGTCTGGACCTCTGAGCCACGGTGCGTTTGTACTTTCACTGCATTTAGCTTCTTCTCCAACTCCTGTTTATGCAGTTTATTTGACTCCCGCCCTGAGGTCTCCTGGGTAACATTTGTTTCAATGTATATTTATTTTCGCCTCCCCTCCCCTCCTCCCTTCCCCGCTCCTCCTTTTGTCTGTGTCCTCTCTCCCCCGGCAGTCGCTTTCAGGATACCTGCCGTCTGGGTACCCGCCGTCCGTACCCCACGCCTCGAGTAGACTAACTAGGATCCTGGTCGCCAGTGCATTAGCCAGTTTCTGGAATTGGGGCCTCTCACAGCTCAGGGACACCTGGGTGGCTTTCAGGGTATGAGGGGCTTTACCCAGGAACACCTTTGCCCCGCCTCGGATTTAGTCTGCCCTTGGGGCTAATACAGTTCATGAGGTTAGTGGTTAAGCGACCGCTTCTGTGAGAATGCGCCTGCCTGCTTTCCTGAGCACTCCTGGACCTGAACGGAGGCCAGAATTTCCATCTCTCTCCTGCTGGAGTCCTGGTCAAACGGCCCTACCCTCTAAATGCATTACCTCTAAGAACCGCCTTTTTGACACCCTTATGGAAATTGAAAAACAACACAAAACAAAACAAAAAAACCCACACAGCTCTTTGTAAAGTACACCCTTCCCGTTCAGGTCACTTGAGCCGCAGGAGAAGGGATTTGGGTTCTGCCCGTGGGGAGTTAAACTGCTCTCTGAGTAAACTCGGAAGATGACTAGTCAATAATCCTTCAGTTAATGAGGTCTAAAAGATGAAAGTTATCAGTTTCCTGTGTTCATCCAGTTTATTGCCAGCCGTGCAATTAAATTCTATTTTACGCTGGGGTTGGAGCACTTCCCAGCTGGGGACAGCTCTCTGCTGAGCCCTTCACGGGGACAAGCTGTCAGTTCATAATTAGGTGAGCGTGTGGGCCTTGCCTCTGGCGGGAAGGGTTCCGAGGCGGAGCTCCTGATGGGAGCGGGAAAGGAGGCCTCCCCCAGCCTCCGGGAGAGGCCTGCGCGGCACCGCGTGTGTCCCAGGAGAGCCCGCCACGAGGGCAGCTGCCACGTGGCGGGTGGGCAGGCTGCCCCGGTCAGGGCACCAGCACCTTATGCTCAGGGGAATGGCGGCTCCCCTGCAGGAACCCCAGTACCACTTCTCTGTTCTGCATTCTTCCCTGTTCTGCCTGCAGACCTGCACCCCTCACTTCTATGCTGTCTCTTAAGGCCTCTTGTGCAGGAGGTGCTGTGATGGGCCTGTAGCAGGTGACCGGGGTGAAAGAACCAAGGAGGCGTGAAGATTCAAGCCTTCCTAGAAAAGGAGGGCCTGGGGTTCTCTTCCTCCGGGGCCCTACATGTCGGCCTGGTGGGACTCATCGTACAGTAGCCCTCAAGGGCCGTCCACACGGCACTGGACCCAGTGAAGGCTGCCAGTTTGAATGCTACGCAACATTATTAGCTTTACAAGTGATTCTCAGCAAACGATTCAGAAGAGACACAAGGCCTACTGCTCCCTGCCTGCTCATTGCCAACACCCCACCTCTAGAGGCTTTAAAATATGAGTGCCTCTAAAACTTTGATTTATCCACCACTTTAGAGGAATGCACCTTCAGGTCTGTGCTAATCACTCAATCACTTGGAAAGGTCTCCAAGCCCTGGATAAGGCTGACATGAGATGTCACACCCCAAGAACCCTGATGGAGGCCTGGGTTTCTGCCCCCAGGGCAGGAGGTGTCTTGGGGATGTAGCTACAGATGCTGCCAGTGGTCCTGAGAAGTGGGGGCAGACAGGCTGCCATATTTGCCTTCCCCTTTCACCCATGCTCACCTCTCCACTGCCAAGTGCCTTTGAGCCATTTGGACAGAGAGTTCTTGCGGCAAATGGGGAGACAACGTTAAAACTACTAGCCAAACGGGCAAAAAAGGCCCTCCGTTGATAGAGGTCAGAGCAATGGTTGTCTCGGTGACAGAGGAGAGAATGATGGACTGCAAAAGGCGTGAGGGAGATTTCTGGGGTGTTGGATGTTACAAATCCTCTGTGTCTGCCTCTGGCTGGTGGTTGCCAGGCGTATACACACATGACAAGTCATGATCATCACGCTGACATTTCGGTTTGTGCATTCTACTGTATACAGTGATAGCTTCATGGACAACAGTACAATCCGAAACGCAGGTGGGAGGGGATCCAGGCGGCTTCTGTTCGATGCCATGCCTGACCTACTTTATTCTGGAGACACTGAGTTCCAAGTATCTGTATCCTTTACACATCTCTGTCTTCCTCCACAAGCGTGTTTATACCCCCAGGTTATATTTATATCTGCAGCCACATCTATATATTTAAATCTGGAGAGGAGAGAAACGTGTTATATGTGCATGTCTGTATATAGGGTGGTTTACTTCTTTCAAAGAACAGGAGGATCCTAGTTCCTTTTTTTTTTTGGAGCAGGACACACTTTCACACACACACAGACACATATTCCTAAACACTAACAACCTTGCCTTTCTCCCTCATCTGAGATGCTAAAACTGACCTTGATGATGACCTTGGGGATTGTCAGCACAATGGACTTCTGCTTAGCCAGAACATCCTTGGTCTCATTGACACGGGCTGTGACAAAGAAGTGCAGGAACGCCTGCTCCAGCAGCTGGCCCATGTATTCGCCCGCTTGGATCAGCATCTCCTCTTTCTTGACTGGCGGGAGGAAAAACAAACATGGCCATGTCAGGACCCGGGATAGGAGCTGCTTCACCCTTCCCTGAGGGCCCCATCTTTTCCACGACAGCACAGTCTCCACCGAGAACACACACAGGTGAGGGCGAGTGGAACACAGAGCCCATCAGGGACAAGAAGCTCTCCGGCTTCTGGGGTAAAGAATGTGCTGGAAATTTCACATTCAGTAAAGTCTTCCTAGAGAAAACGTGGCAAGTTTTCCCCAACAGTGCTTTTGCTCTTGTAAAATGCAACGTGACAAAGAGGTTTTAAATCAAGGACCAAGGGGTTTTAGCTGTGGCTGCTTGGATTGAGGCAGAAACAGTCCCAAGGCGACAGATGTGGGGCAGTGACGTCCACGGCCACCGTGCCGTGTGCCCTCCTGTGATAAGAAACATCTCACGCAGGCCAGGGGCCACGCTCGAGCAAAGCTGTCAACGACCTGAACCTTTTCCTTGATTCCTTTGCTCCACACTTTCTCTCCAGCTTGCACTGTACCAATCTGCCTTGATTTTTCTATTTAAGAGAAAGAAGCGGTTGAAACCAGTTTTCACTGTAGGCATGCAACTCTCTCCCACCCCTTCTGCTATTTGCAACTTAAAAGACCTCTGTGATCTCAAGGCACCGACAACGTGAGCATTTAGGTGCTGGGGACGAGCCAGTGAGGATGACAGGTGGAGGGTGGGGAGTGGTCCAGGCCCCACTCTGCTCACCATCCGGGCTGAGGACGGGAATCCTGTCTTGCGTCTCTGACCGCAGCCGTGAGGTTCTGTTTGGCTGCACTGCCCAATTTCTCTCACTCTCATTTCCCAGAGCCCACGATTCTTAAGGGCAAAGGGCAGTTCTCCTGCAGGCCGAGCCCGGGCCTGGGCAGAGCCAGGCGCCAGTGTTGTGTGGTCACGCCTCCATCCCCCCTGCATGGAATCGAATGTCTCCACCACGGCTTCCCTGCTCAGTGTCTGCCTTTGGCCAAAGATTCCTCCTTCTGGTGGAAGTTATTGAAGGAAACAATTCCCAAGGTTGATAGTTTCAAGTGCAGAGGGTGGTTCGTTTTAGCCCTCCCTCACGAGCGGCCGTCCAGGACCCAGGACGGAAGACCCTGTGGGGTGAACTCCAGGGCACAGGGAGGCCTCCTGCCTTTTGGGCTCCCAGACGACAGCTCATCAGGCCGTGCCTACCATCTGCCTCAAGGTCTCTGCATGGATGAGTAGGTGCTGTGACCGCCCAGTCTTGGCTTTACCTCACAATCATTTAGCGACATTTAAAAACCTGCCCTGTTGGATCCCACCCCAGGTCAATTCAATCAGAATCTTGGCGGCTGGGACCCAGGCTTTGTTTTAAAATTCTGCAGATGACTCTTACATGCAGCGGGGCTGAGAAGCACGGCTCAACCACTAGGGGGACCCACCCTTCCCACCCCCAGATCAGCCCTGTAAGAGCCTGCCACCTGTTCTCTAACCCCACCCACACTTAGGGAATCAGGATCTGCATTTGAATACAATGCTCAGATGGTACATATTCAAGTTTGAGGGGCTCCCAGAGATAGGAGATTGTAGCAGGAGATGGGGCGGTGTTAGGGTAGAATTGGGTGGGCTTAGGATGGTCTCCGTTTTGAAACTGAAAATCTTGCACCCCAGAATGCACTCAATTCCTGGCAAAATGGAAATTGATGGCAAAATGGAAAGGATGGTCATCCTAGACCAGTGGTTGTCAACGGGGTGCAATTTTGCCCCCGAGGGATATTTAGTAATGTCTGGAGATGCTTTTGGTTGTCACAACTGGAGGTTGTTACCGGCATCTATCGGGTAGAGGCCAAGGATGCAGCTAAACATCCCACAACACACGGGACAGACCCCGTAACAACTGTCCAGTCTGAAAGCTCGCGGTACCCAGGCTGAGAGACGGCCACGGGCCATGCAGAGTTATTAGAATGTACTGGTCCGCCCTAGACAAGCAGTCAGCAACTCCGCCTACTTCTAGGGCAGTTCCATTCCACTTAGAGCTGGCCTTTGGAATCGAAGACCTTGCCTTGACCTTGACCCTCGAATTCTGCCTTTTTGGGTGACCCACTCATGTTGCCTTCTTTGGGACTGAGCCTGGACCTTGCTTCCTCCATGGCTCCCCGAGCAGTGAATTGTCCAGAAGACTAAGGCTCTGTCCCTCAACTGGAGACAACCTCAGATGAGCACATGGGGGCTGTTTTCACTTCGCCAGATGGGGCCAGATGGAGCGGCAAAGTGACAGGCCTTGAAGAACATGCATTTTGCCGCTAGCTGCCTCCGGTAATAATAATAAAAAAAAATGGACATCCTCTGGCTATTTCTAGAGGGCCGTGTTTGACCACTGGGCTGTTTAGGTTGGCGAGATGCGCCTGACATCTTTACAGAGGCTTTCGTTGCCTTGATCCCATCAGCCTTGGGACTCTTCATTCTCGGAGGTAGAACATTCTCTAAATCTTGGCACTAAAGAAACTGGGCTGTGTTTCTGAGCCCAAGAGAACAGGGCTCCTGAAATAGTACATTATGTAAGTGCTGTGTTTTACCACTGCACAAGAAATTGTTCTAGATAAAGTTTATTAAACGTGGCAAGAAGAAGAAGAAGAAGAGATTTTCATTCTCTGAGTGGTGGAGCTGGGACCCTGCCAATACCATTTACGGTGTCTGGGGAAAGCCAGGGGGGACACAGACAGGAGCTGCTTCATCTCTTTTCCAAAGAGCAAAGAAAACTAAATATAGCCAAGTGGAAACGATAGCACCTTTGAAGGTATGGGAGGTTTAAGTTATTCAGATCTTCCCAGCTGATTCTAGCCTACACATTCCCTTTAATCATCAATCTGGAAAATACGCTTCTCGTTCTACTTGGAAAACTTTCTTTGCAACAGACTCTCCTAGGATTGTACCTTGACCTGCTTGATCGATGTCTAGAATCCTGTGGCTTTTTGCCATATATTGCAATTTATTTTAGGTTGCTATATGCAATTTATTGCATGCAGTTAGTGCCACGTACATGCAGGGTAAAGCAAGAAACAGTCTTCAACTCCCTTCAGATTATTCAGGACAAGGCTTGGGGTGGGCTGAGTGCGTGGGAGTTGTGTTGATACTGAGTCAGGCTTCGATGTCCCTAGATCGATGACTGAGATGGCTAATATATCATGCCGTTCTAGCCCGCTAACTCACGTAAGCTCATGCTTTTATTGGATCATGGAGAGAAGGGGAAGGAGATTGAGAGATGGGACTCTAGTGCGGTGGGAAAAGGATGGCATATAGTTCCTTGTCCAGGGGAGTGAGGGGCAGCTGGACCCCAGGCAACGGGGCACAAGTAAGGGGCGGGCCTACTTAGGGCCCAAGAATGCACAGAGCTGGCTCACTGTACCTGCCTGAATGAGATGTGGCTTCTGGTACCTGCTTTGCCTCTAATTGCTATGTGTGGCCTTGAACACGTCAACTCACCTTTCTGGTCTCAGTTTCCGAAAGTGTAAACACGTTGGAAGTTAGCATTTATGGGGAGCCTACTTGCGGGAAGCCTTCCGCATATATTATCACATTTAGTTTCCTCCATATCCCCCTTCTCTCACGCCACCCATCCAACCTGTCAACCAATCCCGAGGGCCCTACCTTCAGAAAACACCCGGATCTGGTAGCTGTCACCACCTCCCTCACCTTCACCACCATCTCTCACGGGACTACTGCAACAGCGTCCTAACTAGTCTCTAAGCTTCAATTCCACTTCGCCTATATTCTGTTCTCAGCACAGCAGCGGAGTGATCTTTCAGAACCCAAGTTAGACCAGGGCACATTTCTGCTCAACACCGTCTTACGGCTCTGCAGCTCACTAGGAATCATAGCCAAAACCTTTACAAGGGCCTCCAGGTCTTTACTTGGTCTATACCCACCAGCCTCCCCGGATGCCTTTGCTCCTGACTCTGGTCTCCTTGCTGCTCACTGAACACATCACATGAGCTCTGGCCTCAGGGCCTTTGCACTTACTTTTTTTTTTTTTGGCTGGAAAGCTCACTCCTTCCCTTCTGTCAGATTTCTGTTAAATGTCACCCTATCAGAGGGGCTTTCCCTAACCCCACTCCCCCACCCCTGGCACTCCCTGTCTTCCTTACCCTGCTTCGTATTTTCCTATTCTACGCAGAACCATATGTATTCACTTGTTTGATTGTTTATTGTGGAGCCCCCATCTTCCCCCCAGGAGACCATCAAGAAGCAACTCATTGCTGTGTCACCAGCACAAAATAATACCTGGACTTGTAGGCATTAAATAAAGGTGTGTGTGTGTAGGGGGGGGCGGTGAATCAACAGCCCAGAGATGTGGGTAGTATTGTTCCCACGTGCAGATGAGCTCAGATTACTTAAGTAATTTGCCTAGGGACACACAACTAGTAGGTGACACAGTCACAGCTAAAATCCAAATTTGTCTCATTCCAAGGTTCAGGCCCTCTAACTCCACTGAGTCTGTCTGTTCTAAACAGCTGTGATGACTGTTTTTTCTCTTGAGTCCTTTATACTGACTACGCATTTCTGTAAGAATTATCTTTCTTCCAAGTGCTAGATCTTCCAGTTTCCAAAACAAATACCATGGTGATTTCTTAATTGTTGGCTAGTCTACTGAATCGAGGGGGATTTGCTTCCTTCAAGTCGAGTCTCCTCTCCCAAGGATGGGCTCTCCTGACCCTGTACATCAGACAGCTCACCCTGCGGAGCTTAGATCTCCCCGCCCCCTAAATGGTAAAGCCAAACACACCGTTCCTGCTGGGCGGCCCCCCAAAGCTGTTCCTAAGTTGGGAGAGGGGTACCGCCAGTGGGCCTGCTTTCTGAGACACAAGCTTCACCAACTTTCCTGTGCACACCGGTCCCCCTGGGATCTTGTTAAAATGCCTGGGGCTGGGGCGGGGCCTGAGAGTCTGCATTTCTGACCAGCGCCCAGTGGGTCCTGACGCTTCAGATCCTTGGGCCACCCTGTAAGTAGCAAGGGGTTCAGTGACATTTAATGTTCACGACTCGTGGGGCTCTAAGCTTTGAAAATTTCAGTGCTCACGTCTGTGCACGAGTCACAAAGACGGAAGTGGGGGCCTTTCTAGAAAAAGTGGGTCCTGCCCTGTGGTTCCTGCTCCTGGACTCTGAGCCAGGGCTTTAACTTTGACAGGAAGTTATTAGGGAGCGTCAGCACAGAGCCAGACAAGGAAGCAGGTGACACATCTTGGAGAGAACAGCCACCCCTCGTTAACTTACAGGACAAGGGCTCCAGTGTCACATCAAACGTCTCTTTCTTGAATTCTGCCTTGGCGACCCCGGTGTAGAAGGTGATGTTGCCCGAGAGATAGGCTGTGATGGTGTAGTGGGTGGGGCCATTGTTACGGAAGGTGATGGTGACCTTGAAGTCTCTTCCCAGCACGGCATTCTCCACTTCAAAATTCATGTGGACATCAGACCTCGATTTGACGACGCCCTCCGTGCTGAGGGGCTTTTTAGCCCCGTACATCAGGGCAGTTTCTAGGGCCAGCCTCTCTTCTTCTTGACCTAGGAAAGGCGCAGAGATAAGGACAATGCAAGCCACCCGAGAGAAAGTCACCTTAATGAACAGTGTGCTGGGGGCACTGCTTGCTGGCCTTGCCGGGCTTCCTCTGTAAGCCTCAGGCTTCCCTCTGGGGCAGGCGTCATCCTCATCCCATGTTATACATTCTGCAAAATCAAGTTCCCAGAGAGTTAGGACCTGCCCGGCTGCCGGGTTCGGCCTATCTGAGCAGGGGTTACTACAGCGCATGCTCCAAGGGTTGTTTTTCCAGGGTCACTGTTTCAAGGCTCAGCAGATAGAACCGGCAAAACCTAACTCTTCTCAAACTGTGGGATTAGTTGGCTTCCCTCCCAATGTCCTAGCCACGTAGCTGGAAGAGTTGCATCTTGCCTTTCACCTTCTACAATGTGAGTTTTCTCCCATTCGTGGGTCTGCCCGGCAAGACCTGTCTTCCACATGTCTCTTTCCACTCGGACCTGTCCCACTTGGCTTGTGATGCAAATGGCTAGCAAAAGAAGAATCACTTCGAAATAAAAATGCTGGCTTTTATAGTTACATTAATTTTTAAGATGTTGCCTCTCACTTAACTGATAACAAACTGCAATGAAAATGAAGAGGTCAATTAATAGTGCTAACAAGTATCGCTGAGAGCTAACTATGTGACGGGTGTCACGGGAAGTGCGTATTGTACGCTGTCTCATCTAATCCTCAGGAGGGCTCTGCAAGGCAGGGGCTATTACTACCATCGGTTTCCTTGTGTGTAAAATAAGGACGCACACGTGGTAGGGTTGGTAAGTGGTTTACAGGTAGCACATGCATAAGAATTGGCAGCTACTAGGACTCTGCAAAGACAGAGAAAATGCCAGCAGGTGTTGCGAACAAATGAATGTGTATTTCTGTGTGTGTATTAACAATTTCTCTGATTGTCAAGACTGCAAGAATGTGCCAGAAGTAACTGGTCCAGGACAAGCATTGGCTAGAGCACATGTTTCACAGTCGACAAGAGGGAGATAATACTAAAGGGAAGGAGTGGCTGTGATAGGGAAAGCATAGTGAAATATTTTAGCGGAAAGCATCTGGCAAACAGCTCCCCAAGAAAGAGAGCATTAATGATCATGGCTTTGGACGGGCACCAAACATGCATTTAGGCAAAATGTGGGAGGTGAACACCAGCAGCGGGAACATGGTCATGGTCAGCGAGGTGCCTCGTGGGGAGAGGCTGAGCTGGCCGAGTGGAGGAGGGGCGGTGGAAGCTTCTGGACGCTAGGAGGGACTTCACAGCGGGTCGTAGGTGGAGGAACCTCTAGCTTCCTTCTGGGGACCAGCCTGTCCCTGTGAGCAGGAGCTGCCAGCAGGGCAGGAGGGGGTTTCCGGGACGCGCAGGCCCAGGTAAGAGGCAGGAGGAGCTGCAGGGTTTCCCCAGCTCGACGGAATCCCCTCTCTCTGCACTTGTGGTCTGAGCTCTGATGTCTCACGTAATGCAGGGCCATGAATTTGGTGCCGAGAGAATGATCTAAAGCCAGATCACATTTTCTGAGGCCCCTCTGTGGCTCCAGGACCAAGGTCAAAACCACCCTTCCATTAACTGGGTGTCATGAGAGTCTCCTTTATGTCTGATGAAGCCTCTTCTCATTGCTCAGGTCTTAGCTCAAATGTCACCTTCTCAGAGTGTTCCCCCCCCCCCCCACTTCCATTACTCTGGTCCTCTCGTCTCTCACTAACACATCACCTGGTTTTCTTTCCTTTTCCCAGTACTCGTCGCTGTGTGACATCACTTCCCCCAGGAGAAAGTAAGCTCTGTGCCCCCAGGACCTGGGACCCAGCCTGGCACAGAGGCTCTGGAGGACTGGGGTTTGGAGAAGCACTTTGCCTTCATCTAGGGACAAAACTTTCATCTTTATAATAGATACGAAATAGTCCGGTTTAGGACATCTGATGTTCAGTTAAGCTCACCTGTGCAAGTGCCACCTGAGCTACCATTCCTTTGATCATCTCATGCTAGTTGTGCCCCTGTGATGTCCAGGCACCGTGCCAGGCTCAGATGAGAAGCGCAGCCCTTCCTACCCGGGTCTAAGGGGACGAGTGCAGAGGGATCACCACACGCGTATCCGTCACGGACGCTGGGTCAAGCGTTTGTGTGTGGTGCGGGGAACACAGGGCAGAGATTTGACACCACCTGGGGGCAGCGGAGGCTTCTCAGAGGGTTTTTCCTTCCAGAGAGAGAGCAAAGGCATGGAGGCAAGTGGGAGCCTGGCTGGGGGGAGGGGCTGTCACAGCTCACCCGGCTGCTGATTTTGATGCCTGTGGGTATGGCTAGGAGGAGCTGTGAGGGGGCAAAAAGGCAACTAGCAGAGGCTTGGCGAGCTCTGGCTGGAGTACCCTGCAGGCAACGGAAGCGAGTGAGGGCTTTTAAGCAGTGTGGCAACAGGTTGAGATTTATGTCATTAAATATGTCACTTTGGAGGCAATGACTTAAACAGGGAAAGAGGGTGAGGAGGGAAGGTGGAATTGGGAAGCTATAGCAGTTATCCTGGAGAAAAATAATCAGAGTCCATGCTAATAGTAGGAGCATGGTAGTAATAATAGAATTACTAGCAATAGTGGAAACTAACTTTTGTTGGCCATTTACTACGTATCAGGGACTATGTTAAGGGGCTTCCACGCCCAGCACAATTTGATTCTCAGGGAGGGGCCATGGAGATGGAGGAGAGGAGATAAATTTGAACTATTTCGAAGGGGACTTTTAGAGGATTTGCTGCTTGACTTATTCTCAACGTGCTAAGTTTGGGTGGATCATGGCTCTCTTCCGTGGGGCAGGGAGCACGGGAGAAATAGATCTGGGGTGGGGAGGGAGTGATAGAAGGTGGCATTTGGAAAGGTTCAGTTTCAGGTTCCTATGGGACATTTTGGTGAATGTGGGGCTTAAAAGTGAAGTCTAGGCTGGAGACAGACTTGGGAGAATCAGTATGTGTGTGCATGTTAACACCAGCTACTGGGTAGGAACAAAGCCTAGAAGGAAGAAACATTCTGAGGCGGGCAAAGAAAGGGGAGCTCTGAGTTGCAGAAGAAGATGGAAAAACAAGTCAGGTAGGTTGGGATGGAACCAGGAGAAAGCTGCATCATAGGAACAAAGAGAAGAGAGAACGTCAAAGCAACCTAAGTGTCCAATCAACAGACGAATGGATAAGGAAGATGTGGTATGTATACACAATGGAATACTACGCAGTCATAAAAAAGAATGCAAATGTTGCCATTTGCAGCACCATGGGTGGATTTGGAGGACGTTATGCTAAGGCAAATATGTCAGACAGAGAAAGACAAATGCTGTCTGATATCACTCATATGTGGAATCTAAAAAACTAGCAAATAGAACAAAAAAGAAGCAGACTCACAGATATAGAGAGCAAACTAGTGCCTCCCATTGGGAAGGTGTGGGACGGGCAATAGGAGGGTAGAGGATTAAGTGGTACGAACTATTAGGTATAAAATAAGCTACAAGGATACATTGTACAACATGGGGAATATAGCCAATATTTTATAGTAACTGGCAATGGAGCACAACCTTGAAAAATTATGAATCACTATATCGTACACCTGTAACTTATATAATATTGTACAGCAACTATGCTTGAATAAAAAATAAATTTAAAAAAATTTTTAAAAATTTTTAATTAAAAAAAGAAGAGAGAATTTCAAGAATTGTGAGCGAGCAATAACATCAAAAAATGCAGGAGGTTTCAGGCAAGCTGAAATCTGCAAAATGTTTATTCTACATGGCGATCAGATGTCTTGGCAACCTGGAGGAGAAGGGCTTCAAGGATGAGCACGTGGCAGAACTCAGGGCACAGTGGGTGAGAAATAAAAGGAAAAGGATGTTGGGTGCGGGCAGCTGTGCAGGCAAAGGGAAGAAAGGAGGGACCATGTTTGCAGGGGACTTTATTGTTGAAAAAGAGTTTTGTAAATTTTCTTAACACAGGTGACATGGTCACGGGAAGGAGCTAATAGAGAAGGAGAGATGAAAATACAAGTGACAGAAGGTATAACTGATGGAGCGAAGAGGAAACGGGACCCAGACACCATCACAGAAGAAGACGTCACCGCAGGAGAAGTTCTAAGAATTCTGGTTTTCCAAATTTTATAGTTTCTTCATCTTATATTTTAAAGAAGGGTATAAAATTAACATTAAGCTTTAGTTCATCGAAGTGAAAAATGATCTTTCCACAGTCTAGTCAATTAAAATAGTAAATGCCTAAATCTGGTAATATTTTTTTCTATGTTTTCACTCCCACCACAGGTCAGTGGCCACACTCAGCATTTGTAGAGAAATTATACAAGAGATTCAATAATGAGGATCAGGGTGGCAAATGCACGGGCCCAGATGCTGGCAGTCTCTCCTAGATGCCCTTGGGGGAGATAGATAGCCACTCACTCTTTCCCACCACATACGGGAGCAGGATCTGCTTCCTTCTTAAACGGCACTCACTCCATCATTCCCGATGTTAGAATATGAAACCCACATGCCATCCTTGATTGAGAAGCTAACGATCCACCTGGAATCAGACTCCAGCCCAGGAGCAGGATGGGATGTCTCTTAAATTATGTATGCGGATTTTAGGGGCTCTTCTGCTTGGACAAGCCCCCCACACTTTCCATTCCTCTGAGCCTTGCCTTCTTGCCAGACCTTGGAGGCCTGGACCTCAGCTGTCTTCCCCATTCAGAGCTGGCACATTTTATTTGTTTTAATCTGGGGTTCTCCCTTGGCCAAGCTCCTGACTCCTCTTTCATGGACTGACGTCTGACCCTGATTTGGTCTTCACCACCACCTCCGTGGCTGACCGCTCAGGGCATCCTGCTGAGCAGTTTAAACAACATAGCTGGTCACTTGGACGGCTTCCTAGAGGACGGCTCAGCTCTTGTCCTAGACACGGTCTGCTCAGGACTCTTCCACACTGGGAGAGTTTATCCACAGTCTCTGTCCTGCTGCCTTTTCCGGGAGAACTCGTTCCCTGGGGAAAGAGTCATCCCCGTGTTTCCCTGTTCGTCCTTCAGACTCAGGGAGCCCACAGCTAAGGTCCTCCAGGATCCCTGAGCATCTGTCCAACCACCCCTGTCCCAGGCACCCACCACACAGCTTCCTGCCCGTCTCTCTAGCTATTACAGATGGGAAGGCAGGGCTGTGTGTGTCTCCATCCCGACAGTGTCTGGAATCTGGCGGGTGGTTAACAGCAAGTAGTTGAAAGGATGAATGATTAAATGCGTGGGTGTTACAGCCGGTTCCTTTCATTCTTATATGGACTCTTTTTTCCTTTCCAAATCTTTTTGCCTGTCACTCTATCACAAGAGGGCATGGCTCGTTTGTTTTGTTTTATTGTGCTCATGTTTTGTTTTGTTTTTTTTTAATAAATTTATTTATTTATTTATTTTATTTTTGTCTGCGTTGGGTCTTCTTTGCGGTGCGCAGGCTTCTCATTGCGGTGGCTTCTCCCATTGCGAAGCACGAGATCTACGCGTGCGGGCTTCAGTAGTTGTGGAACATGGGGTCAGTAGTTGTAGCACACGGGCCCAGTTGCTCCACGGCATGTGGGATCCTTCCGGACCAGGGCTCGAACCCGTGTCCCCTGCATTGGCAGGCGGATTCTTAACCACTGCACCACCAGGGAAGCCCACGCTTATGTTTTTAAAAACTCTCTTTTTAGAAAAAAGCCCAAGAGAAAAAAAAAAAATCTTTTGTATCTAGGTTGTGCAGTGATAACCTACAGAAGAGAAGAACTATCTATTTCAGGAGTACAGCAAAAATTCACGGGCTCAGATGGCACAAATCCTGAATTTCTCGATTCAGCACACTTTCTCTTTATAGTGCAAATTGCTTTTGTAAATAAGAGCAGGAAGACAGAGGATCTAAAATATTTAAAACAAATTCTGCACTCAGCATTTCAGGAATACTGATGAATATTTAGGTATATGCAAATGACTCTTCATTTTTATCCATTTACTAAAATGGCATTTGCCATTCCTAAGAAGCTCTGTCGGTGAATCACTTGTAACATATATCCCACGTCCCCACGAAGACACCCAAGGCCCTGCACCTCCTGCCCACTACTGACCTTGGGGAGATTTGACTCCAGCCTCTGGGCACTTAATGAGCTTAATGCTTTAGTAATGTCTGCAGGACCCTAAACACACCGGCTGATTCACACCCCATGGCCTTGTCATATTCTCATCTCCTGGAAACCCTGGTCCAGCTTCCTTTAGCTGTGGTCTGTGACTTCTCTTATCGGGCTTTGTTTTTCTGAATCTCCTGGTTGGACTGACTACCCCTCTTCTTTGTTTTCAAAGCCCTCAGCAGAATGAACCTATCACTTGCCCAGAAACTGGGTTCTTCTCACCGTGGAGATCCCAGCACCAAACGCAACTCCAGGCATAGAACAGGCACTCAGTACGATGGAGACGGGACTGAACTCAACCGCTCCATTTCAAACATTCCACACGCGAAGAGTTAACATAAACCATCTTAACATTATTTTATGATTGAAACGGGCCTTCATTCTAATTGGCCTGAATAAGTGAGACTGCAGCGTCCTATTAATGTTGTATTCTCTACCTCAGGGGATTTCCACGATATGTCAAGGGAACAATGCACGTGAAAACAGTTTTTAAGGTGCTAAACAAATGTGAACAGGTATTTAAATTTCATTATTGAACTAAAAGTACATTAGTTATGTAATGTTTTCTAATAGGATTATTGGAAATTAAGATTCTTTCATACTTTTATGAACAAGAACACATTCTATATTCTGTTAAAATAGATGTGACTTTAAAGCAATTATTTCAAAAGCCATGTGAGGCAGAATTCCGCTCAAAGCAAACAAACAAATAAAACTACAATGACACGAGAAACCGTGGGTGTGATGTGTACTCACTCCAGTTCTCTCCTAACTTCCAAATGCTGCAAATGGCCGTGCCTTCTCCGGAACACATGTCTTCGTGGTGACAGTGACCGTAACGACGAAAGTGCTGAGCAGACTTGGGCAGAGCAATCTGCATTCGATTGCAGTAACTTACCTTCTTGGAATTTGTAGGTATCAGTAATATCTTTTATGCCATCTCCTCCAACTTGCTTGGTCACGATTAATTTCCCAATGTGGGTGGTATCAAGGGTTTCAACCACGTGAGTGCCATCTTTCTTAGCTGTAATGTAAACAAGATCACTGTTGACCTAAAAACAGGAGAGGAGACCATTAGCCAACATCCAATGTTCCTGTCATCAAAATCTCTAACTCTCAATAGTGCAGCCACGTAGGATCCCTGGAGACAGCATTATTCATCGCGCTAAGTCATTTAAGTGCCAACCATTTCTTTCTTTCCTTTCTCTTGCTGGCAAATTCTACCTCCTAAGGCAAAGCAGAAAGTACCCTGTCTGTTACTCTCCTTCTCAGACTTCTTTAAACTGACAGTGATGGCGTGACCTACTTCCAGGAAGAAGAGAAAGTCTGCTGGGTGGCTCCTGGGAGATTTTTCTCCAGGTAGATGCATAGGTCCAAATCCATCAAGATGTATACATTAAATGTATGCATTTTAAATATCAATTTTACCCCATTAAAGCTTAAAATAATCTAAGCAAGTAAATGGAGAGAAGAAAGGCTGAGATAGGCAGAGGGATTGCAGCTTCAAAGGCTCTGGGGAAGGTATTTGAGAGACGCACGGGATTAGCTGCAGGGAACACGGGCTCTGATCTTGGGCGTGTACTTTTAGAAAGTTACCTTGTCCTCTCTGAACCTCCGTTCCTGCTTCTATAAAATGAAAATAATTACACTTGTTCTGCCAGTTTCATAGGAACACCTTAGGACTGAGCAAGATAGAATCTATGTGAGCATGATTCTCACAGAGGTTTGTAAACATCAAAATTGAGTAAAAATGTAATGGTCATTACTAGGTAAGGGGAAAACTTGATGATAGATCCCTAGCTTTTAAAGATGAGGTTTAAGAGAGCAACTTTTCTCTACTTTCTCACAAAATGTTCTGAATTTACATGAAGTCTGATCTCCATTAAGGAGAAAGGAAGTAGTCAATATTTATTGACCCATAATGTTTCAGGGACATTTTTAAATGATTTAATTTAAACCCCACAATGACAATCTTCTGAGGTAGGTACTATTATCCCTGTTTTATAGGCGAGGCACCAAGACTCAGAGAGTCAGCAGAGTGTTTGTGGTCACATGGCTGGGAGGTGGTGGAGAAGAAGTACAAACGTGGGCAGGGGCCTGCCTATTGCACGTGCCCTGACCTTCATCCTGGGTGGTCATGGCACATGCCCTGACCTTCACCTTGGGTGGTCATGGCACGTGCCCTGACCTTCACCCGGGGTGACCAGTACACGTTCCCTGGAGTTTCACAGCTCACTGCCTCTCCCGCATCAGCCCACAGGACCATGGCAGCACGTGGTGAGGAGCTGCTTCCAGGCCCGGGGCCCGGGTGGTTCCATGCTGCCTCGGGTTTCTGAGGGGTGACGACGCTGGCCCTGCCCCTCAGCAGAGTATCCAGGGCTTGGTGGCGACGGGCACGTGATGTGAAAGGCCGAAATGCGAATCCAGGAATCAGGACGAGAGAGGGCAGAGCAGACACCTAAAGAATATTTCTCATTTTGGAAAAGAAGTTCAAGGAAACTTTAAATGAGCTTCCTGAGAATTGCAGCCTTCCCTCTGGAGGAGACCATGCAGGCACGGACAGCTCCCTCCTCACTTGCAAATTGTAGCCACAATGAAGACAAATATCCTCTTAACAAACAACTCTTAGAGCAGCTTTCAGTTTTCCAGGGAGACAAGGCTAAACATGAAAGTGGATAAATCCTTGTCTCCCCTTGAGCATAGCTTAGGAAACTTATGTAGGCTAAAATCTCAGGCCAGCCCACTACACTGCCCCTTGTGAGGAAAGGAAAGGAGAAACACACACATGAAATGGCTTTTGCATATGTATGTTGGGCGTGAGGGTTTAGGGAAAGGATCCTTTCCCAGTGACATCCGCAAGCTTTCTTTTCGGTTGCAGCTGCTAGCGTGGTGGTTCTCCATCCTGACTGCACATTAGAATCACCGAGGGGCTCAGAAGGTGTATGCAAGACCAGCTGGATCTCTATGGTAGAACAGTCATAAGTGGAAGAAATATTGGACCTAGGCTACGTGACTTTGGGCAAGTTACTGAATATCTCTGAGCCTGGGTTTAATTATACCTCCCTTGCAAGGCTGGCAAGTAGATCAGCAACACCTGTGAAAGTCCTATGTTTAATTTCTTTTGCGTGGAAAGGAGTCTTCGGGACCATCTAGTCTTACCCATACATTTGAAAGGGCTCTGGTCACGCAGAACCTGGGCAACCCAACGTGAAATATGGCTATTCTCAGCCCCACCACCCCTTGCTTCTTGGTCAGACACAGGCACTTCCAAAGTGGGGTAGACAGTAGGGGGAGAGCTTTCCTACCAGGAGGAGCAGTATGTGTAAAGACTCTGGTACGAGATGTTTCAGGGCCCCTGGGGCTCAGCAAAGGTGGGCTAGGACCTCAGGCTAGAGGGGCCTCTCTGCAAACTTCTGCTTGTTGCCCAAGGAATGTAAACGTGCGTCCACTGCTGGCAGAAGCTACACTTCTCACCTCTCAGGATGGAAGCTCTGGTTTTCAGGACCCAGGACAGCGTTCGCTCTCTTCATTTGTCCCCAAGTGGAAGTAACTGCCCTGCAGGCTGTGCTGAGAAGGTGGTGCTCCTTCCAGGGCTTCTGAAGGAAGGCAGTGGATGCCCACCTGGTTCTGGAGCCTTCCTGGCACAACTGCCAGACGTCCACCCCGTGCTTGCCGTTCCTTCAGCCCGTAGGGGCTGGCTACGCGGCCACACTCCTGTGCGTGCCCCCTGCTGCTGCGTACGTGGGCCTCATCTCCCGCCAGGACTGCCGGCACTTGAGGGTGCCATGTGCCCCCTGTCTCTCTGGGTTACTGCTCTCATCAGTGTACTATGCACACGCTTTTGCTTGCTCTATTCATTCATGTATTTACTGGCGGCTGCCATGTGCCAGACCCTGCTTTCAGCGACGAGAACCCAACAGAGCCTACCTGCGTGGAACTTACGTTCTAGCAAGGAGAGAAATAATAACACTAAGTCAGAGTAGAAGGACAGAAACCACAGGGCAGGTGGTGATGTTTCAGGTGGGAGGTGGTGTGAGTGAAGGTCTCTTTGAGGAGGTGAGCTGAACAGAGATCTGGATGCAGGGAGGGAACAGGACATGCGAAGTGGGGTGCAGGATGGGGGGGAGCTGTCATAGCCAAAGGAACAGTGTGTGTAAAGACTCTGACAAAAGAGCAAGAAGCTCAGTATGGCTGGAAGGAAATGAGCAAGGGATGGGGGGTGGAGGGGAAGCCAGGGTCCAGATCACACAGAATCTCGTAATGATTTATGCTTCAGTGTATTGTAAAAGTGATGGGAATCCATTAGAAGGTTTGGGGCAGGGGAGTGACATGTTTCTATTTACATTATGAAGGATACTTCTGGCTGGTTTGTGGAGAATAAACAGGAAAGGGGCAAGCGAGGAGGAAGCAGATGATTTAGGGGCAGACGTCCCAGATCTCAGTGCTGTTCAGAGCTCAGAGGGTAATGATGGAGATCATTGGCGTGGTTGGATCTGTGATCTTATTGGAAGGTATTATATTTCTGGCAAGATGCCTGAGGAAGGTTAAGAAGAGAAGCCAAGATGATTCCAAAGTTTCATAGGTTATTTGAACGAATGGGTGAATTATTTTAGATCAGACTAGGGGATGCCAAAAAATGGGCTACATCTAATAAGTGGTAGCAAAATAAACAACCTTGAATTGAGAACGAAGAATGTGCCGGGAAGCAGTTGCACAGTCAGTGTACAGGGAACTGCTGGCCCAGAGCAAGGGAAGGAGTGGCTTCTGGAGCAATGGGGTGGTGACTGCGGCCCCGCGGAGCCTGTCACTGCTGCCGTGAAAATTAGCTCGGGGCCAGGGAGGGAAAGCGTGCACGTGTGTGTATGTGTGTGTGTGTGTGTTTGAGTGGGATGGCGTGCAGGGGTCAACAGACACAACTAGAAGAAGCTAAGACAGAAAAGCAGCAGCAGCTCCTGAATGCTTAGTGAACGTGGGAATTGCGTGGGAACTGGGAAAGTAGCCCCGACACTGAGAACCGCTCTGCTCTCTTTAGGAGCCCCAGGCCCCCAGGAGTCAGGGAGGACAGGCCGAACAGCCTCCAGAACCAAGAAACTCACCGCAGGGCTGAGGGCATGAGAAGGGAGAGGGGGTAGAGAAGTAAGCTTCCATCCCTGGAAGAAATCTAGAAATGGGAAGCGTAGATTTCCAAAACGGAGGAGAAGAGGGGAAGGCAGAGGTAGGATGCTTTTCATGCATACCTCTCTTATTTGGGGTTCTGCTTTCGCTATAAAAGCCCTGAGAAAACCAAAAGAAGTCAATGAACATGATGCTTGATCTGGCCCGGAAATGAGTAAGGAGTGATCAAGGAAGTCAGTCTGCCGAGAGGCAAGAAAAGGCACTTTCCGGCTGACGTGGCTGGGGTTAGGGAGAGGCAAGCTTCGGCAGCAAGGAGGCGGGAAAGGGAGGAAGCGTGCTGTCTAGGACCTGAGTCACACAGACTCTCGTTAAAGTTAAATCCGACGTGCCCCATGGAGTCCTACTTTAGGACCCTTGAGAAAAGAGTCCTCGCGCACTTTTCAGCAGTTGGAGCATCTCTTATAAATGGCTCAGCCCTGAAGCTCAGCCCGTGCCAAAGCAGCAATCCTACACGCTGTCAGACAAGTCTGCAGTGGGTGAGAGAGGAGTAATTATAACCTGAGAGTCCCGATGACATTCACAACACCCCGATCTATATTTAATAACAGCAGAAAGCGTTCGCGTTAAGAGCTCTCGGGCAATTCGCTCTCGGAGGGAGGTTGCTGCTCTGCCCTTTGCAGCAACAAAGCGTAATAAAAATACGGAAACAAGGCCTGGCGCGTTTTAGAGCGATTTCCCATTCAGAAGTGCTCGTAGCATCAGAAATGATCAGACGGCAGCTGGGGAGGATTGGAGAAATCTTTAAATCTCAAAACGAAGTCGAGAGGGTGAAATTCCAAATACAGTCTGCCTGTTCTCCCAAGGCTTCTAGAAACTGTAATGGTAGGAACAGTAGAAGAGACACTGTTCCTTTTTGTGTAATTCACATTTCCGCTTTTGCTGATTTCCGAAACATTTCCCAGGCCTGCCCCCTCCTTCCCCGCCTGTCGCCGCCTGTTTGTCTGGTTTGGGCGTGGAGTAACGTCCCAGCCATCCCGTGTCCCCCGCCTGAGCCCTTCCCTTCAAGGCTGTGCTGCACAGGATCTCGTCCTGTCCCGTCCCCGTGGGAAGCCTCTCGTTTACAGGACGAGGTGCCCGTTTCTCAGGACACAAGGTCCCATGTCTAGTTCCTTCAGCTGTCATCATTTGACGCCTCCCAACACATCACTTTTCATGAGCCTGTATAGTTTTTAAAATTGTCTGCACATACCATTCGGAGGCTCAAATTTTCTCCTCTGTGTAAAGTTCTTTCCTTCCTCTGGCTTCTTTCTTACCCCCATTGCCGGGATAATTGCTAATCATCCCTCCAGACTTGCTTCAGGCTCTACCCTCTCCAGGGGGCATCCCTGACCCTCCTTCCATGGGCTCCCGTAATACTCCACTCATCGTACTGTGGCTACCATGTCGCTGTCCTTGTGTCTGTTCCCAGGTCACTCTCCCTAGACAGGGTCTTGTGGCCTTTGTTGTCCTGCCTCAGTGCCTAGCTCATATTTCTCAATGAACTTAAACGCAAGTCATTTATCATCTACATCGCTCATCTGGCATTTAGTTACATAGCATCCCTTGCGTTATTGTTATTTAAATGTTGCTGTGTTTACGTACCACCATCCTCATCAAGAATCAAGTTACTTAAGGACGCAGGCTTCTGAATTCCCACAGTGCCTGGCACATAGTGATAATAGACATTTACTCATTCTAGAATAGTAGCAGAAAGTGGTGTTTACTGGCATGAGCCCAGGTGCCTGCCTGGCTTTAAATCTTAGCACTACTCTTTGTTGGTTAGATGATGGTGGAAAGCTTATTTAACCACTCTTTGCCTCATTTTTCTTTTCTGTAAAATGGGAAGAATTATAACACCCATTTTAAAGGGTTGCTAAGAGCATCAGATGGTAGGCAAAGTGATTACACAGCAGTAGGCGTTATTTCATTGCGTTCATTCGTGAAATTATACTCTAGGTCAGTCCTGCCTCTCTGCCTCTCATAAATCTCTGCTACCTTCAGTAGCCTTCTGGCCTCCTCCTTCACCTGATGTCTCTTACATTTAATTTGACTTTCTGAGATCTCTTTGGAGCACCCTTGAACCGCCCTCTCTGCTTCCAACCTCCACCCAGTTCTTGCAGAATTTCAGACCCTTTCCCAAACCGTCCCTATCCACCCTTTTGTGTGCGGTGTTCCAGACCCTCTTCTCCCCTCCGTATTCTAGCAGCTGTACTCTCTGTCTCCACTGATGGAGGATGGCCTGGAATGGCAGGAAATGGATTGGAGTTCCCAGACTAAGACCGTAGTTGGGGTGTGTTTGGATGTTGTTTCACGTGAACTGCTGGGCTAGTCTCAGGGTGAAGAAGTACACTCTGCCATTTCAATTCATGGGCCGTCTCCACCAATTTTTTGTTGAGTGATTCATTTAGTCACTTAATTTCTTGGGAGCAGTTGATACCTACTTCATGGGTACAGAGAACTAAGCTAAGGTTAGTAATGCAATTGCTTTCCGGCAGAAAAGTCTCAAAACATCAAGGAGAGAAAAATGTTTAAGTAAGAACTGCATTTAGCATGCAGCGCCTGGGGGTTGGAATGGTGTCTAGTTAACTTTGTAAACATGAAGCATACACTATGTACCTGGGAAATTCAGAAGTAACAGCCCAGTACCTTATTTTTTGATGTGTTAAGAGGTTGGGAAGGAAAGCAGCTCTTTTCCCCAGCTTTCCACTTACCTCTGCAAAAACGAAAGGTGCGTCAAACTGGAAGCAAACATTGCCGTGCTTAATGGCTTGAACAGAGGCCGGGCCACACCGATACATCCCTGTGTCACACAGAGGAGGGAGAGCGTGAGCTTGCCATCCTCAGGTCTGTCCAGATACGGAGCTGATCTGGGTCATAGCCCTGAGGTGGCTCTGTAGAGACAAATGTTCCTCCACTTCGTCACCGAGGGCGCCCCAGTGCTTTCCATGGCCGGAGCGGGTGAATGACCCACGTGTGTGATCAAGAGGGAATTGTTGGAAATGACTCTGCAAACCAAAATTTGAAGCCACGAAAAGACTATAGGGCAACATTATTTCTGCATCTACTCTTCCAACTACAAACAGACTCAAGTGTGTTGGTGCCCAGCCGCTGGCTTACATAGGGCTTATCCTTTTATAACTCGTATCTGGAATGTTGGAAACAGTGATCTGTCCTCGGTATTTGTGTTGTTGTTGGTTTGTTTTCACTTTTGTTTTTTGTGTTTGGACATTATGGACACACGTCAAGTTTAACTGGAGAATCTGGATATTAGCCACACACGTGGACCACGTGCAGTCAGGAAGTCAGTAGGCCCACGCTGACTTTTACGAAGTCCTTTGAATTTTAACCAGCTATTTCTTATTAATAAGAGATTAGCTGCCATTAGTCACCCAGCTATCTCGTCATGATATATAATCCGGAACACCAGAAAGTGTTGAAATTTCTCTCTTAAAATCCAGTATTGTACTGGCGTTCCCTTATGAGTATGTAATGAATGTTTTTGTGTATATATGTATGCACACATCAATATCTTATATCAACACCTGGGGAGATAAAAGTCATGTCCTAGACCACTGATTTTTATCATCATGCTAAAGAGAAATGGGGCCTTATGATGTGTGTGATTTTATAAAAATTCGGTGGGAGAGGGGGGGTCATAGCTGCCACTACTTAGCACACATGTTAGAAGATAAGTACCTACATACTCAAGTTTTGAAAGAAATCACTCAACCTAAAAAGAAATCAGCGTCTGGGAAAACAACAATTTAAAGGATGATCTGCAATTATTTTTTGAGTTCTTTATTTTCACCACTGCCTTCTATCTTATCACTGTTTATCAGGCAGAGCTGAAGTATATTTTATAGCCTAGCAAAAGTGCTTACCCAGATACTTTTTCTCTTGTCTTCAAAACTGCTTATCAAAGCAAGAATCGATGAGTTATATATGTTAAGTTTTATGCTTTTTTCCCCCTAGAAGTTACAAAATAATCAGAGTAAAGACGACCAGTGAAATGAAGTTAAACCTCACCGGCAGGTAGTCAACCCTGTACATGTGCCCGGGAAGCACACTTCTGATGCTGCTTCCCACTGGGAGGGAGTGTTCCCCACACATCAGATGCAATCGTAAAAGCAAAATAAAGATGGGCAGTACATCCGTTTCCCTGAGGGAGGATGCTGTTTTTACCATCACTGTTTTCCTGTGGGGTGCTGTCCACGACTTGCCAACCTCCAAACCCGATGGGAAGATCAGGCCTCGTCATCCAGGCTTCGTTCCAGCAGTGGTAGTTCCTTAAAAAACACCACCCCAGCGAGATTAAACTTCCCATCACATTCAACGTTCCAGGAAATCAAAAAGTGACCAAAAACCCTGTGACTATGCTATCTATAAATTATTGGAATGGCTTAAGCTAGCTGGAAGCCTCCCAGAGATATGCTGGGGTTCTAGACTTAAGTTTTCTGTGCAGGTCCTTTTCCGCTGGCACCGCTGGGGCGGCACTCATGTGGCTGGGCATTGCTCTCTCCCCCACGAATATCAGCTTCAAGGCCACCCAGAGATATTCTAATCCATGCCTTAAACAATTTTGATCTTAACCCTTGTCTACTGCCTAATGAAACAGAATTTACTATGGGCTCAAGGGATATGGCAGGGAAGAAAAGTTAATTAAAACCGAAATGCATATTATCTTTGAATTCCTTTTATATTTATATGCATATTAGATTTATAAAAAGCATATCCCTTTGTAACAATTAAGCAACAGAATGCTTTTGTTTATGGGCTTAGACTATTGCCATAGAAACTGTAATGTTAACTCCTGACTTCAGTTGTCTGTAATTGGTGGCAAATTTCCATCTGGTGTCCAACCAGAAGGAAAGGTGGTCAGGGTGAGTGTCTCTTTACACTTTATCAACGGCGGGTGACCCATGAGCTAGAGGCCAGGCAAAACTTTTCAGACTTAGCAAGTGACCCTTGAAGCAAGAGCATGGGATAAAAATATCATCATGAATTGTATTATTATGTCCTTGGAAAGACCTGAAATTACATGGCATTACAGAAACAAATGGGAGTCCATTAACCTGTCGGCACTATAGAAAATATTCATATAGTAATAACAATTTAAGGGTGGCATGAGGTAGTTACAGCAGTCTTTGTTTATAGCACTGGTGAATTTCAGATCCAGCTACCATCCACCCGTTCCTCAGTGTCCTTCAATGTCAGTAATTCGTGCATGTGCCCGTCTCTCTCTGAGTTCAGCTCATCTCTGATTGGCTCAGTTCAGAGGTATTCACTTATCTGTGGGCCCGTCATGCACCAGGCACCATGCTGGGCACCTAGTCATGATCAAGTCATAGGTTCTTGCCCATAAAGAGCCCCACAATTGAGGAGGAACGATGAACACAGAAACCAATTGTTAAAACATTTCATAGGTTTGCTGTGAGGCTTAAACAAGCTAATACATGTACAGCACTTAGAACAGGGTCTGGCATATGATAAGTGCTCAAACATGGTAACTCTCCGACTTTTAAAAATAATGGATTGAAGTGATGCATGCTACAGGGGAAATTCATTTGGGGTACAATCGGGTCTCAGTGGGGAAGCCCTTGGGGCAGGAGGGAAGGCATCACAGCAGAAGTGATATTTGAGCTGAGTCCCCCAAAATAAATGGGAGTTTAGCAGATTAACAAAAGGACTAAGAACAAAGCTGTGGAGACAAGAAATAGCCAACATGGTGTGTTTGGTGACCTGTATGCTGTTGTGGCTGGTGAGTAGCATGTTTGCATACTTGTGTGCGTGGGAGAAGAGGATTGGCAGGTGAAAATGGGCAGTACATCACAAGACTGTCAGATACACATAGCACTTACTGTATGCCAGGCACTGTTCTAAAGTCTTTATGTACGTGAATACATATGATGTTCCCAGTACTCTATGAGAAAGGTATTGCTATTATTATCCCCATTTACAAGGGAGGAAACGGAAGCAGAGAGAGGTTAAGAATCTTGCCTGAGGTTGCACAGCGAGTTAGTGACAGAGCTCCAGGATCCATGCTTTTAAACACTGAGCTATGTTGTTGGTGAGGATGAGATTGTGAGATCCTTTTATCCCAAGTTAAATATTTGGGCTTTATCCTTGGGCCCGTTAAATTCGCAGATCTGTATTTGTGGAAGCTGGGTGAGGACCAGAGACTGAGCTGAGTTTCCCCTCATCACCGTGGAGAAGGAGAGGAGCTCTCGGAAGGGAACTGTGAGTGTTGAGGAAGCTTTTGCGTTTCCAGGGAGTGTGATGATTCCATTTACCAAGGCTGAATGAAGGAAGAAGAGAAGGTTTGCGTTGGGAGCTGGTGTTGGGTGGGTGACATGTTCATTTGGGACATGATGAACTCAAGTGCCCGTGAGAAACTCAAAGGATGAAACCCAAGAGGCATTTTTATATACACACGTGACACTCAGAATTTGACGTAGGAAGCCACTGGCGTCTTTATTGCTGATGGAGGAGAGTGGTGAGTGCAAACGCCAGATGCAAAGGGAACAGGAGGGGAGAAATGCGGAGTGGATTTCTCCCCCAAGGGTGACCTAGGTTGTGAACGCAAGAAGAGACGATAGGGCAGTGGCTAGAAAATAATGCAATGCAGGAAGATTGTTTTGGTTATCTTTACGTTAGGAGAGATTGTCCTGTCTATGGAGGAAGAACCAGTGGAGAGGGAGTGAGATACAGATAGAATAAAGGGAGAGATGGAATAAAAAGAGGCTCAAATACCAAGGATGCAGGAGGATGAGGTGGAGAGCAGTGCCATGGACAAGTGTGGGGAGCGAGGCATTGTCTGCAGGGGACGGGGGTGCAGAGGTAGGTCAGGGTCAAGGTGTGAGGTGTCGGGGCAGGGGCATGAGGCTGGCTCCCACCTGAGAGCCTCTATCTTTGCTCTGGAGCTGGAAGGAAGGTCACGGTGATCAGGTAATAATCAATGCTAGCCCGCCTTAAGAACGGTAAACGTTGCACCATCAGGCAGAGAGATCCAGAAAGAATAGCAGTGAGACATTTGCAATCCCAAATGGCCACAGTCACGCTTCCTACACAGCCTGCGATGTTTAGCAACCCTGGCTTTCACCAGCACCGCCCTAGGGAAATAGGCCCCAGAACCTACTTATTTAAATTCAAGTATCCTGGGCCAGGTTAGCCTTGAACAAGATAAATAAGCTTTGCATTTCAGATCTCAGGTAAAGACATTGCTTTGAGGATTTTTATTTCTTTTCAAATGACCAGGAGATGGGGAAAGGTTTCTTCTCTCTGACTACGCTATCTATTGAATAATTAGCTACTCACAGTCTCTTTCACTTTCACCTAAGACTGAGACCTTATTTGTGTGTTTGGGGTGGAAGAGTTTAATAAGAGGGTCAGGAACTTGTAGCAGTGGGTGAAGTGAACAGAACTTATGCTCTGGAGGGGTTGGGCCTTAGTCGACGGGTGGAAAGCCAGTAGCTGGGTAGAAGGCAACCCAGATTGCCACGAGCGGAGGGAGAGGTTGCACCCTCTGAAGAAATGGGGCTTTTTCCATCATGCCATTCTCTCTGCTCAGGAATGGCCAGGGAAAATGTGTCCTGGGCCACCCATTCCACGAGGGTCCCCTTTGGGCTGGATGTTCAGTATTTCTGGGTATACACGCCTGCCTTTTACATCTCAAGTTCCCCTACGAAAGGGGCTAACATTTACAGACATTGCTGAATTCCGTTTACCTACTATCCAGGCTGGGAAAATATATATGCTTCTTGGCAAGTTTTTTTTTTTTTATTTTAAAGCTTTTTAACCTAGATCTGTATCTAGGTAAATGTATCTTGCAGTTTCATCATGCACTTGCAGAGTGTGTGGGTTCATTTTGGGAGCTCTGCCTGCCTGTTCACCATCATGTTCCCAGAGCTAGAACTGGCCCATAGGAGGTGCTCACAAAGTATTGGTTGCTTGAAAGGCAAGGATATCTCCTAGCAAGGCAGGCATAGTTAAATCTTGGTGTGTTTGTTTTTAAGATTCACGGTTTTGTATTTTCTCAGAGCCTTCATTTGAAGCCCGACTTCCCACCATACCATCAAAATATGCAGTGTCCTTTCAAAGTTAAAAAGATTATCAACCTTCAATGTGATCTAGTATCCTTGTTGCCTCTTTCTAAAGAAGCAGGGTAGAAATTAAAATAAAGCCCCCATCTCGTCGAAAGTTATTTAATCAAATTGAAAATAACTTCTTTGGGGAGAGGATGGAGGTGACAAGTGAACATCACATCTTTACTTTATGTTACTTCCTGCATGTTTCCTGCAGTGGCAGCTAGTGATTTCTAGAACTCCTTTCAAGGATGTAGTAATTTGACAGTATCGGAGCAAAAGACGCAGAGAACCTTCACCAGAAGCAGAACCTCACTAGCAAAGCAGCACCATGCAGTGCTGGAGGACCCTGGAAGGGACATCGCAGCATTGATTTAGTTTATCCTTTGATTTGGTAAACTCCTTTCCTTAGAATTACGCACATGCAAAGACAAGAATGTGAGAATGTTCATCCTTGCATAATTTTTAAGAAGGAAAATCAGAAACTGTCCAATATGTGATTAACTATTTTAAATCACAAAATAGAATACTATTCAGCCACAAAAATCAGATCTGTATTTATTAGGTAGGAAAAATAACCATGGCATATCAATTTTTAAAAATCACGCTACAGAACCCCAGGTACAGTGTTCACTGTGTATGTATATATGTGTGGAAGGCAGAACGTTAAATGATCGTCACACTTGTATAAATCCCTCCCTTTGAATGTGGGTGAAGTCTATGAATAGGATGGGATGTTGCTCCTGTGATTACATTCTTACATGGCAAAGAGGATTTTGCAGACGTAATTAAGGTAAGTATGCTGTTGATTTTGAGTTCATTAAAAAAGGAGATTATCATGGGGGCCTGACCTAATCACGTGAGCCTTTAAATCTGGGAGGTCTGGGACATAGCGAGCTAGAGATTTGAAGCAGCAAAGACATTCTCCTGCTGGCCTCGAAGCAGATGGAAGCTTCCATGAGTTCTACAGCTGCAAGGAACTGAATTTTTCCAAGAACCTGAGTGAGCTTGGAAGAGAGCCCTGAGCATCAGAGGGGGCCACAGTCCAGGCTAACACTTTGATTGCCATCATTTGAGACCCTAAGCAGAGGACCTGGTTAACCTGTGCCCAAACCCTTCGCCTACAGAGACTGTTGGATAATAAGTTTACGTTGTTTTAAGCTGCCAAGGTTTTGGAAATTTGTTATGCAGCAATAAAAAATGAATACAATATGCAAAGGGACCCATTAAAGAATGCTTAGCAAAATGTTGTCAATGTTCTGAGTAGCTAGAAAGTGGATGACTCTTATTTTTATACTTTTTTCTGCAATGTTTGAAATTTTTATAATAAATATATACTAGTCCCCCTCTGCCCGCCCCCAAAAAAACCATGAAGAGGACTCTTTTTTATTAAAGAAGGAAGAGCACAGTTCTAACAACTGGCTAAGGTCACATCCAGAGTGACAAGTGCCCATGGGAGGGTGCAGAGCGGACAGAAAACACAGCTGAGCCCAGGATGGGCTTTGGGGCTCTGTGTGCTGTATGTTCAAAGAAAATAGAGTGGATAATTTAAGCAAGGAGTCCTTTACTGCCTTTAACTTGGCTAACTGCTTAAACATTCCACAGGGTCATCTCATCTGCAATCTGTGCAGAAAGGTTTTCTTCCCTAAAAGGGAAGAAAGAGACATGGGACTGTAATTTTGTTTCTGCAGCTTTATTAGGGCTCAAGGGAGAGCACAAATAAGATTGAGAGAAAGCCGGGGCAGAGATGTCTTGGACCAACTTCAAGTGTAAACCAAGTCTTTGAATTCTTTTATTTTACAAATGGCAGGGGGTAGAAGAAAGGCCCTGGTCTATCCTGCAAACTATTTGTGTTTGTCGCAGATGGGCACAGCCCTACCTCTCTGGCCCTGTTGTTATACTCTTGACACAGGCAATGATACTGGTGACAAAAATGACAGCATGCCCTGGACTTGTTAAACTCTGGTCACTCCAGTAACGAAGGGGGGTGGGGGGGGTGGGAAAGAAGTAGAGACAAGTTGGTGGGCTCTGAGGCTTGCCTAGTAAGACATTCCAAAGTGGAAATAAAAGTTTGGACCAAGAAAAACCTTGCCAGTTGGGAAAGGTAATGAAGCAAGACAACGGAAAGGAATTATTCAGAGGAAGGGAAGTATTCTGGAGGAATCTTTTATGGAGCTGGGAGCTGGGAGAACCACGCTAGTTCAGAATGCAGCTGTTCATTGTTGGAGTGCTGAAACCAGGAAGGGGCATTTGGAGCTCCTCTGGGGTCTTCTCCACTGAAGGCCAAAAGTCCAATCAGGCGGAGACCAAGCCAGTGCCCCCTGTAGGAACCAATCACCCATCAAGAAAAAAGAGAAAGTTATGAAGGTGTTTGTTTTTGCTTATTGTGTGCAGGGAAGGGATCCTATGATGCTCATTAAGAAGTCACAGTTTAGGGCTTCCCTAGTGGTGCAGTGGTTAAGAATCCACCTGCCAATGCAGGGGACACGGGTTTGAGCCCTGGTCCAGGAAGATCCCACATGCCGTGGAGCAACTAAGCCCGTGAGCCACAACTACTGAGCCTGCGCTCTAGAGCCCGCAAGCCACAACTACTGAGCCTGGTGCCACAACTACTGAAGCCCGTTTGCCTACAGCCCAAGCTCCGCAACAAGAGAAACCACCGCAACGAGAAGCCCGCGCACCGCAACGAAGAGTAGCCCCCGCTCGCCGCAACTAGAGAAAGCCCGCGTGCAGCAACAAAGACCCAACGCAGCCAAAAATAAATAAATAAAATAAATAAATTTATTAAAAAAAAAAAAAGAAGTCACAGTTTAAGCACAGTCTGATGTAGCACGAAAGACCCAGTTAAGGGGCTGAAGATGGCATGTGTGAGAGACCAAAATGGAACCTTCAAACTGTTCAGGAAGTAGATGACACCCGTCCATAGGAGCCACATTTGACACCACTACTTGGCAGAAGGCCTCTGTAATTCTGCTGAGTTCCCCTTGCTGGATTTACTTTGAAAATAGCACCCTGAACCCCTTTACCTCTCTCTCTTGCATAGCAAATTATCAATTGATATTCCTGCTGAAAATTAATAAAAGATTGGATTTTGAGAATGACTCTAAGGTATAAAAAGCTTTCTATAATAAATTCTGGCCAAGCTTATCCATAATTATTGAAAGGAGTTTTAAAAAATACAGCCAACAATCTTAGTAGGTACCAAAATTACTGCTTTGCATTATAAAGCTGTTTATGAGTATACTATTCTAAAAGCTCTTATTTATATGACATTTTTCTAGAGGTCTTATTCATCATCAAAAGAAATTAAATTGCATTCAGTATAGCTTAGGTGGTACATATTTTATTAGCTTTTAATTATTTGAAAACTGGTAACTTTTGATCAGTATATATGATGACTCTCTTAAGCAGAATTTATGATTAACCAAAACATGACATTTTTCTTGTTATGAAAAATGCCTTAGTACTTTCTATGTGGTTTATTAGATGGTTCCCACTTTCTTTTTCATTCTAATTTCCTGAGAGGTATTTGTAATGACCTCTGATTTTATTTACCTCCCAAACTCCCTCTTTGTCCACTCTTAAGTGGAACTCGAGTAGAATAGGAACTGCAGGCACTCTTTGGAGATATTGTAGCCACAGGACTAGGGTAGATATATGAAAGGAATGGGAGGAGAGTCTAGTGCAGTGATTTTCAACCTTCAAAAATTAATGTCCCTTCCTAGTTTTAAAACAAATATTTTGCAACACCCCTATATTATCCTGAAATGAAGTCCACAGATTTCTATACACAATTTCTAAAAGATAATATAATGCCCTATAATGTATAGAAGAAATAAAAATACATAAAACAATATGTATTTCAGATATATGTCAGGAAGATGATATAAGATACCAAACTATTCCTACAAAATGTAAAACCCTCAAGGGGTGTGGTAGGCCCCCAATTTGGAACCACTTGTAGGGTGGTTAAAAGTGTGTTCTGGAGAAACACTCCCAGAATGGCAGAGTAAGGGCCTCCAAAAATCTGCTCCTTCATAAAAATAATAAGGATACTAACAAACATGATCAAAACCAACTTTTCCAGAACTCTGGAAATGAACCAAAGATTTGCAACAATATAAGGAGGATTTACTCAACAAGAACAAAAGAATCTCAGAACTGTGAGATTTGTGACACTTTAATTTGCCTTATTTCCACCCCTCTCTCCTTAGCTCCGTGGTAGTCTTGAAAATGAACAGCCTTACAACTATGGTAGCCATAAAGACTTGCAGCCTAGCAAACAACAAAGAGGAGAAAATGGGCTTGGAACTCCCTAAAATTCAATAAAAGAATTGTCACTATTAACCTGTCTGGCAGCCCTCTGAAAAGTTCCGTTCCCAGGGCTTATTTTTATTTGATCTGATTCAGAGCTTACTATGTGCAAATAGCCCTATCTATAGGATGTTTTTCAAAACCAATTAGAAGCAACTGTTTAACATTATAGGTACCTGAAGAAGTGATACCAACTGGGGATAATAAAAGACTGTCCCAAAAAATCTAACAGGAGGGACTGAAATTTCCTTAGGGGACTTTGAACACTTCTGACATACTCCTGAGAGCCTAGATGGCCACACAGATGTGCAGGTCTGTAAGCATGCCCAGGAAAGCCCCAACAAGGTCCTAAACTCTCACCTCTGGCTGAACTTCAGACACTGTGCAAGCAGGAAGTGAAGGCTACAGCAGAATTGTGTACTTCCTGCTGGAACACTGAAGACAATTAGCTGTCCACTGAGTTTACGCAGCAGAGACTTCAGTGGCCATGCATGATGAATACAGACCTTACAGAATTAGTCCAGGAAAGTCACTAAACAAACAAACAAGAGCAACAACAACAACAAAACATCAACAACAAACTCTAGAGATAAGGATATCCTGTTTGCAGAGTTAACACATTATATTATTTAAAATGTCCAGGTTTTAACAAAAATTACAAGACACAAAGAAACAGAGAAGTATGGCCCATATACAGTGAAAAAAAGAACCAGTCAAGAGAAACTGTCACTAAGGAAGCCAAGACATTGGGCTTACTAGACAAAGATTTTAATTCAGCCATTATAAACATAGTCAAAGAACTAAAGGGAACCATGGCAGCAATGTCTAACTAAATAGAGAATATCAATGAAGAGATAGAAATTATGGAAAGGAATCAAACAGAAATTCTGGAGCTGAAAAGTATAATAACTGGAATAAAAATTTCAAAAAATTCACTAGAGGGTCTCAAAAGCAGATTTGATTAGGTAGAAAGAATAAAGAACCAGTGAACTTGAAGATAAGTCAACTGAAATGATCTAATCTGAATAACAGAAGAAAAATATGAAGAAAAATTAACAGAGCCCCAAGCCATGTGGGACATACTCATAATGAACCTCCCTGAAGGAAGGGAAAGAGAAAAAGAATCAGAAAGAATATTTGAAAAAATAATAGCTGAAAACTTTCCAAATTTGATGACAGATATTAATATACACATCCTAGAAGTTAAAAGACCCAAAGAGGATAAACTCAAAGGGACATACACCTAAAATCCTCATAGTCAAACTGTCCAAAGCTGAAGATAAAGGGACAATCTTGAAGACAACACACAAAAAAAGTGATTTGTTATGTACAAGGGATTATCAATAGAATTAAAAATGACTTCCTATCAGAAGCCATGGAAGCTAGAAGGCTGGTGACCATGGTTAAGTTACTGTGCCTCAGTTTCTTCACTTATAAGTGAGGACAATAATAGTAGTACCTTAACAGGTTGTTAAAAGGATTAAATGAATTAATACATGTCACCCACTTAGCTTAGGGCCTGGCACAAAGAAAGTATTCCATAAGCATGAGCTATTTTGATTCTTGGAGGTGGCAAATAACTTTTTCAATCCTTCCTTCAAGACTCTGGTGCAGATTCACGGCATATATTCTTAGTTCTCCAATGACAGCTCTCGTGATCTAGCTCCAGGTGATTTTCTCAAAAACTATTTGGCTGACAGTAATGTGGTTAAGTAGATAATTTATTTGAAAAGAAATATCTTTGGTAGCTGTTCAGAATTGGTAACTTGCATACATCACAGGATAATTTTACAAACTCGTAAGCATCTTAAACAGTTTGGCCTATATTCAGAATATTTCGTCTATTTTTTTTTTTACTTTGAATTCATTTTTGGATAATTCTTCTTTTCATATACCATGATTAAAAGTTAGGGTAATATAACAATATGAAAGTTCAACTAGTTGGAACATACTGAGCATCTAAAACCAATGTACAAAGTGGATCAGCCTGAATTTCAAAAATGCACCTATGATGTGCAAACCAGCATGCCAAGTGTGCAGACTGCAATTAGAATTAGGATTGGTGGGACTGTGTTAAACCCAGGGCTGGCTCCCAGGTGTGAAAGCTGCTTAACTTCTGCTATAAAAGTTGCTTTGAAAGAGCTTTGTTTATAGATTCAGTGCTACCCATTGCAGCAGAGTTTTCTGCATTTGGAGTGAAAAACACAACAAAACAATAACAAACGTACTCTTTCCAAAAAGTACTGAAGGAAGTTGGGATTTTTTTTTTTTTTTAAAGAATCAGGTGCATTGAGGCCAGCCAAAGAGTTACAGCAATTTTCTGTGGCGTGTTTGATTTCTGTGTCTTTTCTTCCTGGAGAGCTGATGTGAAGACAGTTTGTGAAGCAGCACCTACGTGTGGGTGAGTGGATCACAGCCCGATCCTGTGAAGGCAAGCAGATCTTCACTCAGAGCACATGACAGAACCCGCTAACTGTGGACAGAAAGGCCTGGCTGGAAGAACAGTGACATTTATCTAAAAAATAATAATTTTGGAGCCGAAGGTGACCCTATACCTCATTAAATCCAAAGCCATATGAGAAAATTAAGGCTCAGAGAAATCAAGCAACTTGCCCAAAGTCACTCAGCTAATCAGTGGCAGAGCTAATCATATTGCCGTGAGCCATGGAGAGAGAGGGAGGGAAAGAAATTGTAAGAATAGTTTGACTTGATTTGGTGTTTTTCCATGAGATCCTAAGGAAAAACAAAATAAAACTGTAATTTCTTTCCACTTGGATCACTGACTATTTCTTAGATTGTCCCAACTTTGAGCTGAAACTGATAAATACAAATTTGCTAGTTCACAATTATTTTAAAACCTTACATTGAGAAACCCAGTTTAATCAAACCTACTTAATTTGAAATGAAAAGGCAATAAAGGAAAGAAAGACTCTTGTTACTTGTTTTAGCATTCATCATCTTTCCAATTATCTTTAATATCATATGAGATACTTAAAACTCTGAGTTAGGCAATTTTCTACATCTGCCGATTGACCAATCAGCTGGCCTCTGAGAAGCAGAAGGGTCAGCTTATGGGCCTTGGTGTGCACACAGGTGCACAGCCCCTTCTCTTCACATCCTGAGGGCACGAGCAGCACATGCTTCTACCCACCCCACTTGGAACTCCATCGTCCAGAGATGCAGACCTTCCTCTGGGAATGTCAGCAGGATGGAAAGGGGCACGTGAAGGAGAGGCCTAGAAGAGGGGCGAGAAGGAGTCAGGGTCTAGGAAGCTGTTGGTGCCAAGAGGGACTCTGGAACACCGTTGACTGTCGGACCCTCGAAAACTAAGAGTGAGGGGTGGGTTTGTCTTAAAGGAGGCAGAACCTGGGATTGGACAGCGCCCAGAGGGTAGGGAAGCGGGAGAGGTGGCGATAGATGGTAATAGTGACCCATCCCCATCCCCAAACAGTATTGACTCCATCTGCCTCTTGTGAATGTACAGCCTTGGGGACATTAGCCCTTTCAGGAAGATGACAAAGAACCAGATGTTCTTGAGGTCGTACAAGAAGGAGTGGCAAGGGGCTGGATCTTGAGAGAGTGAGTTTCAATATTCAACAACTGTAGTCATAATAATATGGGATAACTCTGTATGAAATTCTGTTCCTTCCTGCCTGGTCCTTGAAACAGACTGACCTCTGGTTGTCTCATCTCAGCCCCTTAGACTTATACCCCTGAGTTTTATCTGTGGGCCAAGGTCATTTCCTGGGCACTCCATCTGTGAACAGCACAGCCAGAAGATTGCAGGGGGATAACGGCTTTGAGCCTACGGCCGCTGACCATGTGAACAGCCTTCCCCCTGCTCCCCCGGGTTTAGGACGGAAGCCCCTTCCCCTCGTCTCCGTGACTCCTAGCTCACCTTATAGCCCACCTTATATTTGTATAAAGTGTACTGTATGTGGTTGTTTCACTCGTGAACACTGGATGGACCTCCTCAAGGGCAGAGACCTAGTTAATTTCCTTCTGAATCCTTAGCACCTGGTATTTGGAAGTATTAGTGTCTACTAGTGTTTGTTGAATGAATTAAATGAGATTTATCTGTTAAATGAGCATTTAAAATTTTTTCCAACCAATTCCATTTATCAAGTCCTTGCTCTTTGCCTTGCACCCTGTTGGCCAAACAAAAGTAAAATACATCAGACAAGGCTTCTCCCATGGGGGTTGCATACTGGTGGAGGGAGTTCAAGAGGTGGGCACAGATCTTTCACCCAGAATCATCAAATCTGGTTACATCCTCTCCAGCAGTAGGACACAGGATAACACTTTCATTTAGAAGGAGAGGAGCCTTTTACTGAAATACCTTTCATGACCCTAATAAGCACCACCATCCCTTTCTTTTAAAATTGTTTCCATTTCCACTGTGACCGTCGTATGATGAGGTGACCAAGCTGAGTTCTTTCAGGAGGTGGATAAAGGGTCACTTTACTCATGCCCATTGTGAGCCCCGTATCCCTATTCACCGTTTAGATTGCAGCCGGACACTGCACATGCACCTTCATTAAACTGTCCACGGTGATTCATGGATGCCACCCCCCAGAGGTTACGCATAATTCCAAACCCATCAGCACGCTGGGGACAGGAGGCTTAAATTGCTCCTTCCAGGATATGTTACCTTGCGTTGGCCCTCCTGGAATTTCAGTTGGGAACCCGAGGTGCAATTCGGCTGCCCAGCTGTGCCCTTCTAAGGTTCCTCGGGACCCCCCTCTCCTGAATCGCTAAGAAGCCCACTCTTCCCTCTGTCGGCATCAACAGCATGCCCACTCTGGGCAAAATTGCTGCCCCTGGCAAGGTGAGGCTCTCTGGGAGAGGAAACACACATGCAGGGACCTAAGGTGGCAGGCCAGGAAGCAGGCCTGTTAGCAGTCGGTGCTGGATGGTCTGCGGTGGTAAATGGAAAGGGTGAGAGCGCGGGGTGAAATCCAGACTTCACCCCGCTCGGCTCTGGATCCCACTGAGAACAACACACCTTCGCACGCACCCTTGAGCTCTCCCTCTGAACCCTCGTGCTGCCTTATTTCTGCTTTGGGGACACGGGACCCAGCTGAGCCGTGGAAAAGAGGATGCCGTGGGTCCCCCAGACCCAACTGGACAAATTAATTTACCACATCCTGTACCATCAGGACCTCAGTGTCGAAGAGATGGTGGAGACACAGGAGAGAGAACCAGGAAATCATTCTCGTGGCTTCCTTTAGAAAGAGGTGGGCAGGGGCCACGTACAACCAAGAGTTTGTCTGAGTGGAGCCTGCGGACGGAAGTGAGGCTGGGGGGCTTGGGTGAGGCCGGTGGCTCCTCAGGCCCCTGCTAGGAAATCTGCCGGGCCACGTGTTGCCAGCCATGATGCACTGGCCTCTTGGTGGTCAGCCGATGCCGACCGAACCCTCCCCGCCCCGCCTCAGCCTCTGTCAGCCTTCTGCCTCCAGCCCCACCCCTGCTCGCCAACCCTGCAGCTCAGGTAGCCCCCATTTCTTACCAGTGGTCATTACTAATCTCATCAGCAGGTGCCAACTGAGCACTCCCTCTGGACCTAGCACGGTGGGAAGTACTTTAAATTGCCTCGTTAAATTGCCATGTAATTGGTAACTGCTGAGTTTACCCTCATTCTACTGATGAGGAAGCTCAGAGAGGTAAAGGCATTTTCTCAAGGTCACACAGCCAGTGACTGCCCAAGCCAGAGCCTGATGTGGGGGGGTGGCTGTGGTGACCATAAACTGGTGGACGTGTCCAGGGACAGGCTGGACGTGTCCAGCCTCCTCAATCAGGGAGGGGCTTAGAAATACTTTTGGCTTTCTGGAACCTCTATAACTTCTAGGGTTCACTGGTGTTTGCACTGAGGAGGCAAAGTCTCTGCTTTTGTTTTTAAAATGCCCCAAAGTGACAGAAATAGCACAGTCATCTTAGGACACCGGGCACCCCTCTTCTTCTGACTGCTTCAAGGTGCTTAGGTTGACGGCAACATATTGCCTCCAAGAAATTCCAGCTGTGCGACTAGCAATGAACACAATAACAGCAGCTAACAGTCATTAGGCACCTGTTATGCTTGGAAATTCTGTCATCTCCAATTTAGAGGACGAAAGAGAGGCACAGAGAGGTTGTGCCTTGCCCAAGGTCACACAGCTGCTTGGTGCATGACCCAGACCCGACGGAGCCCTTTAATGCCTTTGCTCCACGGTCTGGCGTGTCCCAAGTTAGGGTAACATCCGTCATTCAGTTAGTCAGACCGTCAGCCAACCTCTGTGAGCCAAGCAAAGGGAAGACGAGAAGCCTGGGGCAGTGGTCTGGCTGTGGAGGAGGGGGAGGAGGGCCCCAGGCCGGGAACGTGGTCCCAGGGTGATGGGATATTTGGGGAAGACAATGAAGGAACAAGGGTGATAGAAACAGGGAAAGGAATTCGGAGCAGAGAGCTGAAAGAGGAAAGGGTTACCAAGAACAAGGTCTTTCAGCTTCACACTTTTGTATCAATTTAGTGAGGGGCAGCCTTATGAGGTTATTTGCTGGGGTGCCCGTGGGGATTTATGGTGGGAGGCCTTCGGATCAAGGAATCGGGAGGAATAATTTTGAATGGCAGTTGGCTTCAAGGGCATTGAGTGAGTGAGTGAGTGAGTGTGTGTGTGCGGGGCGGCGGGGTGTGTAAGGAAGAGGTGAGCAGTGCAGGATGCCAAATAATTCTTATTTTGCCATTTTTGACTGTCACAGCAGGCTTAGGGGGTGGCTATTTGGGTCTGTTTTTGTCATTCCATATACATGCAGGGCTGCTGTGCTGTAATTCCAAGGGCTTAAATGGTGCTTCAACGTGCCGTTCAGTTTACAGGGGTCTTGGCTATAGCCGCTGCTAGCTTGCCATTGCTCAGCTCATTCCCTTCAGATGAACTGCAGTGTTTTTTATTCACAGTAGTGCTTTGCGACTAGCTCAGCGATTTCCTGCTCTCCACATTCTCAAATGAACGTTTACCGGCGCTGGTGAGTTAATACTGCTCCTACAAGTGCGCTCCATTCCTGTAACACGGGGGAGTTAAGACACTTCTAACTTTTAATTTCTCTTAAAATGAGCTTATAACTTCCTACCATCCCCGTCTGGATGCTTTTACAACCGACAGTGTTTTAGCTTTACTGCTTCTAAAGAACCACTCTAGGAGACACATTTTTGGCTCCACTGAGCTAAATTCCACTGAGTTCAATGCCTGGCAATTTCCCTCCCATACAGACCTTTGTAAATATCCGTTACATTTGGACTCTTGGGATTTTCTTCCCCCTCTTTTTAGAATATTGTTTTGGACTGAGTGGGTCCCAATGGAAAAAAGAAATTTCTTTGGAATCCTAAGCTCCCTGCAGCCAGCTTGTGATATAGCTGTTCAGGGCAGTGAAAAAACTGTGTGGTTGGTATCTGGTAATAATTTCAGTTTTATTTCCACTTCTATCTCTGAATGAAAGATGAGGTCACAGATCGGAAGAACCACATCTTTACATTCAAAGAGCAATCCTATATGGCAAAGGCCAAAAAAAAAAAGGTTGTGGTTTAGGGTCAAATGCTCTTGGGTTTTATTCTGAGCTTACCGGATGTATGACCTTGAGAAAATTATTTTAACCTCTCTGTGCCTCAGTCTCCTCATCTGTAAATGGAATATTAAGAAGCACCCACCTGATAAAACTTAAAAAGCTTAGATAAGATCATGCTCACACAGAGACTGGTACACAGTAAGTGCTTAGTAAACGTTGTCTATCTTACTCTTAGAGTAGAGAATGCTTGGTTTCTGTGTCTCTGCCGTTCACCATAATAGTCATATACTAAGGTAGAGAGGAACTAGTATAGGCTCTGGCCACTAAAACCATGGCCTTTTCCAGTGGTTGCTTTCGTAATGGGATGATCGATCTCTATTATCAGAAGCCCAAACTGCCTGTTCAGTAACATTTCTCATTCATTAGCTAAAAACAATCTCTGACAATCAGACATTTCTGCCTATGGTATCGAAGACTCCTTAAAATAGAACAGAAAGAAACATTAGACCGACTCTGTCTCCTGGTAAATGTATGTCACTTCAATTTGATATCAGCAAATGCCCTTGTAAATCAAACTCACCACACTGAATCCTTGGTGAGTTTGGAGTTCACATTCCCATCTTCTTCCAGGAAGATGTCCAACTGCAAATTGGCATTGTTATCATGGGCTGAGAAATAGTTGGTAACAACTCTCGCTGGTATCCCGAGGCATCGCAAAACTGCAGGAAAGAAAGACGGACCACAGCTAAACACATCACCAAGATCTAATAAATACAGAGTGAACAATCCCTTCTCAGAAGGGACCTTCTTCTTTACCAACATGGACGTGTTGTTCTCAAACGTCCCACACTGAGGAAGGGGGCCTATTGTCAAGGATCAGGGCTGCAGAGAGAAGCCTTGCTGCTTGATCATGCAAACTGCAGTTGGCACCAAACGAAGCCAGTGGGAATGGGATCCCAGGAACAGGCTTCCAATTGTTTAGTTGCTAATCATACGATCATCAAAGTAGGATTATTTTAGTCCAACTAATGGACTAAACTTCTGAAAATAAAATTTTAAAACCCCAGCTAATAGGAAGTTAGGAATTTGCCAAGCAGACCCCCAGTGCGGTTTGCTTTCCTGGCTGGAACATGCTCTTGTGACACTTGGCGGAGGGTGACAGCACAGGTTCATTTTAATCGTTAGATAATAAATTACCTGGATGCCTCCCTTGCCGTATATGCACCTATTGATTAAACTTAATCCAAATACCCTCCCTGGCTGCCAGGACGCCAGACCTCAGGGCTCATTGAAAATAATTCAGCTGACACTTTTAAGATTAATGACTTGCCTTCCCTTTTTTTTTTCCTCTCAGAGTTGTTTAGCATTTTTAACCAAAGACTATCCACCTCCTTCAATAGAACAACCTTGGAAGTCCAAACTTGAGTCTGGCAGAGACTCAAGGGTCCTCATTAAATGACTGAATATTTTTTTAAATTAATTTTTATTGGAATGTAGTTGGTTTACAATGTGGTGTTAGTTTCTGCTGTGCAGCAAAGTGAATCAGTTATACAGATACATGTATCCAATCTTTTCTAGATTCTTTTCCCACACAGGTCATTACAGAGTATTGAGCAGAGTTCCCTGTGCTCTACAGCAGGTCCGTATTAGATATCTATTGTATATATAGCGGTGCGTATATGTCAATGACTTAATCTTAACGCCCCAAACGTCACCAATGGCAGCTACCGCCTGCCTCTCACTTCCATCTTCCTCTATGGATTTATAGCCCCTACAGTTGCTGCAGTTTTACCAAAGAAATGATTGGCACTCTAGTTCTATTTCTAGCTTAACACTATTTCACGTGATCACAGAATCTGCCGAACTCATAATTTTAAGACAGGTGAAGTTTGACATGGGGGCACCAGTGCCTCCTTCCCTCCAAATTTCCTTTTCAGTTTTATCCTCACAGTGACATCCCACGTTGGGCCTCTGCCTTTTCTTATCACCAAAGTCTGCGTTCAGGAAGAGATCCAAGGACACTTTTATACAGAAAGCATACATGAATGGAAGGTGTTTACTATTTTACCTGGTTCTAAACCTAAAGGAATTACACCGGGAGAGTGAAACTGCAGGCATCAGGAGGACGTGGGGAGTCCTTTCTCTTTTCCTGGGATCATTTCCTAAGAGAGGCTGCCTCCACCAAACACCCTGTACTTAGTCTTGGCTTGGGAGCCATGAGGGAGGGGGCCTACCTCCAACTGGTAGCCCTTCGTGAAGTTCAGGCTTCCACGTGGAACCTGAGAGACCAGCCCTTCTAGGACACTGACACATTGGCTACAGTGCTGTTCATTGCTCCCAGGAAATATATATTCCTTTAGCCCTTGGGCATACGCAAATGGCTAAGAAAATAATCTTATCCAGTGTGACGCCATGGAGAAACAAAACACACAACCCAAACTCATGATTTCTTTCCACATGGATCTCTGACTAATTCTTAGACGGTCACAACTTTGAGCTGAAACTGACAGGCTTCATAATCATTTATAAAAAAATGGTCTCATCCTGGCTTCCAGCCTCCAGATCCTCCTTGATTTTTCTGATTCAAAAACATGCTAACTGGGTAAAACAGTCTTATTAACGAGCCAGCAGAAAGGACACTTTGACTTGAGCTTAATTTTTTTTTGTTTGTTTTTACAGAGCTGTAGAAATGGCATGTGAATGAAAATCATTACCAATGATGAAGACATACTGAAATAAATTTTTTAAAAAATACCCACTGAATTAACAGTAACATTGTCTGGGCCGGGACAGACAAATGCCATATTGAAAAATGATGCATGAGGCTGAAGAGAACAATTCTGTTCCCATATGTTTTCCTCTATGGATTGGATGTTGGGTGGATTAAAAGCAAAAGGGGAAGTTGGGGAGTACAGAACATTCATTAAGTTCTGGTATCTAATTGCTCAGGGGCATTGAGACTCACACACGAGAATGAAGATGAGCCCACCTGCCACAGTCTCTTCCATAGCTGGAGTAAAAACTAAGTGGGTATGTTTAGAAAATTCTCAGTGATTAACAGTAAGCAAATAAGCATATTTACAAAACTGCTCAATAGCAAGTGGTACATATCTTATTATTTATTATTTTAAATTTTGCTAATTGAGCCTTTTAAAATGTGGGGATTACTAAGAAATAAAATGGCATAACCTTTCCCTCACATCCTTACGTGGCCCCGGAGACGCTCCATTTCTCTGGGTATTGAACGATGGATTGTGTAGGAAATAGTCCATCATTCTTCCTCTAAAGCTTCTGCAGTCAAGGAGAAACTATGAGCATATTTGACGAAGTACAGTTTAATTATGCATTGGCTGCACCCCAGAATAGCCACCCACCAAGTTCTATAGGTCCAACAGAGCTCGCTAGGTCGCTTTGCCAGGTTATAGATAAAATGTCTTGAGGTGAAATTTCCTTTGCATTAAAAATATATTACTCAACTGGATACTTACATGTGTTAAAGACACCAGCAAAAACCCAGCACTGACCGTAGCGGACCGGATTCTCAGAACTCCTGTATTCCAACAGGATGTCAACACTTCCAGTCCAAGCTGATGGGGGGATGCCATAAGCATAGACATTGTCCCAGCATCCAGCGATGACGCCTTCATCATCCTTGGCATTAATCTAAATGAGACCATGAGAGGTGAGAAGGGGTCAAGGTCATTTAGAAGAGTCCTCTCCAGACTCTGACGCTGGGCAAGCTAAGGCTTCCAGTGCCTTCTGTATTCCTGCGTGATGAAAACAGTTCCAGTTCTGTTCAGTTCACTGTTATTTGTCAGGGAAAGAGATGTGATGATGAGAGTGCGAGGGGAAACCAAATAACCAAGACTCCCTCTTATATAGCGTATGATTGTCGTAAGGTGGTGTAGAAAAGCAGGCAGGAAGAGTTGTCATGTTTCCTACGTGCTTGGGAGAAGATACACACAGGGTCCTTGGTCTGGTTGGAATGGTGCTGGAGAATGTGTGAGGAAGAGAGGAAGAAGACCTACAAAAGAAGACAGCTCAAGTAGGGATCTTGTCTTGATAGAAGGAGAGTTAAAAGCTGTTAAAGACAAATGACAGAAGATGTTAGAGCGGGGGCCCAGAGTCTCATGGTCTAACGAGTTTTGACTTTGAGGATGGGTGGCAGACTCTAATAAATTGAAAAAGTAAGCAGATGCTGTCATAGGAACCATTAAGAATTAATAAGAAATTAGAGTCCCATGGGTGCCTTGCAGAGTTTGTTTTTTAAGAAGTTGCATTACAGAAGTATTTTCTTTATGATTGCTTAAGGTGATTAAAGTTGCATAATTTTGTTCAAAGATATCTCCAGTTATAATACATAAAGGGCCTGGGGTATTATAGTTTAAATATAGGGGAGACTTAAGCAAAGAATGGCAATCTTGAATATTTGGGAAAACCTGGCTACACGTTCAGACCACAGTCATTTGGTAGCAGCAGACCTCAAGTGCAGGATCTTCCGTGTTTAGACAATAAAACAGGGGGCAGGAATGAACAGTTTCAAGGCATCCTGTCAGTTTCTTGGGGGTCATTGCTGAATCTTACTTCTCTTGCTGTAGCTTTCATGATGTTTAATTACAGTCAGAAGAATTTCTAGGTGGGGAGCATTGGGAGTTTTTCCAAAAACTGATGGCACTTTAACAATGTCTATATGTTGACATGACAATGGTTTATAGCCTTGCTCTTCAACATGTGGCCTGTGGACCAACAGCAGTGGAATGCCCGGGAACTGGTTGGAAATGCAGACTCTCAGACTCCTCCCCAGACCTACTAAATCAGAACCTGCCTTTTAACAAAATCCCCAGTTGATTTGTGTGCACATTAGTTTGAGAAGCATAGGTTCAGACTACACTGAAAAGACATTAATAAGCAATGTAGAACATATGATTGAAGCAGGTGTGTTTGGATTATGACAACCATAGAAGAGATATTAAAATATGGTGATTTGTTTATGTGTTCATGGGCTTGCTAATTAAGAGCCCACCCCCAGCACTTGCCCAGACCCCTCTCTTAGGCTTGCTGAGTTTAGTGTTTATAAAAGTCTATCCTCCCCAGGGGGTCGTGAGTACATTGAGAACAGAGGTAAAAATCGATGCCTTTCTGACTTCTAGCAGGTATTGGCCAAGAGCAGGTGCTCAATAGCTGTTGAATAATCCGTTGTATATTCAACAAGCATATAGGCATTGCACATCTGAGTACGAGTAAGATCTTCTCTGTGAAAAGAGATGGTCGAAAACCCATCAAGCAGAAGTAAATGTTATCAATATTAATACAGAAAGATGTACAGGGTGAGTCGGGTCCCAACAGAAGGAGTAATCAGTTTTATTAGATTGGAGGGTGTGGTGACGATTGTGGGCTGGATAGAGAAAATGACATGAAAGCTAGGTCTGGAGGGGCTGAGGTCCAAGAAAGGTTATCTACATGGTAGAGAGAGTTTGAATAATTGCTTGGTGTCATGAAGAAATATGGCAAGTTCAAGGATCTACTGCAAGCATCATGTAAGTAGGCAATATTGGACAAAGTAGAAACTACTGGAAGAAAACACTTAAGATGTGCAAGCAACTTCTATTTTCCCCCTTTGACTCTGTCCAGTTAGGTTAAAGGGAAGGTAACTACACAGTTAATTTGTTTAATGTAGAAAAAAATTAATCCGTTAGAGATTACTGAAGGACCCCATTCAACTAACTGCAAACTCCTTCCTTTGAGGTTAACTTTGACTTTATCCTGTAACTCCATGAAATGACTGGAGTGCAGCAGGGTTTAGCCAACAATTCTGGTTCTATTCATGATCAATAATTCTCCTTGCAGTTGAACTGATTATTTACATCTGCATCTATTATAGTGAAGCCTGAAGAGTACCTTGGTAGGCTATGATGTGGTTTGGTATTTGTGAGTAGGTAGATTCAGCTTTAACTCACATTACCAGTTTCTTATCCTTATCATTGAGAAATAGGGTAGAGCAATGAATCTCAGAGGTAAAAGTTCCTAAATTATGGTTCTGATGAGTGATTTTCAAACAGACAGCCATTAATTAAAAGTGTTATTTATAGCATACAGCCGAACCCAATCAGCCAAAGGGAAGAGTAAGGGAAAGAAGAGCTCTCTCCTCTACAGACCTTTTAATTCTTAATGCTGAGCTGTCCCCCTGTTGCTGGATAAATCACAGCTCTCATTTATTAGCATTTAGCCAGATTAGCTACTGTTTTCTAATTAGAATATTGATTTCTGGGGAGCCTAGATACGGAAAGAGATAAGTCTTTAGTGACAGATGTAAATGGTTAAAGTAATAGCCCCCACCCTAGACGACAAGATATGCTTGGGGGACACTTCAAGGGCATTCCGGTCCCTTGTCAGGACACAGTTGACTGTGAGCACCCTATCATGAACTCTGAGTTGAACCAGTGACAGAATGAAATGTCTTGGTTTTGCATCACTGGTGGTCAACAAGAAAATATGAGCCCAGGACTTTGGACAGGGAGCATTATTCAACTTCATTAAGGTTTCACTAAACTGTCCTCTCATAATACCTACAATATTGGGAAAAATGAAAATAACCAGCCCCTTTGAAAGTCACTATCAGCAACCTCAGTGGCATAACATAATTCAGTAAACTTCAAAACCTGATCCAAGAAAAGGGGAGGATTTTGGAGTATGGCAGAGGCGCAGCTTGCCTCAGCTTCTAACCCTGACCACCAGGGCTGCAGAAGCCCTACTGTCAAGTCACCAAAATCCTGAGGCTGCTCATTTGTATTTCAAAATCTGGAAAGAAACAAACTGAATTAAAATGCTGATCTTTTCCTTGTTCTGACCAGAATCATGGAAATGACTGCTGTGGAGAAGTGGGTGAAAAAGGGTCTGCGTTCCTTAAAAGGTAGGGATTCTGGGACTACAGTGGAGAAATGATACAAAGCCTGAGATGTATCTCCATGTGAGAGGGAGACCTACCTCCAATTAGGTAGAGTAGACTCTAGAATGAGAAATTTAACAGAATCCTAAAAGAAAGAGCAGAGCCCAAGGATTTTAACAGAGTTTGCCATCTCGTCAGCTAAACTTCCTCCTCTGCTCCAGTCTGTCTCAGGGTACAAAAGAGTAGAATGAAATACATTGGCCTCAAACTGTAGTTCAGAGGTTAAATCAAACTAATCTTGGATTGGAGAGTCAAGATTTTATCTACAGTATATTACAGCAAATAGAACACTTGGAGAAGAGTTATGCAAGTATGAGCATGAATAAAAAGAAAAGCAAAGAGGAAAGAGAGAGAATGGAAAAACTATACATGGAAGAAAACAAAATTAAGGAACATAAAGGAGTTTCTCACAACCTCCTAGGAGATCACAGACCTAAAGGAACACATTGGGCACCAACTCACATCATCATACAACTAAAGATAAATAATAAACTGTAAGAAACAGAATAGATAATGTTCAAAATAAAATTAATGACATAGAAGAAAAGCTTGAGGCGAAGAAAATGCTAATGAAAAAGATAAAGAGAAGAAGTTATTAGAGAGAAACTAATAGTTATGGAAGACAAGGATGATACAACATAAGGATAATTAGTATCCTTAAAATAGAGAACCCAACAAATAAAACAGAAGATATATTCATGACATAATATAAGAAAATTTTACCTAATTGAGGAAAAATTGAATCTATACATTGGAAGAGCAATCTGAGCTCCAGGGTAATTTGATACAGAATGCTCATTACCTAGGAACTTTAATTAATTAATCTAGTTGAACTTAAGGTTAAAGAAATAATTGTTCAGTCCTACAGACCGAAAATGCAAATTAACAACAAGGGGAAAATGGGGCTGTCTTTAGACTTCTCCAGAGCAACCAGTTGATGTCATACACATTTGCATGGTCCTGAGAGGAGGGTGGACCCGAGAATATTATGCACAGCTAAGCTGTTCTGTGAGTATAAGGACAACCAGCACACATTTTCAAACATGAAGGATCTCAGAGAACACAGGACCCATCACAACCAAACCACTTGAAAAGTGATATCAAGACAATTAAGGGATGAATCTAGAACAGATCCCAGTAACAGAGACTCTGTGGTAAAGATCCAGGGGTGAGAAAAATCCACATATGCTCAAAAATCTTTGGGAATCATAGTAACAGAATGAATATGGATTTTAAAACTTGATAATGTAAAAACAATGATAATCCTAAGAAAAAAATTAGACCTGAGGGAGGAAAGAGGGAAGGAAGAATGGAAGTGCTGGTGTTTTAAAGTGTTCATCTCTCTTAGTTAACCAATACTACCTAAAACATAATTTAAAACATATAATTACTTTATTCTTTTAATGGTTTTCATAATTTTCTAATAACCTTAGAGGGATCCGTTAGGCAATAATATTTCTTGTAGTAAAGAAATATTTATTTGAAGTTTAACAATTTCTTCTGTTGTAATTCAGTTTTTTCTTGTGTGAAAGTAAAATTTAATAAAATTAAATAAAACAAATTTTAATTTGAGTACAATTAAATGTAATACTTTATTAAATAGAATGATACCATTCAGCATAAATACAAACAAACAGACCAATGGATCACAGTAGAGAACACAGAAGTAGACCCTAGAATTATAGTTAACTGATTTTTGACAAAGTTGCAAAGGCAATTCCATGTGCGAAGGATAATCTTTTTAACAAATGGTATTGGAACAATTGGATATTCATATGCAAAAATGAACTTTGATTTATACCTTGAACCATATTAAAAATTATCTCAAAATGGATCATAGACCTAAGTATAAAAACTAAAAAAGTATAAAAATTTCCAGAAGAAAACATAGGGGGAAAATATTGTGCCTTTTGATTAGGCAAAGATTCCTTAGATGTGATACCAAAAGAATGATCCATAAAGAAAATATTTACCAATTGAACTTCATCAAATTAGGAACTTTTGCTCTTTGAAAGACATAGTTAAGAGAATGAAAAGATTAGTCCAGAATGGGAGAAAACATTTGTAAAAAATATATGTGATAAAGAACTTGTATCCAAAATATGTAAAGAATGCTTGAAATTCAATAATAAGAAAATGAACAAAATTTAAGGACATGGGCAAAATAATTGAAGAGATACTACATCCAAGAAGATATATGGATGGCAAATAAGCACAACAAAAGATGCTCAACATCACTAGTTATAGGGAAATGCAAATTAAAACCACAATGAGATAGCACTGTACACCTATTAGAAAGTCTAAAATTAAAGACTGATCATATCAAGTGTCAGGGAAGACGCAAGCTCCTGGGACTCTTATACACTTCTGGTGGGAATGTAAAATGGTAAACCCATCGTGGTAGTTTCTTAAAAATTAAACATATACCTACCATGTGACCCAGCCATCCTACTCCTAGGTATTTATCTAAGAGAAATAAAAGCTTATGTCTATACAAAGACTTTCACATGAATATTCCTAGCTTTTTGTAAGAGGAAAAAATTGGAGGCAGCCCAAATGTCCATCAGCAAGTGAATGGATAAACAAATTGTGGGTCATCTATACAATGGAACACTACTCAGAAATTAAAGGAGGGAACTGCTCATACAAACAGTAACATGGATGAATCTCAAAATGAGATAAAGAAGCATGAAAGAAGCCAGACAAAAAATGCACATACTGCATGATTCCACTTATATAAAATTATAGAAAACATAAATCAATGTATAATGACAGAAAGCAGAACAGTAATTGCCTGGGAATGGTAGACAAAGCACGAAGTTGCAAAAGGGAGAAATTACAAAGGAAACTTCTGAGCAGTGATGGATGTATTTATTATTTCCATTTTGGTGATGGTTTCACGGGTGCATCAAAATTATCAAACTGTGCATTTTAAACATGTGCATTTTATCGTATGTCAACTATATCTCAATAAGGCTATAAAAAGTAAGTATAATACCTTTCAATTATACTAGCATACATAGGATAATACCATTTATGATCTTAAAACTATATTTGTTTATTTAAATATCTATCTACTTGGAATGATGTACATCAAATATTAATAATGGTTATTTCTTGATGGTGAAATTAGGGGTGATTTTTTTGAGGGAAGGTTTTTTTTTAACTTTTATCTTAAAATTTTTCTGAATTGTCTGAATTCTTTTTTAGAAAGCATTATCATTTTTTTAACCAAAAAATTAAAAAGACCTTTCATTTAAAAAGACTGGAAGCAGATATGCCAAGATGCTGTGTTCAATTCTTGCAGAGAGAATAAATATAATTATTATTTTCTTTTTTATACTTCTAAAAATGTTTAGAATTTTCTCAAATATTTACCCTAAGGGAGGGAATAGTTAAAATTCCTTTTATGCCCAGTTGGGTGGGCTGCCTCTCTGAATTCAAGGCTTAGGTCCATTACAGTTTGCATAATTACTATTTTTTTGTGCTTCTTTTTAAATATGTAAAGGTATTTTTCTTATCCTGTGTGCACATTTTATAGGCTATGATAAGGTGACTTTTCTCTGTTATAAACCTATTATATGCTGTTAAATTTCAATGTTAAAAGTTGTGTTCTCATAAAGGCTAGGATTTCTAATTGTTATAGAATACAGTTTTATACCTAATCTTGCCTATAGTAGTTTTTCAAAGACCATTGGAAATAAATTTGGGGCAACATAAACTAGTTTCAAAGGTGGAGAGTTAAATTTGAGAAGGAGAAGGACTATTCCTTGAAGAAGAGTCTTTCCAGGTTTTGTGAACAAGCCCCCAGGTACAGTCTGGTGGAGATGAATCTTAATTGTAGGTGGAAGTTGTACAGCAGGTGTCAAATTGTGTCCGTGACACTCTAGGGTTCCAATCACTTTGGAAAACTGGCAGATTCTTATCAAGTTAAACATATACATGCCCTGTGATTTAGACATGCCATCTTTAACTACCTACCTCAGAAATACGAAAGTGTATGTACAAAGTGACTTGTACAAGAGTGTTCCTAACAGCTTTATTCATAAGAGGCCCAAACTGGAAACATCTCAGATGTCCCTCAGCAGGTGAACAGATAGACAAACTGGGATATAGAATACAATAAAATACTGCTTGCCAGTGCAAAGGAACACATTGAAGACACGTGCAAGAATTGACTGAGTAGAAGAAGCCAGTCCCAAACAGTACATACTGTATGAATCCAGTTATGTGAGATTTAAGAAAAGGAAAATCGGGCTTCCCTGGTGGCGCAGTGGTTAAGAATCCGCCTGCCAGTGCAGGGGCACAGGTTTGAGCCCTGGTTCGGGAAGGTCCCACACGCCGCGGAGCAACTAAGCCCGTGTGACACAACTACTGAGCCCGTGTGCCACAACTACTGAAGCCTGCGTGCCTAGAGCCTGTGCTCCGCAACAAGAGAAGCCACCGCAATGAGACGCCCGCGTACCGCAATGAAGAGTAGCCCCCGCTTGCCGCAACTAGAGAAAGCCCACGCCCAGCAACGAAGACCCAACGCAGCCAAAAAAAAAAAAACAGTCAAATCTATTGTAAGGAATCAGAATAGTGGTTGTTTGCTTCTGGGGATGTGGAATGATTACAAGAGAGCACGAGGGAAATTTCTGGGCTGATGGTAATGTTTATATTTTGGTTACATTGGGGTAGTGATTACCCCAATCAAAACTCATTGAATGTTACATTTAATACCCATACATTTCACTGTATGTAAATTTTACTTCACAAAAAACACATAAAAACCACATGCGCTAACCCTAACCTATACTGCGAAGAGTATAACCAGTGTCTGCAAATGTGCTCTGCTTTATAGACTTGACACAAGCTCTGACAGGAGTTGGTAATTAGCTTCATTTTTTATGAAAATCTTTACAACTAGAGATTATTAACCTTGTCTCCCTTGGTAACTGAGGATTCTTATTTGGCCCAAACATATTTTACTAATTGACAATCGTGAAAGAAATAACAAAAGGTGGACCGAGAGAGAGAGAGAGAGAGAGAGAGAGAGAGAGAGAGAGAGATACTGAGATTTTAAGCTTTCCGAGCATTGCCTGCTGTTTTTCATTGCTATTCCGCTGCTGTGTGGTGCAGGGCTGGTGTATAGAATGGACCTCCAAAAATATCTGAATGAAGGAATGGATGGATGAATAGATGAATGGGAAAGGGAAAGAGCAGAACAAGGAGAGGAAAGGAAAAGGATGTCAAGGGAGAGGAGAGGGGAAGGAGAGAGGGCAAGAAGGGATGCAAAGTGCATAGCCCTGAGAGGGCATATCCTAAAGGGCAGTGCTGGCTTTGCTGCATTTCTATTTATCCATCCTGGGGATGTCTGCCCCAGGAGACCAGAGCAGCCCTGACTGCACAGCTTGGAAGGAGTGCTGAGAAGCAGCCCCGTGTTTCAGAAATAGCCAATGTGATTACAAAATAGATGCAGCCCTGAAACCTCATTCCGGGAAGCAATTCGGGGAAAGCAGACCTTTAGATTGACTGTGATTATCACATTCGAGAGATGGCTTGTAATAAATGTCTGTTTTTCTCCCAAAATATGGGGAGCACAGGCATAAGAAATGTAACCTTAATAATTGAGAAACCAAGCTGTTTGCCCACAAATGGAAACTTCATTACATTGCTAGTTTTTAACCACAAGAGACGAAAATGATGTCTGAACGGTTCATTTGTCTCCTCAACCCCTCCACCCCAACTTCAAAGAGAAGGATTGAATGAGACAGGGCTTGTAAAAGGCATTACTTTTGTACCCAAGGAGGTCATGTGATACGGAGAGAGGACAGGCAGAGGACAAATACAGGGGCCATGTAACATCGTGTGTGGAACAATGAGGTCAGGCAACCTGAGATCCATTTCCAGTTTGACCGGTGGGTGACCTTGGATAAGTCATTTAACTTCCTGATACTTCTGTCTCTTCATCTGCACATTGGTTATTTATGAAACGGATACAGTTTCTCAAAATTGGCTATGAAAACAATTTCCGTTAGGTAAATTCTATTTTCCCACTGGCTTCCAATATATTTGTTGATTGTTAAAAATTCTTCGATAAACAGAAATGAAAATCCCTGGTGAATGAGGTGACCTTATGGCATTATGTTTAGTTTGAAAGGTACTAGAGATCGTCCTGACTCTGTACCTCCCATTCATCACTGGATTCCCTTAGCCATTCCTAAACCTTAGGAAGGCCTCCCGTGCTTGTGGGTACCTTGACTCCAACTTTAAGATTAAAAAAAACTTATTAGAATTAGTAGTTTACCCTGTTGAACTACAATCACGTTTTTCGTTAATCCTAACTGGTAGATTCTCCAAAGTTGCCACCCGTGGGAGCTCTCGATTGAGATTGGAAAGGTTATCAAGAGCAACAGAGACCTCTAGCTTTTTCTCCTCTACCAGAGTGAGGAATGTCATTCTTGACATTCCTGGGCATGAATCATGGAGAGAGAAAATAACAATTTAAGATAAGAAAGCAGGTAGGGTCAGAGCTCCAGAAACTCTGGATGGGGGCTGAAATCCATGAAGGAACCTATATCTGGCAATGGTCGCCAGCCTGGAAATGTTAACTCTTAGGCATCTGCAAAATTATGCAGGCGTGTGAGTCATTGCCACTTTTCCAAAACACCAATGGAAGTCATATCTTTACCTTCACAGAGGTGGCATCGAGTCACACTGAGTGCTCGCACTGAATGTACCACTCCCATGAGAAGTTCTGTTTGGCCGTTAGATAAATCTCTGACGCAAGAATGGGGAAGCAAATTATTATTACATAAATATGCTTTTTTGATAGAGGAAATTTTTCCAAAAATAAGATCCGTAAGGGGAAACGTGAAGAAGCTCCTCGGTGGGGAAATGGTTGGGGACGATGGCTCTTAAGCACCTGAGTCCTCAGATTTCTCCAGGACAATTCACTCCAAGAAAGGGGGTTTTTAGCTGCTTATAAAACAAAGGAGCAGTTACGTAGTGCTTTAACATTTGTATTTATTTTTTTTTAATAAAAGTTTTAGGGAGCTATGCTTTGGCTGGTCTGTATGATCACGGACTAGACTTCATGTATTTATTTCTGATTCTAAAGTTCATTTGGGGTAACTGGGTGGAATTTCTAACCCAAGTGAATTTGTAAATGTAGTCTGAATAGTTGAAATAGTTTGTTGCATGAAGAGGTTTGCTGAATGTGAAGCTTTCTACGAGATGACCAAGTAAACAACTGGGGAAAAATAAAAACACGGTTCTGTAGTAGCTTCCTGTGAAGCTGCTTAGCAAAATATCAAAGGAGTGATGTCATGACTGTCTTTTTCATGCATGGAAGAAAAAGAAAAAACAGTCTAAATACTGGGACAAGAAGAAGGGGAAGAAAGAGGGACGAAGCGACAAGTAGCTTTATTTTCAGTTTATCTGTGAGATCACGTATGCTTGGGGGTCAGAAGCTCTGAAGTCCGCTTTGCCTGCAAGGTCTACAGTCATTCGTCTTCTGTTGGGCCCTAGGGAACTCCAGGACCTATACTTCCGCTTGTAGTCAGTTTGATTTACTAGCTGGAGTGCAAGATTTTTTTTTTTGTAACACTAAAGAGTACACCGAACATGATTGGTTAAAAAAAAAGTTCAATCTTGAGTTAGTTCCCAAAAGGCACAGTTAGAATAGGGTATTAATGGGGATTAATGATGGCATCGTGTTTCATGTTAGCAAAAGACCAGGGTTAAAAATAAATGTGTACACCTCAAGGGAAGCAGGAAAGCCCAGACTGGCAACAATGTAAAGACTGGTATTTAAAAATATGTAACTAGTATATTGACATTTTTTCTTCTCTCCCTCCTTCCAAAATTTCCCCAAAATGTCACTTTTTAAAAAAATTGTAGTTGAAACAAATAAGTCCCCAGAGGGGCAAGTTTCCCCTGACTACATGTTCCTGCAGTGCTTTTGGTGATGGCTCTTTGGGTGTAATTTCCACCAAGGAAAAAGGGTTTCCATGAATAATAGCATGGCTTATTATTGCTCTGGACCCTTGTCAGTTATTCTTCTACCTTTTCATCCAATATCCCAACATTTGTTAGGTCACTGCTTTGTCCTGGGAAACTTCTGAGGAAAGCTTGAGAGGTTTGCTTTCTCCTACAACCCTATGCTTAGTTCATCAGAGACTTTGCCATACTGTGTTGAAATGTTCTACTTACAAGTCTGTCTTCTCTGTTAGACTATAAGTTCTGTGAAGGCAGAAACTATGTTTGTTTTTTTTTTTACAACTGTACCTAGACTGGAGATTCTCAATAAATACTCATTGAATGAATGAGTTAATACTGAGTGTTTTACTACCATGAGCATCATTACAGCAATTACTACCATCACTGTCACCAATACCACCATCAAACCACATCACCACCACCATCATCCCTATTATCACCACCACCACAGCCACCAATACCACCATCAAACCATATTTGGTACCTAGTCTTCTTTGGGAACTCTTTCCCCAGGGACCCAATGCCTCTGGCTATTTAGAATTCTCTGATTTATGCCTTTCTTCACTTATTCCCCTATTTCAAAATTCACCTGTTCTGGAACCCATTCCCTTGGGTCCTTCTTTTCTAGGAGATAGCTACCAGTGACCAGTGACCTTGGATAAGTCATTTAACTTCCTGATACTTCTGTCTCTTCATCTGTACACTGGTTATTTATGAAATGGATATAGTTTCTCAAAATTGGCTATGAATACAACTTCCGTTAGGTAAATTCTGTTTTCCTACTGGCTTCCAATCTATTTGTCAATTGTTAAAAATTCTTCAATAAACAGAAATGAAAATCCCTGGTGAATGACGGATTAACTTGATGTAGGAATTGTGTCATTGGTGCTAGTGTGTTGGTGGTGGCCGTCTAAGGTCTAATATGACCTGAGAGCGAGGACAGTATCTAGTTCCAGCTCAACCACTTATTTGTGTGTGACCTTGAGTGACATCATTTCCAAGGGCCTCCACCCCTTTACCTAGAAGACCCCTGGAGAGTCTTCCACATCTCATGTACTGGTTCTGTATGCATTTCGACACAGATCTCCTATTAATAAGTCTCAACACAAAGGAGCGAACCTGCACTGAGGTGGGATGCTAGGGCTTCCACAGTGAATAAGCGAGTAGTATCCACAGGCCCAGCGGCCACAGCAGGGCCAGTATGGGAGAGCTTCTCTGCCCAGAGTTGCTGCCAGATCCCATCAGTCATGAGGCAGAAGCAGGCAGGGACCAGTTACCACCCAGCAGTAAAGGCAGGCTATTGTCACCATCTCTCTTTTCCCCAGGACCCTGCTGTTCTTGTCACATGGCATAGCACACCTGTCTTGAGCTTGGATAAGTCATTTAACTTCCTGTCTTGCGAGTGTGACTGGGGCTAGAGCCCACGTCTGGTTACTTCACTGTAATTCAGGGTCTGTGACGGAATGCTTTATTAGAGCCCTGTGAGCAAAGTAAGTTTTCAGACGGCACAAAGCATCCTTCTAAAGTTTTCCTGGCACATTTCCTGGCAGTTGTCCTGGTGGGGACTGTCTGTCACATCAGGTACGAGGTGGAAAGCAAACAGTAATCAAGTAGTTTAAAGGAGGAAGTATAACTATTGATACTATGTATAAAACAGATAACTCATGAGAACCTACTGTATAGCACAGGGAACTCTACTCAATGCTCTGTGGTGACCTAAATGGAAAGGAAATCCAAAAAAGAGGGGACATATGTATACGTATAACTGATTCACTTTGCTGTACAGCAGAAACTAACACAACATTGTTGTTTTTATTGAAGTATCAGGAAGTTAAATGACTTATTCAAGGTCACAAGGTCACTGGTGACAAAGCAATTATACGCCAATAAACATCAAATAAATAAATAAATAAAATTTTAAAAATGAAAAAAAAATGAGGAAGTATAACTTTGGACAAGGTTTTTCTTTTTTCTAATCTCTTAAAAATTTTTTTTCTCTCTTAAATCAATCTGCAGTGTAGCTTCGGTAAAATGTACCACTCACTATTTAGAAAAACCTAAATAAAAGTTCGCTTATGTAAGGTTATAGCATCTCAGGACCAATCCCCAGACAATGAGTTTTAGAGGACTTTTAGACTTTCCTGTAAAACTCTTTACAGGAGTTTTAGACTTTCTTTCCCCTGGGAAAACCCAATAGCCCAAGGCTGTCCAGATTGTCATAAACTTTCCTGATTTTCACATCAAAGTAAAGTAACAGCAGCTCAAAAGAACTAAATATTGACTTTATAAAGGGAAAAAATAGAAGAAAGAAGAACATTGTTTTGAAGGAGAAAACGGAATTCTTGCTGCCACGGGGAATAACAAGTGTGATCTGAGTACAGAGACAAAATTTCATTTTAAAGATAAAGGAGGCCCGGAGAGGCTGAGTGATTGGCCCTGGGTCACACAGGAAATTCGCGCAAGAGTCAGAACCCAGAGGTCTGATGTGACCTGGACCAGGGCCTTCCCGCAGGATGCTACCTCCACTTTCTCTTCAGCAGAAGAAGGAAAGCCAGCAGGTTTTGAATAAGGTAAGAAAACAGATCCTCCACGCAGGCAAGAAGAGGGGGTTATGTTCATGGCACCGGCAGGGAAGCCGAGCCTCGGAGGGGTTTAGTGCTGTGGCCCTCCCTGGGGGTGATTTTGACCCAGAGGGACATTTGGAAATATCTAAAGACATTCTTGGTTGCCACAACTCCTGGCATTTCTTGGGTAGAAGCCGTGGTTGCTGCTAAATATCCTCTCGTGTGTAGGATACCCCCAGGGCAAAGAACGGCCCAAGGACATAAACACTAGATGACAAAGATTTTTATCTGGGGACTGGAAAGCCAGATTTAGATCATCATCATCATCACCCTCATCAGAAAGTTAGATAAGTCTGATGATAACCTGAGTTACTATCTGTGCTCATATAGCACCGAGCACCCATCTACTTTCTGCAAACTCCTGGCCAGTCTTCAGTGCCAGACTTTGCCGTGACCACAGGAAGCGAATTAGTCTTTGGGGCCCCAGTCAGCTGCTCTTGCCTCCTATTCCCTCTCTACCCTCTGCAGGTGCCCAGCCAGGACCCGGATGCTCGTCCCACTCCTTCCTGGCAGTAACTGAGCCCAGGAAAGTTCTGCCTTCCATCACTGTCACCTTGGCATGAACTGCAGTCAATGTGCTACCCCTCCCAGAGAATTTGCATGTCACGGTGTATCCTGTTCCAGTATTTGTATCCTATAAAAGGAATTTCCTGCCTCAGTGACCAGGCTGGGGAGATGATTGAGAACTTTTAAAACGACCACACAGCTCCCTCTGTTCTTCCAGTGGAGTGGACCAGCCCCCTAGAAAACATCCACAGGCCTATCTGCTCAGACCCAGGGTTCTGGCTAGACTCAAGCAACTTCAGAACATTTTCTTTCTGGGCTCCCTAAATACATCTTCTCATATTTTAAAGCAAATCTTTATTGAGAAATTTGAGGGGTTTCTGTTTTGTTTTTTTCTTTCAGTCTTTGCTTAACTTCCCTCAGCAATTTCATGATAGGTTTCCAGGATTTGTGAACAGGAGAGGAACTCCCCTGAGTGACCAGAAAACAATTGATTTTTTGGGAAAGTTGCATATTTTTTATTGATTTTTGTAGGCTCAATATTTTACTTTCTAAAATCATTATAACTGAATAGATTTTGGAAAGATTCACAGAGCTCTTCTAAGGATTAAAAGAGATAATAGATATAAAAAGATTTTGAAAACTCTCAAACATATATTTTGTGTATGTAAACGACGGTGGTGGTGGAAATAGAGATATTGCCCAGGGTGGACCTCTCCCCTAACACCCAAGGCCCCTCCCTCCAAAAATAAAACCAAACCAACTCCCCCAAATTGATTCTGTCCAGTTCTAAATCTTGCGAGTCATAGATTTTCAAAATCAGAACTTCATAGGCTTTTTATGATTAATAAAATTTCAAGGCAGTTTGCATTAGGATTCTCTGCTTAATTCAAGACTTTACAGCTTCCATTTGGCCAGATGCCACCATAGTGCTGGGTTAGCTGCTTCCTATTTGCGTCCCTCTTGCTTTGGCTTGTGTTAGGTAGTGATTTCTAGACTCGTAAATATACCCACACCATGTGAGTAAGCTCGGGCTGACGAGCATGTCATTTCAGAGTGCCTAACAAGGAATTAATTTATATCTAACCACTGAAAGCAACTGCTTCCCGCCTCACTGCAAACCTGTCATGATGACTTCAACGGAGAAAAGGGAGAATTTTGTCCATGAAACAGGAAAAACAGTGACTGACTGCAGGTCTAATGCATGTTGTAATAAATAGCTATTATAAAGAAATTCCCAACTTCTTTAGAATCCATTGTCTTTTCACTTGCATAGTTTATGTTGCATACATAAACTGCCTTTAGATGTTCGTTCTTACCTTCTCTTTTTAAGCTCCACTTTTCTTAAATTTACACACAGCCTAGTTACTAATAAAACAATCTTTGTTCTTAAGAGCTAACCATAAATTACATTTCACATCATTCTCAGTCTAATATCTTTATATAAACTATATTTGATTTTGATTTTATTTAACTTAAACCAAACCCAAAGACAGCATTCTTTCAGAGAGAATTTTTTAAAAATAAAACTTAAGGAAATTGGTAACAAAAAGGAGTATTTGTTGCTCAGTCTTTGATTGTATGAAATAGCACCTAGCTTGATGTTCTTTTCAGGAATATTCTGCTCGTAAATCAGATTTGATTCGCTTTCATGCACCAAGGGCAGGATCTGTGGGTGCGGCACGTTGATACGGTTCAGGGCTGCACCGGACCCGGTCTGCACGTCTGTACAGTCCAGGACTTGGGCAACACAATTAATTCACCGCCCACACCTGACCCCCAACCTTCCCACTCATGAGAATTGTATCTCCTCTCTCAGGAAGCTGTCCCATTGCAGGGTCTGTTCATTCCCCAAGATGTTTCAGGATCTCCTGCAGAGACCAGCAAGGAAGGTAGAAAATGTCTAGTTTCGGAGTCAGCAGACCTGGGTTCTAGCTGAGGCTTTGTCACTGACAAAATGTCATCACACTGTTTCCTAACTTATAAAATGGCATGGGTAATGCCACCCCCTCCCCACTTATCTCATGTGAGTACTGTGAAGAATCAATGTCCATTTCATAAACTATAAAGCCCTGTGGTGAGGTATCATTGAAATAAAAGCTGGGATTAGTCATTTATTTCTTTACTCTTACGATGGGTGTGAAAATGTAGAAAATTTCCATCTTGCAGGGGTTTTTTTTGATGCCCTTTGATGTTTGTTTGTTGATTGATTGATTATAGTTGCTGACATTTTGTCATGGTCACTCTCAGCCCCTAGGCAAAGATTCTAAAGAATAAGTGATCTATACTGTCCACGTCATCTATCGGCATTTGTCTGAAGCCAAAGCAACATATAGTACTGATATAAGAATTTTGTTTTACGGCACATGACAAGTTCAGGGAATTACAGACTCTTCCAAATAAAAGTTTATTATGTGTAAGTCACCATTTCAACAGCACTTAATGAGCTGACATCTATACTGAGGCAAATGACGTGTGTAATCGATTTTAGTAATCAGTGGTTGTTCTTACCATGGCAGATCCAACACGGCTGACTTTGATGGGATTCCCTCTGCCAGAAAGGTCCATCTTTGCTCTGTCCATCACATACAGGCAAGCATCGAGGATGCCATCCTCAAACTATTTGGAGAAAAAAAATTGGAAACTATTTAATGTCCACTCTGAAAACAAGACATTCTCTGTTGAAAAATAAAATGAAACCACAACCTCATGTTTAGAAATGTGTATTTCCTAGATGGTAATCACTCATAATCTTTAGCATGAAATATCAAGGTGGAAGGAAGGAGACACCCTCTTTTATTTTTTAGTAAAATGATTAAGAACTTAAATGCCAGCTAGAAATATAAACAGAACTACTAGCGAGCTGATGTACTCAAGGATCAAGAACTGACTTGAAGTTCTTCAGAAAATTGTAGGGTTAATTTAGAGGATCTCTCCAACATATTGGCTCCAGCACCAAGGCAAGGGAATGAACCATTTACCAAAGTCAGGCCAAAGTCTCCAACCCTCAAAAACAACATGAGTCCTTGTACATATCGACAGTAAATGGCTCTCAGGTACATTTCAGGAAGGCACTTCAGGTCTGCACTGGAAATAAATAGTAGGAGACCTCACATAGTGAATGTCTGTCTAATGTTTCCTCTCTTCTGAGATAAGGTGGACTCCAGGGTCAAAGAGAGGGCAGGAAGGCTTAGAGAAAGGAGATTATATTATCAAGGGACCTGTCGGGTAGTCAGTTCAATTTCCTTAGAAAGAACTCCTAGCCACATACAATGCCAAAATTTTCCAAACAAGGAACAAAGACAAAATAGTAAAAAAAAAAAAAAAAAGGCAAAATTGGAAGATTATACTTATACTGTACCTCATTGTACAGAATATTTCCCTGAATACAGAAACCTTGTATATCATCCACCCAAGGGCTTAGGACAGAAACCACAATCAGAATGGCTAATTTCCATGTAATTCTTTATTAAAATCCAGTTGGAACACCAACTCTGCGTGTATCCTAAACTGATGTGATAGATGCAGAAATGGGTAATTGCACTAGCTCTCCAGGTGAATAAGAACTCATTACTCTGGTTCTTATGAGGCAGCATCTTTCAGCTGTGTCTGTGGGGCATGACAGCCACGAGCTGGAAAGGTAAAGACGTAGAGAACTACACTACAAACTCCTGGCTTGGCTGGTTGTTTGCACTGAAGTACACAAATTAATGGGCTCCAAATGACAGTAGAGACAGGCAGTGGCTGTGCTCAAGGGTATCTATCCAAAGGCAGACTGGCTGGGGAGTACACGACCATGCTTGAGACCCTTTCCCAGTCCTCCTTGCTACCTACCTAGATGACTTTTTTCCTTGTTAGCTCTCTCTCTATGGTCACATTGGGGGCATAAATAGAATCACACCTAAAGGTTAGGAATTAGGGACCCAAGGCAAGAGCACCAGACAATAAGCAATGGTCACGGGCTGTATGTCACTCAGGAAGGGGAGGACTTGGAACCAGGGAGCCAGGCAGGGACCCCAAAACAGGGAAAGAGCACATAGATCATTAGCCTGGCAGGACGTCAGAAATGCAGGCAGGCAAACCTGAACCCTGGGCGTGTGATTCTCAGGAGTTAGTGAGAAGGAGCGAGACGTAAAGCTGGGTGGACAAGACAAGAGCCAGTGATGACAGCCCAGTGGTCAGGCTCGAGCAGGGCTGAGCACTGTGGGGAGAGCCCATGTGGAAGTTTAAACAAGGATCTCAGGCCAAGAAAGTATCACGTGACCTGGTGAGGCCACGTTCTGTGACATCTGCCGCTGGATACCCAGAACGATGGTGCACAATTCCAACCATTTCAGCCAAAACGCTGAGAAATGACACATTCACCTGCCTTCACATTGCTAATGGAAAGTCGTTTCTGAATCACAGGACCTGAGTCTGTTTATGGAAATATGGTAAAAATATTCATTTGCTCCATTGTTAAAGATACCGAGCTGAAATAGTTTGAACCATTGAATATCTCAAATGAAACACCATTTGCTACCTTATATCCAGACAGTAATTTGAGGCTGCAGCTGATTAAATGTCTTGAGGTGAAAGCCCAGTGGGCCCTCCTTTGACTAAATGGTAGCATTCTTTTCTAATTAGCATATCTAATCCTAACACTTAAAAAAAGTGATTTCTTTGAGTTGGGCACTTGCCTTTCTGTATCCTTTGCATTATTATCAAAACACTTTTCCTTATAAGAAAAGAAAAACATGGGTGCATTCCAGCTTGGAGAGCAGAGTCTAAGCTCATGAGATTTCACTGTACTGAGTTTGCAAAGCATTTCTCATTGGAATGCCATTTCAGCCATACAATCTCCCATCTCTGTAACATTGTAATAACGGAAAATATGTGATTTCAGCTGATAAATTATGCAGGTGCCTTTCTAAGTCTCTACTCCCAGGCTATCTTGGAGTCTCAGATCTTGAAAAGCAGGAAATTGTGCTTGTCTCATATCGACACATAGCACCCTGCAGTGATACATGGGGCTAAAAATATTAAGTAAAAATGTCCTTGACAATGACAAATTTTAAGTGGCTCACCTGACCATAGCTCCAGCTTCTACTCTTGATGTCATTGAAGTCTCCATAAAAAATAACCCCGATGTCATTCAGGACATATTCTTCTCTTTCTTTTTCATTATCCAGGTATACTGCATCCTCTGCATTGAAATGTAAACATAATGACTATTACCAAACCAGAAGGTTTTCGTATACTTGCAAGTTTGTTTCGGTCCTAAATTGCTAAACAGGAAAAAACTAAATGGGAAAAAAGTCTTTTGTTTCACTAAAGGTAGCTCATTTCACAACATGTAATTTTAGCAATGGTGAACATAATTAGTGGCCAAGATCAGTCTGTAAATGATGACATTTGTCAGCAAAATGCTGACAAACTCTGGCTCTTTAAGTTCCAAGTAGCACAATTAAATTGACAAGTCTCAGTAAACATTTTAGGATTCTGTTGCATCAGTGGCTTCAGAATCAGAATTCTATAATGCAGATAAAAGTCTGTAACACAGATCAAAAAATAATTTCCAAAGTATTAATGTTAATAGAATTCCAAATGATTTTAAAACAAGTCTGGGGCATATTAGGAGGCTGGAGTACCATCTGTCATGCCTGGTTAGTGGCCCATCAGGGACAGGAGGAGAGAGGCTGGGCTTTGTCTCCTTTCAAGGAAAAATCCTTGTGCATGTGTTGGTAAGTGTGTGTCCAATCAGCCTCCCTGGTCATCTTCCTCCATTGCAAGGACTTTTCTTCCCTGTGGCTATAATCTCAGGAAAACCTCGCTCCCCATCTGCCTACTCAGTAATCAGCTGGTACTTATTCCCAGGCCAGGTGTGAAAGCAGCAAAAGCATCTTTAACGCAGGCAGGACCATACAGGCTATAAGTTATACTCAGGTCAATTTGCAGGCTTGGAAATGGTCAATTTTGGTTCCGATCGGGGACATCGTTCATTACATTTCTCTGGCCCTACCTGCCATCCTATTACCTTCTCAGGGTTCTTTCCTCCTCATTCCCTGATAAGGTTTTTACCATCTCTCTGGAGTAGTGGTTGTCAACCCTGGCTGCACATTAGAATCATCCGGGTAGATTTACAAACTCTTGATTCCAGCTGAACTCTAGATCAATTGCATCAGAATCTCTGGGAGTAAGGGTGAGATCCAGGCATCAGGGTTTTTAAATTAATTAATTAACTAATTAATTAATTTTAAGCTCCCCAGTGATTCTGATATGCAGCCGGAGTTGAGAACAAATGCTCTAGCCCCTTGCTGCTCAAAGAATGGTGGAAAGACGAGCCGCATCAGCACCACCTGGGACCTTGTGAGAAATGCAGAATCGCAGGGCTCAGTTCTGACCTACCGAAGCAGAATTTGCATGTTAACAAGGTTCCCGGGATTTGTGTGTACATTAAAGTTTGCCAAGTGCTGCTCCGTCCAACCAGCTTGGATCCCCATTCTGGGCTGTATTATAGCTTTGATAGAACCCTTTGGAGATTCTGTGGTCTTGTCTGCTCTCCAGTACTTTCTTGTAACTTCCTTTCCATTCTTTGCCTCTTGCCTACCATTTGCGTGGTTTCATGCAACAGTAAATACACACACGCATACACACATTTACATATTTACTAGTGTCCAATAAACTACACACATTTAAATTGTATAATTTCACAACCAAAATAATAAACATGCCCATCACCCCAAAAGCTTCCTTGTACCGCTTTGTAATTCCTCCCTCCCAATCCTCTCCCTGATGTCCCAGCCCGGCCAGGGAACCATTAATCTGCTTTCTATCACTGTAAGTTCATTTGCATTTTCTACAATTTTATATAAAAAGAACCGTACAGTATGCACACTTTTGGGGGTCTCGCTTCTTTCACTCAGGCTAATTCTTTTGAGACTTACTCATGTTGCTGTGTGCATCAATAGCTTATTCACCCCAAAGCCATTTTATCTTTCTAGAAGAATCAGAGTTACAGGACAAATGTGCCACAGCCTTCCCCCAGCCCTCGCCAACGTGAACTTTGATGCTTCAGACTTCTGGCCTTGCTGGGTTCCATGGTTTTACCAGCAATCTCTATACAGTCATGTGACTCCTCAACTGAAATGACAGCTTCACTTCCAAGTGGAACAAAGCAGAGGTAACACGTAAAGAAGTGACAACAGAAATATCGAGGTCAATTGTTCTGAGTAAAGTTGTAAAAGAATACATTTATTTTAAAATGAAATAATCTCAGAATATGTGTAAAAGGACATTGAGCATTTACATGCACACCTTTTAGAGCCCGCCACCAGATGATGCTATCAAAATGGCCTGAAAAGGAAAGGCTACTTTAAAAAAATTCCTCTATAGTAGTGGTTTAACTGTTGTAACTACTGTAATAATAAACATCTTAGCCAAGTGGGTTTCAAATGCCTGCTATTGAGATAAAACTCCTCTTAAGGCCACTGAGGTCTAGAAGTGCCATTTAGGAATGTTTAAAGATGTTTTCCTTATAATATAAGATGTTTATGGACTTGTCCTGTAAGATATTAGATTGTATTATAAGCTACCATAATTTAAACAACTGGTGTAATATTAGATTAATGGGTCAAAATAGGTAGCCTAGAAATAGATGTTACAATATGCATCTGTCTATCTATGAAATAAATTTATGATAAAAGAAATGTTATAAATCAAAGAGGCTGACTGGAGTGTCCATTAATTCAGCTGAGAAAATTGGCTGCTTGGGAAAAGTAAATTTTTTGTACCCCAGAATAAACTGAACGTTAATTTAGAACCTGAATTTAAAAATACAAAGCATAAAAAATCCAGAGTAAAATAACTATGAATATTTATTTGGTCTCCAAGTGAGAAAGTTTTATCAAGACAAAGTTAAAAGAAAAAAATCAAAAAGGAAATGATCACTGCATTTTATTTGATATAAATGTAAAACCTGAATTTTGGATATAATCAAATATAAAGTCTACAACAAACTAGAGAGATATTTGCAACAATAGAAAATGTTAGTAAATTTTCCTTACATGTGGAGAATTCCAATAAATTGATAAGAAAATCATGAAGTGTATAAAAGAAAGCCAGTAAAGGGAAAACCAGTTCACAGATGAGGAAACGTGAACAGAAAATAATTTAAAACACCTTTAATTAAGTAGTAATCCAAGAACTGCAAAGGTTTAAAAAGAAATTATATGTATATATACATTTGTCTATGTATTTTATTTTATAATACTCAGTACCAGCTACTGTATGATGAATTGCCAATCTACTGATGGGATTGTAATTGCTACAATATTTTAAAAAGCAACTTGGCAATTGTATCATTAGCCTTGAAGATATTCATGATCTTTGATCCAGAGCAATGAATCTAGCTATCTTCCATTTGGTATTGTAACTCCTGCTACTACAGACCAACAGCTGAACTGACTGTAAGAATGAAAGCCTTTAAGGGCTAGACTACAAAATGAAGTTTTCCTTCAAAATCTTCATTAAATGGCTCTGAGAAGATTGACTCATCTTTGAAGAGCATCACATTGGGTGAGATTCACATGATTGCTGACCCTCCCCAGTTCCCACCTGTTTCTATAAGTTATCAGTGTGCTTAACTTCCTCTCTTAATCTATTATATGTAAGATTTTTTCTTTTTCTGAGTCAAGAGAAAGAAAAACTTATCGAATAAATAAATTTAATAAATAAAGCATGTTAAATAATTCTTTAAACAGTGTAATTTATTCATTTATAGTGTGCCAGGATAAATTAAAAGAACTTTCATCTTAAAATGCTGTGTGGAGCCTATCGTGTAAATGGAGGTATTTTGTAAAATAACCTTGAAACTGTAAATTGACATGTTTGGTCAAGTTTAATTTGTTTTGTTTTCTTTTTCTTTTTTCATTTGAAAACTACTTTAGCAATAATTCCATGATTACCACATTCTGCCATTAAGAGATGTTTGTTAGTACCCTAACACTGCAGAAGTCTTAATGAGTATGAACTCATTCTATCCATCCTTGTCAGTTAAAGTATTTGTTTCTTGACAAATAAATCCTTTGATACTTTCAGCCTCAGAAATCAGTCTCAAAGCTATTTCTGAGTATAGTTTGTGTGAAATAAAAATGTTTAGCTTTGGTAATAATTTTTCCAAGCTGACCTCCCTTGGGCAAGATACCTTTTTTAGTGCTTTTATTTTGTTAGCCTACACTTTTTCTGAAATATTTTTGTAACATGTAACTTTTTTCGTACTTTTGCCATTTGAAAATGTTGTGGTGTAGCTGGTCTGTAATTAACTTGCAAATTTAAAACTACCGTTGACTTTGTAAGTCAAAAAATAGGTGATTTTGTCCTGGTATATTGTCATTCCATCTGCAGAAATCCTATTGATCTTATAGCTACCATTGGTTTCTTCACAGTTCACAAATGAAGAATAAGAACTTCAGTGAATGCGACTATTAATCCTGTTGGGAAGTGAATCTCATTTCACCTGAATTAATTTCTGTTTTTGCACGAAAACGATGATGTAGGGTGAGGACACATCACTCTGAAATTGGAAGACGTCCCCACTTAAGGCTCCAAAGTGGCCTACTCAGCTGAGCTCCAGGTTACTACTCATTATTTTGTTCACCCATTGGGGAATTCGATTATTTTATATGTTGGGAGATGGCCATTCTAACTACTGTTGACTACCTCTGTTTGGGGAAGATATAACAAGAAAATAAGAAAGAATGTATGTGAAGGGAGAGGATGGTTATTTCTTCCCATATATACTTCCCAAAAGTTGTGCTTTTGTTCATATGACCGACAAATAGATTTTTGCATTCACTATGATTTTTCACCAACAAATATTATTATTAACAGATTTTCCTATTTCCACTAGTCCTTGCAATACTTTGAAGTGTTTCAATCAGAACATACTGTAATAATCAAAAACTTAATTCCATTATAAAAAAATATCAAATAAAAGGATTTTAGAAAAAAAAATAAGTTGAAAGCATCAGTAACAACTCATGATGCATTTTCTCTTTAGAAATCACATTTTTGGGCTTCCCTGGTGGTGCAGTGGTTAAGAATCCACCTGCCAGTGCAGGGGACACGGGTTCGAGCCCTGGTGTGGGAAGATCCCACATGCCACAGAGCAACTAAGCCCGTGGGCCACAACTACTGAGCCTGTGCTCTAGAGCCCGTGAGCCACAACTACTGAGCCCGCATGCCACAACTACTGAAGCCCGCACGCCTACAGCCAGTGCTCCACAACAAGAGAAGCCGCCACAATGAGAAGCCCGCGCACCGCAATGAAGAGTAGTAGCCCCCGCTCGCCGCAACTAAAGAAAGCCTGCACGCAGCAACAAAGACCCAACGCAGCCAAAAGTAGAAAAAAAAAAAAATCACATTTTTTGGTTCTGTCCACTGAAAAGAACTAGAAAAAACAACCAGTGTAATAGCAACAACAAGTACCCTTGAGCCCAGATTATGATCTCTAAGTATCATTCCTCTCTGCCCACCTCCCATTAAAAGGTACCTGGGCTGCTTAAGAAAAATGATTGCAGATCTGGGTCAGGAAATGTACAAGACTAGCCTGAAGTACTTCTTCCCACCAGAAAACAAGAAGGCTTTTAAAGATTCTAGGACTCATGACAAAGGAATCAGAAATCAACTTGAAGAAACTCCAACTGGCCAAGAATAGGACAATTCAAATAGCAAAAATAATAGTCACTGCAAAGTATTAGAACATGTGAAATATTTCAATATTTGTAGTTTCATAGTGATTTAAAAAATTCATTGGTAACCTTTATAGGGTGCTAAGGATCAACTCATTGTTTTAAAAACTTAGAAATAGGAAAGAGCCATGTATCTAGACTTTCTTATATGACTATTACCTCAAGGCACCAAAATAATAGATGCTAATAAATGCAGAAACAATGGTAGATGAGACCATCACCATTTTGCAGTCCCTAATGAAATAATGGATCTAGGCTAAAATCATTTGTTAAAAGGCTAATGGGGAACTTCATAATGGATGGATGAGACTGATAAAACCTGATCCTACTGATAAATGTGAACATCACAAAAAGAGGGACAAGCAGACATTATGAGTCTCCCGATGGGATGAATGCCCCAGGAAGCACACAGCATATGACTTAAGAAGTATATAGTTCTTAAGTGCTCTCTCTGCCCCTCTCCAAAGAAAAAAGAAAATAATTCACTTATAGATGAATCTGATTGAGTCTCTAGATAGAACTAACCGCTTAACAGAAAATACAGGGGTTAGAGAAACACTACATCCATGCCAGCATTTGTTCTCTCTTGTCTTTTTTTTAAACATCTTTATTGGAGTATAATTGCTTTACAATAGTGTGTTAGTTTCTGCTTTATAACAAAGTGAATCAGCTATACATATACATATATCCCCATATCTCCTCCCTCTTGTGTCTCCCTCCCACCCTCCCTATCCCACCCCTCTAGGTGGTCACAAAGCACCGAGCTGATCTCCCTGTGCTATGCGGCTGCTTCCCACTAGCTATCTTACATTTGGTAGTATATATTAGTCCATGCCTCTCTCTCACTTTGTCCCAGCTTACCCTTCCCCCTTGTCTTTTTGATGATGGCCATTCTAACAATAGTGAGGTAATATCTCATTGTGGTTTTAATTTGCATTTCCCTAATGACTAATGAGGTTGAGCATCTTTTAATGTATGTGTTGGCTTTTCATATATCTTCTTTGGAGAAATGTCTATTCAGGTTCTTTGCCCATTTAAAAAAATTTTTTTTTTTTTTTTTTTGCTATTGAGTTGGAAATACCATATTTTGCCTAGCATATTGGCATATAGTAAAACACATGGTAACACCTAGTGCCAATGAAGGTTTAAAGAAATGGATACGCTCGTGTGCTGTGGCTGTATTATAAACTGCTGCATCCTTTAAAAAAATTTGGCAGTATCTATGCAAATCTAAGATGTGGATTCACTTTGACCAAGCAAAGATATTTCTAGGTATCTATTCTACAGAAATACATTTGTACGGAAGGTATGTGAAACATTCAATGTAGCACGGTATACTACAGTGAAAATGAGAAGAAATCTAAATATTTGTAAATAAAAGACCAAATCAATTATGGTACAACCATACCAAGCAGTCACTAAAAAGAATATGCCTGTACTGATATAGAAAACTCTCCAAGGTATACTGTGCAAGAAAGTATAGAGTAACGTGCATAACACAATCCCATCTGTGGTTAAAAAAATCCAAACTCTATAGATGTACATATGGACATTAATATGTAAAATTATAACAAAATATCTGGAATGAAATACACAGTTGAAGTTTGTTTTCTCTGGAGATTCTCTAGGATTGGAGGGTACGTGAAAGGGAAAGTCCACTCTTTACCATTTATATACATACATGTGTGTATATTTGAAAGGGCAATGTATTCAACTAATTGTCAATTAAAAATTAAAACCATTCAAAAATACATTAAGTGAATGGAAGTACACCAAAATGGTAATTGTGATTTGTAGATCTCTGAGTTCTTTTTATGCTTTCATTATTTTTTTATTTCTATAATAAGACTTTCATCATGAGAAAAAAGTTATTTTTTAAAGTGTGGTTGCATTTACATGAAACCACCTATTTAAGAAGAGGTTAACAAGTTTACCTTTGTTGCATTAATTTTTCTTCAAGAACAACATGGTGTGCTCTTTTTTTTTTTTATCAATGTCTTTATTAAATATCTTTATACAATGATAACTTCCCCCCTTCTTTAAGTCTCTCTGTACTCTTCTTCCCAGCACAGGTTGGATTAAGCCTTGTTTTGTAGTGTTCTGTGGATACTGCAGTGACATTCACTCCACTATATGGAAATTGTTCTGTGATTTAATTATTTCTTGAACAAGTATGTGTTTAGTATTTACTCCATGCCAGAAACTTTCTAAGTGTGGTACAAAAGCAAACTCTTTAAAACTCATTACATCTCTAAGAGGAAGGCATAATATTTTCCCCATTTTGGAGATGAGGAAACTGAGGAAGAGAGACGTATCCATCCCAAGGTCATAGTGCAGGTAAGAGATGAAGCCAGGATTTGAATACTAAGCTGTCCCCCAAGTAGGCTGACTCTGAGTCCAAGGGATCAGGGCATTGTCTCCCCAGCGTCCAGCACATTGTGCCTGGGAACGTGGCACAGTAAACGCCAACTGCAAGAATGAGAGATGGGGATGGATGTCTGAGCTTTGAGAGTGAGAGAGAAGTCCAAGAAAATGAAGGATTTATTTTTGGGCTTTGGGTTATTATTGATGGGAAGTCATAAATTTAGGTGGCAAACCATGAATAGGAAGGAGTTCTGCAGCTCGAGACCAGACCATCCTTTTCCTTCCAGCGGCTGAATTAAATCTTACCTCAAAATCGGCGGGCATAAACATGAATCCACAACAGGGTAAGGAAATCAAATGGGGAGGCTTGATTTTAATTTTAAATTTATTTATGATTTTAAAAGAAGATTGAAGGTGGAAAGAAGAGCTTTCTTTCCTCTGTTTTTATTCAGATCTGTCACTTTAAAATATAGTTGTCCAAAGCTAGGGTAAAAAAAAAAAAAATTACATCCCCATGGAAACTCCAAAAAACTCTCTTTGTTTGATAGGCTGACAAAAAGAGGAAAACTTAATCATTTGCCTCTTGAGATTTTTGTTGTTGGTTTTTTTTGGTGTTGTTTTTGTTTGTTTTTAAAATTCTTTTGCTAGTTTGAGAGGTGTGGTGAGGTTTTTCTGGATCTGGCGGGGCACGGAGGGTACTATTATACTATGAAAAGGAAAAACGAGCTGACAAACAAGTCACTGTTCTAGTGGCCCAACAATCTGAACTGTTATTGATAGAAAGCAGAGGTGTGTGTGTGTGTGTGTGTGTGTGCGCTCGTATTTAAGGGTGGGGACTACACTTCTCAATTGCGTGAGAGCTGATAGGAGAAACTAGGTCTAGAGAGCTCATAGAGTTGGAATGGCAACACCATGGGCCTGTTGACAGCCTCTTGATCCTAGGAGACCTCTGGCAAACAACCATCACCACAATAAAACTCACAAGGAAACATGGCGCCATTGGTGATTATGGAATAATACCTCCATCTGCTTTACCCAGCGCCTCTGCCACCAGAACAGACCTTCAGCGTGCCTTGTAAATAACCACTATTTCCGGGTGACTTACAGGAGGCAAGTAGGAAAGAAGAACGGCCTCATTTATTTTACGATTCCTCTGGTGGGGGGAGTGGGGCAGTTCAAAAAAGAAAATTGTGGGCTGAGAAATGCTGGGACTCACTTATACGGCCGATTTCTGGCATCCTTGGAAATTACAATTTGCCTCCCCCCTCAGAGAAAGTAAGAATTAATAACAAACCTGTAAAAATGAATGCTGAGCATATTGATTTTAGTATCTCTTAGGGAGAAGGAGGGCTATTCATCACCACGTGGGTAGAAAATTTCCTTTTGCTTATTTACATGCTATTTTAAAGTTAAAGCAAGTCCCATTTCTAAGGTCATCAAGTTCAAGCCCTGCAAAAGGATCAAAGACAATTGTAGAGCTAGGAATGCTATCATATATTCGATCTCTGAAGAGACTGCTGAACAGCTTAAATCAGAGTTTGGTTCTGTTTCGGATCCTTTGGAAGAGATAATGGCTTGACCTCTTCAAGAAGGCAAAATGTCTCACCTTTCTAGTGAAGGGAGAAATTTTGAATGAGGAATTAGAAATAACTTTTACTTGCCTCCCCTTTATGTAAAAGCTGAGCGTCACTAAAGAAAGAGGCAAGACGTGCTGGGTGAGTGTAATCAGTCTTCGAGGGGGTGCCTTCATCTGTGGAGCAAGTGTGACTCCAGATCAGTGTCATCGTGATATGTTTTTCCATCTCAAAGTAACTCAGAAGGGGTGGCGACCCCAGCAGGCTGTGTGAGCTATAGGCATATGATTCCCACCCGTGGGAATTGGGAAACACTGGAGTATATTAGGGAATGGCATTTCCAGAGTCTGTGCTTTTTTTCCTGGAAGGGTCCAGAGCCACTGTCTTCCTAAAATGGTTTAATTCAGCCTCTCTAGAGGCCTGCCTTTGTACCTGTGAACTCTGGAATGGAACGAGCCCATGAAACCCAGGCAAGCGATTCCTCAACAGTTGTGTCTAGGTATGTTCCCTGCAAACACGCTGCATTACATTACAGCTCAGGCCAGCTTGGGAAGTTTATTTGCTCTGTGCTATTTTTCCAGTTTTGCTGGTTAAGGAATTTTTAGTGTACTTGAATATCTTCAGAAGACAGACTATTATTCATGAAGCAATTCTACAAAGAAAAGTATCTGATATTCTTTACTTAGCACATTTCCTCAAAGGGAGCCTGTGCCCTTGCTGGGATGCTTAATTTCTCTCTCTCTCTCTCTTTTTTTTTTTTTTTTGCAAAGGAAACTTGTTTGATCTTTTAGCTATCAACCTGGTTTTATTTTTTTTTTATTTATTTATTTTTAACGGCAGGCTTTCCCAGTGTTGATTAGAACATCATAGAAGCATCTACCCCTTGTTTCTCTCATTACACAATACAGGATACCCATGGTTCTGGTTCTGAAAATAAAAGAGCTTACCCTGACCAAATCAGGGTAACCAGGTTTTAGCCCCAGCTTGTTTCCTGATTTTCCTGTGTGACCTTGAAAATTTTATGTAATACCACAGGGTCTGTTTTTTACTCTTGAAATATGAGGCTAATAATCCTCTCCGTGTCTCTTGGAGTGGTGGGTATCAATTCAATCCAGCAAACATTCATGAGTGTTAACTCTGGGCCTGGCACCGTGTTAGGCTGAATGAGAAAAGGATCCTGCTTTCTGAAACACAGAATGCAGGAAGATACCTGCTTCGAGCATCATTTGAAGATATAAAAAAAACCTGCCCACCTAAGGAATTATAAAAGACATGAATCGGCAGATGAATTCTGGAAAAGACCTTCCAACCCTGCTCCTTCCAGAAACAGCTTTGGACCTTGAATCTGGGATCATCTATATGCCACTGAAAATAACGTTCACTGTGAGCTCTCTGAGCTTCCTTCTGATTGCAATGTCACACTGAATAATGTTCACTTGGTACAGGAAGGATGAATGAGACTCTAATGATTTAGACACTTGCCAGAAGGATATATGCTATTTCATTAAATAGAAGGTTAGAATAAATAAGGGCTTAAAAATTTCACATAAGCTTTATTAAAACTTCTTAAAAATTCAGTTAACCAACTATCTGACTGCTGTTGTATGCAAGCACTATTCTAGGGGCTGGAGAGGGTACAAAGATAATCCGCTGACCCGTCTCTCCCTACTCCCCAACGAGGCCACTGCTCTGCTCCTATTACATGTTCTTGTTGTGTCATAATTTCTTTTGCAATTCTTTTGCAACTGTTGTAATTCATGTTTATTAGTAGATCATTTGTGAAACCTTTGCCAGATGCTCTTTGAGGACAAAGATTGTCTTTTTCAGTACCATATTCGAGTGCCTACTTCAGCATTGATCCTTAATATGTGTGAATGAATAAATAACATCGCTGTACTACCCATGGGTAATTATGTTGTCATGAGCGTTGGGGGAGATATACTATTAATATTTGTGGATTGATGGATGAATAGCTCTAGCCTGAGGGTGTAAATTCTGGTCTGGGCTCAAGGGTCTCCAAGAGAAAGGGGTGTTGGTCATTGTTACCCCAGGAATACCAGGCCTGGTGCATTACTCCATTCTGTACTGAAGGGTCTAAAAGACCATGTATAATTACAAAGCAAATAGTATAAGGACAAATGTTATAATAAAATACAAGTTGGTCATATGTTTTTACTATTAAAAGCATCCAGATATTGGAAATTTATTGATTTCTTTACACTAAATTTAATAGATTTCTTTGTTTAAAGGAAAATGCAAAAATCACATTGAATGAAAAGTTAGAAATACCAGATGCGAATTTAGTGTCAGGTGCTAAAAGAGAGAGAAATCTACACACATGTACCCATAACACATGTCCCCCATGCATCATATATGACTTTGACTTTTTCCAAGACGGTAAGTTGTGAGATTACATTCACAACTTATCTGTGATGATAAGTGCAGTGAACCTAAAAAGCATTTACTTGGAATTATTATATCAATGCAGCAAACATTTATTAAACATGAAGTATGTACCAGGCACTGTGCTAGGTGCTGGGATGAAGGCTGGATTTAACGGAAAATCAGTGATGGAGAATGAGGTGGGAAACAAGTGATTAAGAAAAGCCGAACCCCTTGAAAATGACTGAACAGAACAGAACCATCAAATACTGACCTGAGTACTGAGTACAGGACGGGACACTGAAATCTTTCAGAACACACTCTCTGGCACTAATGCTAGACTACCAATCTGGAACAGTTTGAACTTAAATAGGGAAATACATTCAACCATTCAGAGTTCCCAAGTGGTCAGAAAAATAAGATGACTTCACAATAAACGCCCAGCTCACTCTTGCTGCCTTTGTGGGTACAGTTTTCTCTCCAACACCCAAACAAGGGCTCCTTCCTGGAACGGATCTGAAGCCTGGTTAGCACAATTAAATTAAAAAGCTAACCAATAATTCTCCGGACATCCATCCCTGCCCTCAGTAACGTGGTACAGCTATTGATCCCCACAAATGATTTAGTGATTAAGGAGGATAAATTGCCTATGAATGCAAAGCAAGCTGAAGGGCCCCCAGCAACAGAGCTGATCATTCTTTATCAATCAGTGCTGTACTTGCCTGTGTAATTTCAGCCCAGTGTCCTAAGTCACCTTAGACATCACTTCCATGTCAAGAGTGTGGTGTTTTCAGCATCTTGCTCACCTGGCTTTATTTTGACAACTTCTGATTTCCTCTTTTGTTATCTTTTCTCCTTGGGCAATAGCCTCTCTTTTTATCTACTTTCTAATTGCCAGATCATATCTCTATGAGTCTATTGTTATGAATTCACACATGCAAGCACGAAACTGGGTGATTGTCAGGCTACAGTGTATTTGGTTGTGTGTGGGGTTCATCATATAGATCCCCTGGTTGGATTATGCTTTGGTTTCTAGGCCGGGAAAACCACAGCATGAGAGAAATGAAGAGATGACCTCTTTCTCCCATTCCATTCACATCCCCTGGGAGATCTCAGTGAGCATTAACATAAAAATGTAAAAAGGTATTAACTTAAAAGCTGGTGCCAGAATTTTTCTGGAGGGAATAGCTTTGGAAAAGTGTGTAGAAGCACAAATGTGTGGTCTGACTATTGGAGAAGCCCAAAGAATAAAAAGGCTTGCTGAAGTGTTCTGCATGAGGGAATAAGAGAATTTGCTCCTGAGAGAGGATGAGAGAGCGGAGTTTGGAGGACAAGGAAAAACACAAGGGGAGAGAGAAGAGGCAGTAAAAGCTGGAGAGAGACTGGGATGAGGGTTAGGGAGGAGCCAGTGGAATTTTAAGAAGAGTGAACACAGTCTCCTGTGTTTTGTAATTATTACCTTGTGATTATTATGTAAACCAGGGGTCCTGTGAGTGTGGTCCCTGACCAGCAGCATGACCATCCCCTGGAAACTGGTTAGAAATACAAGTTCTCAGGCCCCACCCAGACCTCATCAATATGAGAATGTTGCACAGAAACCTGTGTTTTAACGAGCCCTCCAGATGATTCTGATGTGGTCTGAGTTGGAGAACCACAGCACGGTTGGGGTCTGTGTACCCGCGAGTTCCTCATCTGCAGATTCAACCAACTGCAGATTGTGTACTATGTTTACCATCGCTGTTGGTTGAATCCGCGGCACACAAGGAATATGAAGGGCAAGTACAGGACTTGAGCATCCGTGGATTTTGGGTATCTGTGGCTGTCCCAGAACCAATCCCCAGGGATTCCGAGAGACGACTGTAAATCTTTCCTCCTCTCACCGCCCCACACCAAGTAGCAATTAATGTCTAGACATTCATCAATGTTTTGTGTAACTGTTTATGATGTTTCTGAGGCAGCACAGGTGTCAGCACTGGGAGATATAGGATTCCTACACGTAGAGATGACCACGACAATCTCCCCAAGAAAGTTGCAGAAATGTTTGGACTTTCACAGGCCAAGGAATTAAGGGGTTGTGGCAGTTTTCCCTGGGTTCTGGGGACCAGGGCAGACCCATCTGCCATGTTTGTGTAGTAAGCCTGCTTTCCACCTCCCAACTCTCATGTCTCTTCCAACAAGCCTCCAATACTCCCTCCTTGCTTCTTGTTCTCAACAGATGATTTTGCTTTGCACTTTACTGAGAAAAACAGAATCACAGGAGGGATCAACCTCACCCTCCTTCCACTGAGTCTAGAAAACCTGCACCTTCACCCGTATCCTACTTTGCTCCTGTCACAGTGGGGGATGGATAGTCCCACCTATCAAGGGCTCTTCACCTGTTCCCTAGATCCCACCCACTCAAGGATTTCTCTAAGTCAGTGACTCTCAACCGTGTCTTCAAGAATCATCTACAGAGCTTTTTCTAAGCCCTGAATCCCAAGCTGCAGTCCAGACCAATCAGAATGCTTGGGTGGGGAGACTGCGGCGTCAGTGGCCAAGCCCCCAGGTGATTCCAGGGTGCAGCCAAGGCTGTGAACCACCGCCCTCCCTCTGGGCTGTAAACTCTTTCTCCTGCTTGGTCTCCATCACCAGAAAATTATGTCCACTCTGTCCTGTCTTTAAAAATTCTCCTTCGACCTTCGTATCACCATCTCTGTTTCACAGAAAGTCTTCTTGAAGGAGATGGTAATACCTGTGCCTTCACTTTCTCACCTCCCATTACATTGTAGCCCGTGCCCTTCTCTCTGGTTTCTGTACCCTTCACACTAGTAAAACAATCTTTCTAATTTTCCCAATGACTTCTGTATTTTCACAGTGTATGGCCACTTTCTTTTCTTATCCTACTCAACTAATAAGCAGCATTCCAAAGAGCTAAAGCCTGTCTCCATGAATCAATTGATTATCTGACTCTGTGACACCATGTTCTTCTGATTCCCTTTTACCCCACTGGCTACTCTTTGTCAATCTCCCTGTCCTTTGTTTAGACTCTAATTGTTGGTTATACTAAATCCATCCTTGTTCTTCCTTTAAACTTGACGCTCGCTCCTGCTGGCGATCATATTTATATCTCTAGCTCAGCCATCTCCTTTGGGCTCTAGACTCACCTATTCAAGTGCCTACTAGAACTCTCTGGTTTTATTCCCACCTTCCACTGATCAGCAATGCCTAGGAGCAATGCCCCTCTGCTCCTTTTCTGTAATGCAGCGTCTAGTGCCAGCACCATGTCATCTCTAGATCTATGTCACTCTTTCGGAGCAGAGGCATCTGGAAGCTGCTCGCCATGGCTACAATGGAAGACCAAGGCAACGAGCAGGTAGTTGAAGGTTATTAGACCATCCACCTCCTGAATGGTCCTCCTGTAAAGTCTATATGTCAGGCAACATGACTAACCCTTTTCACCTCTAGAAGAGAGGCCACATAAGTGCAAATGCATGTAGACATGTGTCCTATCTTACACAGATGATGTAACCCAGAAAAGCTGTTAATAAACCAAAGTTTGGGCAGATCATATCATTCTTTAAATACCTTATGGTGTTGGATAGTTATATGAAGTTGTATGATTTTCTTTTTGTAATGCAAATAAAATCAATAACAAATTCTTGGTTTACCTATTTTGTAAGTATGCCTTTTTAAAATACAATTTTCTTGGATGGAGTTAGAGTCTGTCATACAGAGTGAAGTAAGTCAGAAAGAGAAAAACAAATACAGTATGCTAACACATATGTATGGAATCTAAGGGGAAACAAAAAAAAGATCATGAAGAACCTAGTGGCAAGACGGGAATAAAGACACAGACCTACTAGAGAATGGACTTGAGGATATGGGGAGGGGGAAGGGTAAGATGTGACAAAGTAAGAGAGTGGCATGGACATATATACACTACCAAACGTAAAATAGATAGCTAGTGGGAAGCAGCGCATAGCACAGGGAGATCAGCTCGGTGCTTTGTGACCACCTAGAGGGGTGGGATAGGGAGGGTGGGAGGGAGGGAGATGCAAGAGGGAAGAGATATGAGAACATATGTATATGTATAACTGATTCACTTTGTTATAAAGCAGAAACTCACACACCATTGTAAAGCAATTATACTCCAATAAAGATGTTAAAAAAAAAACAATTTGCTTACATTAGGCCACCACCTATGTATTCCACCATCTCAGCCTCCTTTGCTGATTCCTACTCTGTTAGACCCCTAAATGCTGGGGTTCTTTAGGGCTTGATAGGACATCTTCTTTCCTTCTTTATCTATATTTTCTCCAAAGGTGCAGATAAGTCCCAAATTCACATCTCTGATTCTCATCTTACATATCAGGATATCTCCGGTCATTTCTGGTTGAGTATCTACAGTTATCTCCAAGTAAACATTTTCAAAATCTTAGTTTGTCTCTACCCCCTCACTCCCCTCAGTCTTCTCCATCATCCACTCATTTGTAGTTGTATCTGGTTGGCAAGGTTACTATAAACAGATCCCTGTACCTTTGAACTGCACGTGGCCCAGGTAGCATCTCCTGTCACCATCAACCTTGAACGTTTGTCTCATAGATAAGGATTATTGGGTATAGGATGATGGAGGTGGTGAGTGGGGAGTATAGGATTAGCTCAGTGCCATCTATTGGAATAGACAGTTCAAAGAAAAGGTCAGTAGGATCCAGGTTTATGTTATACAGGAATAGAAAACCTTGTTGTTCACTTATTATCTATATGTAAGTTCGGATCAAGCCTGATTCAAGTGCAACTCTCACGTTCAAAATCAGCACTAATACAGACACATTTTGGAAGATATTGGAGAGCAATTCATACGGAATAAGATGATGTGAGAAGTCTTTGGTCCCATCAGCTTTTATATGTTTCATTACCTTATTTCTTAAGATCTAAAAGTGGACTCTCTTCCCTCAATTTTGCTACAACATTTGCATCTGCCTCTGGAACTTAAAATCAGCCTCATGCCAAGTATGGAAGCAGGGGGCAGATAAGGAAGAGCAGAGATGGGGATAGGGAAAAATACTGTGTGTGACTGAGTTTTTAAATTGGATTGGTAGAGAAATCCTTGGACTTCACTGAGTTTATTTGAATATAACTAGATTAAGCTTCTGCAGCAGCCAGAAGGGAAGGCTCAAAATAGCAGTAGAGATTAAGTTGTATTATATTAAAATCAAGTTACATGTTTGCATATCCAGAGTTACGGTTTATGAAGTTTGCACACACTATGCATATAAACAAATTTGGGGAATCCGTTAGACATTCAGGCCTTCTCTTCTTGAATTAAGGAGACAGAGAAATTAGTTCCACTATAGACAGGGTCAACTTTATTCTATTTTTCTGAAGCCAGATTATGGATCCTAATAGTTTTTTTAAAAAATTGAAGTATAGTTGCTGTACAATATAAGTTACAGCTGTACATATATAATACAGTGATTCACAATTTTTAAAGGTTATACTCCATTTGTAGTTATTAAAAAATATTGGCTATGTTCCTCACGTTGTACAATATATCCTTGCAGCTTATTCTATACCTAATTGTTTGTACCTCTTAATTCCCTACTGCTATATTACCCTTCCCTTTTCCTTCTCCCCACCGGTAACCATTAGTTTGTTCTATGGGAGTCTGCTTCTTTTTGTTATATTCACTAGTTTGCATTTTTTTAGATTCCACATATAAGTGGTATCATATGGTGTTTGTCTTTCTCTGTCTGATTTCGCTTAGCATAACGCCTTCCAAGTCCATCCACGTTGCTGCAAGTGGCAAAATTTTGTTCTTTGTTATGGCTGAGACTATATATATAGATATATGTACATATATACACCACATCTTCTGGATCCTAATAGTTTTGAAAGTCAAGTTAAAGAAACCCTTTTTGTTCACAGAGCAATAACATACACAGAGGTGATACCGTCAACATATAGCTCCACAGTTAACTAATTGTGCAGCTTTAGGCAATCTTCAATTGTTTCCTGGAATAAATCTATAGCAGCATTAACTTCAGGTTACGTCCTCATATATAATGAGGACAAATTTTGTATCTTTTTCTGTCTTTAAAATGTGGAAAGTGTATGTAGGAAAGGGACATGTCTTCTAGAATAATTTTGCTATCATCCAAAAAGAGACGCATTAGAAATATAGGAACTATTTTTGTAATGAGCAAATAAATCCCTGGCCCTTACCTTCACACCAAGGATTGAAGAGAATGTACGTGTCTGTTTCTGGGTTTCTGCTGGTGCGGATTACACCATAGGGGGTCCAGACAGCAACATACATGCGGAACTTCCCCACAATGCAGTCTGAAGAAGACTGGACAGACAGACGGACAGACCTGTCCTCTCTCATGATAACTTTGGCTCCCCACTTGCCACTCTGCAGCTCGGAGACCACAGGGACTGGGATGTAGGTTCCCTTGTTCTCCTGAGGGTAGCGACCTGTGAGAAGAAAAAAGAAGTATAGTGTTAAGGAGATTTCACAAACCATTTTTGTTCTCACTCTGTCACCTTTATAGCTAAAGGTGGGAAATAATTCATTAGACTTGAAATCCTAAAACTTGGGTTGGAATTTCACTTTTGCTACCAACTTGCTGCCTGATGGTGGTCAATTTTCATAACTTCTTTGAAGGTCAGATTTGTCCTGTCTAGATTTTTAAAAAAGAATAACAGTGCTTACAGAGGTTTTTGTTGGTTGATCAATGAATTCAAATAAGATGTGGAAATACTAACCTTGGATGCAGAAACAAAAACAGAGCTTATAGGGTAATGTGAAGTCATCAGTACCTGAAATTCTGCCCTCTAAAAACGTAGAATTGCTTTTTTAGGGGTGTAAGACAAATGTTTTTGTTTATTCTGACTACAATTTTATTATTTGTTATACTACCTATAATAGAGCTACATTTATAAGTTGTCCATATGTCATTATTTTCATATTTAACTGAAACGTATTTATTGCCAACGTCATCAGTAATTTAGGCTTATGTCATGGGCAAGAATTTAGGCTCCAGAGGCAAATTATCTAGGTTTGAATCTTGGCTATGCTACTTCCTTACCTTTGTGACCTCTGGCAAATTACTTGACCTTTACAGATCTCTATTTTCCTCTCTTTTTCTATATGAGTAAATGAGAATAATAATACTACACAGTTGTTATAAAGCAGAAACTAACACACCATTGTAACGCAATTATACTCCAGTAAAGATGTTAAAAAAAAAATACTACCCAGTGATGAAATAAAATAATACACATAAGATGCTTTGCACATAATTTCTCATGCATAACAAATTTTTAGCTATTATTTCAACAGGAAATTAAACAGCAGGGTATTTTACCATATGTCCAGGCTCATCATACTTTATGTATAAGCTATCTCAGGGTAAATCTTATTTCTCTTTATTGCTGTCATTTTGGGCTGAATTCTTATTTCATGATGTTGACCTCAAAACTAAATTTTACTTCTGGGTTCCTGGAAAATCAAAGTCTTCACTGAGAAAGTCAAACCTCACAGCATTCTTTAACTCTTTGGCTTACGGCTCAATTTATAGTTTGGTTTACAGAATAGTCAAATAGATAGATATTATAAACTGGAGCAAATCTTTCATTTATGAATGTTTCCCAAATGTTTTAGACACTCAGTTCTCCTTAACTTGAAGAAAATTACAAATCAGACTAATACATCTAAATTATTTTGATTGTAAGCAGAAGAAACTTTAAAACTTATTCACTTCAATTGCTTAACATAAACCATGTAGAGGATTCTACATTAAAACAAATAAAAACAATGATTCTTTTTGGCCTCTCCAGCTACTGAGGTCTTTAAAGGATTCTTTGGTAGGCATATTGGTGAAGATAGAGCATTCTAAGGAGGTAGTTACATAAGCTGCCACTGTGGAATTCTGTGAGATACTTAATCTTAATGAAAATAAATGTATACAGCGCAAGCCAGGGAGAAAGATTAGAACCCCAGTGCTTTGCTATTGTTAGGGGTGTCAGTTTACCAACACTCAGAATGAATATGATCATAAATCCAATAAAGCCTTGAAAATGTTTTTCTGCCAAGGTATGACAGTGTGTCTAGGTGGTGTTCTTGGGAATACATGGGGCTCAGCTTCCCGGAAGCCTGGACATAAATCCACCTGCAAGAGCTGTTTGTTCCAAAGGCATCGCCATCCCCAAACTTCCTGTATACGCTCCTCTTTGTACACGTTCAAGCTGGGGGATGAGTTTACCCTTTTCTCTGGAAGCATTGCTGCTCTCTGGAGCCTCCATCAGTGCTGAAGTGTAGACATCCAAAGCAATCTTGCCAGCTAAAGGGGACCATAATTCATTTATTACAGTGACTCCTGGCAGCTGTTGCCACTAAATACTGACTTGGACTTGGAATCCACAGTATTAAATACGACACAAGTTTGGTAAAAATAAACTTTTGGAGGTAAAATCTGTGTGATAATGACAGACTTATTAGATTTAAAGAAAAAGGATGAAAGGAATTTTAAAATGAACTACATAAGCAGGCTCCTTTAAGAATACCAAAGAATTAGGGGAGTGTATCCAAAGCTATGTGCTACAAGCCTCAGCTTCACGTTTGTACCAACATCCACTATTGTCAGGAGTATCGAAATAACCAAGACAGTTGCTAGTTTCCATTATTACACTTCATGCTATGATTTCAAAGACATATTAAATTTTAGGTATCAAATTCAAGTTATACAAAAAAAAGTAAAGAAAAAGGAGAACGATGTTTTTTTCATGCTGGCTTTGAACCCAGTCACAACTTAATCTAAAGGCTCGTTTGTTTGAAACTTTTTCCTTCCTGCAACAATATTGCCTACTGTGTGCTGGGCATTATTCTAAGTGTTAAAGACACAACAGCAAACAAAACAGACTCCTGTGCTCACAGAACTTATAGTTTATGGAGAAAGCCAAGCCCGTGCTATTTATGATATGCATGTTATTGTTTTACCCCTTATAACAAACTGTGAGAGGGAAATCATTATCAGCATCCTAATTTGACAAATCAGGAAACTAAGACACAAGATCATTAAGCAATTTGTCCAGGGTGATACAACTAGTAACAAGTGGGTTGAGATTTGAACCAGTCAGTCTGGCTTAAGAGCCTGGGAGTTTAACTTCTAAGCTCTACGGCAGTTGTACGTGCAGACAATGCTTTGGCGTTGGTGAGAATTGTGATGAGATTCTGACTCTGCAATTAACTCTTGGTGCTACCTAGGGTACATTTCTTAATTGTCTGAAGTTCCATTCCCTTGTCTCTTTGCAGTCCTGGAAATGGGAAGAAAATAGCTTTTGTAATAGAATGAAAGCTTTATGCCCGGCACGCAGTAGAGGTTGACTCACGAGACATTTATTGTTTGTGTTTTAAACATAACAGCTACTGGAAAGGAAGGCTAGAAGGAAGAAGGGGTGATTCCCCCCACCCCACTGCCTTCTCTGGTTCTAAACCTGAAGAAAGTGGTTGTCCCAGGGAAAGCAGGTTACTTTTCTTGAGGGAAGTATTGTGGCCAAGGAGAAAGCAATACAGCTGGCTCTGACACTTACTGTGTGATCCTGGCAAAGTATTCATCCTCTCTCAACTAAAACTTCACATATTCTGTAACATGGGGATAATATGGTCATAGTTTGTGATGGGGAGGACAGCTTAATAAATGGTAGTCATTGTTATTGTTATTTCGCCCCTTTCTCAGGCTTTCTGATTCCCCTAATTCGTCCTTTCTCTGTTCCAGGAGTGGGAAGACAGGATGGGTTCACTAATAGCCAACCTAGAGAACCCAAATCTACTTTCAAAGGCCAGTTTATTCAAGATTCAAATACACTGAGCTGACTAATTTTTCCATCTAGAAAACTTGCACAGTCTCTGCTCCCCCCATCTACTCCCCCCACAAAGTGATGGCATTCAGTATTAACCAAAAAACCTTAATAACTCCAGAATTATCATAGAAGAATTATCTAAAACCCACCCTTCACTTAAAAAATCTGGTTTTCTGAATCACTATGTTCACTGTCATCTCCATTCATGACTTACGTAGGAGGTGGCAAACTTGATGGTCCATGGGCCAAATGTAGCTTGTTGCATGTTTGTGTAAATAAAGTTTTATTGGAACACACTCATTCATTTGTGTATTACTGTGCTACAATAGCAGAGTTGAGTAGCTGTGACAGAGGCGATATGGTGTGCAATGCCTAAAAGATTCACTATCTGGCCCTTACAGTAAAAGTTTGCCAACCTCTGCCTTAGAGAGTTTTATATTTTATTTCTTTAAGGGGTGGTTTATTATAGACACTCAGTGTCTAAGACTTGGGCCTAAGAAGAAAATATTATCACCTAGTTTTTTCTTCAAAGAGAAATATGTTACTAAACTAATAACAAACATCTTCACTGCTATGGGGTCAACATTTAGTTTCCTTAAAATCTCCTAGTTAAATTCCTCACAGTCTCAGAGGGTATTGAAGACATAGGAAATGGGTTGTAACTTTTTATTGATTTCACTAGACACAGCTAAAATGTTCAAGTTTATTACTGTAAAAGTTACTTAGCGTTGCCAAGGCAGTTCACAGAGAGATGGAAATAAAGCACAACAGGAATGGAGGTTTATTTCCCGGGGTCCCTGTGAGGGAATGTTTACAGATGGGAAACTGGGGTTCTGTGAGATTATCACATGCAAGACATCCGTGTAAGTGGGCAGAGGCAGACACAGGGCATGGGCTGAAATCTCTGCGCTGGAAAGCCCGTTCTCCTTTCCCTGCATCATGCTGCCTCTGTGGGGATGGTGGGAGGATGCTGGAGGGATTACGAAGAGGAGGAAGCCAAGAGAAGACTAAAGCTGCAAGATTTGACGGGATAGGAGGCAGAAGGGCAGTTAGGACCGCAGTGGTGGATAGGACATGTGTGAGGCGGAAGTATGAATCCAAGGGCTTAATCACTGGTGGTGAGCAAGAAGACCTGACAGACAGGGGCTTCCAGAGAGGGTATCTGGGCTGCAAGGGACATGAGTTGGGAAGGTTTTTAAGGTGATGTCAGTGACAAAAGGGAGAAGGGAGAAGGATAAGGACACCACTCATTCGGTCAGGCTGTGTGGCACAAGACCAGCCTATGGAGGCAAATCAGGAACATTCCAAAGGGACAAAAAAGAACCCAGATTCGCAGGCATTTTCATATGCACCGTATGGAAAAGCTGATTATTAATGTGAGACCTGATGTGTCAATAGTACTTCAGGGTCTTGTCAGCTGCTCCGTTACACCATGTTTAATTCTGAATGTAATGATTTCAATGACAGCTCTGGGGAAGAATTTTCCAGGATCGAACCGTGAGTGAGGAAGTTGTGACAGAGTACTATTTCATCTCGCTAAATACCCTCTCCCCTCGGGAGGTAGCACGTTTAAGAGACCACAGTCAGCCTACACTCCGGAGCACCCATCCATCAACATCCAGGATGGCCCAACAGCTACCCTTGGCCAAATCTGGATGTGAACTTCGGCCCTCCAAAGGTGACCACCATGCACACGTTTGCTGAAAGTGAATAATGCTTGCATAGACGTTTGTTCTGCTTTTTTCCAAAATTGTGTAACTTTCGTATTAAAAAAATCTGAGCAAGAAAAATAGAAGCAGGAAATATAATATCCCAGAAAGGATTCCCATTTTGTTTTTAATAATGCAGTCTTTGAAATTGGACTACTTACTAACCATGAAAAAATATAATTACCAATTGCATTCTTTCACACTTAACTAAAATGGGTGTCATTTTCCCAAGTGATCCAGAAATTAACGTATGCTCTTAGTTTAAATGTTTGTTTTCATCTGTAAATCATTTTTGAGGCCACACTAATACTACTTGTAAGGGAAAATTCTCTTGGACCATGCGCCTATATTCAAATGCACCCATGCCTTCTTTAATCTGACTCTCTCTTTATATATAATATATATGTGTGAATACAGAGAGATGCACCTACCTTAACATCCCACTGCTTGAAACTGGGAGGAAGAGGATGAAAATATTTAATTCCTTTACAATTTTATTCTTTACCGACCTTGGCTCAATGGGCCTGAGCTTTCTGCATGGCTTCTTCATATTCGTGTCATTTACATGGTGGGCAAGAGAAATCAACCTCCAGCTCAGACTCAGCCCTATGTGACCTTGGGGGAAATTTGCTCTCAATCATTCATTTTACAGAGCTGAGAACCCACTGCATGCAAAGCCCTGCATAGGTAGCACCCCGCAGAGGAATGTGCTGCATTAAAAAAATTAATGTTTTAGTAAGTGGATGGCTTGGAATATTTTTACATTAAAAACATAATGTCCTATGTGGTGATTAGGGTCCCAGGTAGTCCAGGAAGGCCACTAATTAGCCTACAGTGTGGTCAGCATAGTTGAATAGGGTTGCTAATAGAATCATTCTGACTTCACCTTGATTATACCTAGAACCTGGGAGGACATAGGATGGAGGAAGAGGATGTACCTGTAATTGAAGAAGGCACGCCTGTCAGTCACTTTTCCCTGGTGCTCTGAAATGGGGAAGCGAGAACCTTAGGACACCCCTACTTCTCATCACTTGGGCACGTCATCTGCAAGTCAAGTGGCCATAGTCTGTGTTCCACCTACGCTATACTTAATGATAATACTTTTGGTCATGAGAGTCTTAATTAATCACCAGGAAACCCCAGACAAAACTTTTCCTCCTTATTAACTTAGATATCTATTTTTCTTATTAACAGAACTGAAGATATTGTTTTATTGCTTCATAGCCCCGTAGAATACCACAATGCCTTGTAGGTGCCAATAAATGTCAATGGACTGAACTGAGACTTTTGCAGATGCCAAGTCCCATTAAGAACATCACACAGACTTTAGAAGCCCTGGAATGAGAGCCTGTGGTAACCAGTTGTCAATTCCAAGCACCCTTCACAAGAAACAAAAATTTCTGGTTCTAAACTTTTTCCTTCAAGGGGCACTCTTCATTCATATATAAATACATTTCAAGCTGAGCTCTGACTCCACCTAACTGCAGACTTTCTTTAATAGTGAATTCTTATCAGAGGATTGTCTCTAAGGAACTCATGAATATATCATGTCTCCAGCTGGGAAGGTAAATTTCATGATGTTAATTCATTTTTCCACTTGATTCATTTGTTTTTCCCAAGACACACCTTTCCTGTTCAAAATAATCAATCTGTTTCCAAATGGGCCCTGGAAGTATTTCCGTGACAGCATGATGCATGTGGCAGGACTGAAAGTGTGAATACAGCAGCCTTGTAAAGGGAAGCAAACCTTGTTTTAACCGTCTTAGAATAGAATGGGAGTGCACAGGGACCGGGATGGAATAAGTCTCTGAATAACTTTTAGGAACACCAGGTTACCGACTACAAAAACAAAACAACACCACCAAAATAGAAACTATCAAAAAAGGCACAGAAATCTTGGATGGTAACAACTAAGAGGAAAGCAACATGAAAGTTCAAAAGCGAATCATTTCATTACGGAACTCAGGAACCTATGCTTTCTATCTAATACCTTGCCGGTGGGATGTATATATAAAGTTTACTTATCTATATTTATTTATTTGGATGTTTCCTAAAGGAAGAAAACTTCCTGGCAATGTTTATTCTAGCAAACCGGAGAAGGAAGGGAAAGCTTCTTGAGGACAGGGACTGACTTTTGTTTAACTTTGCACATCCGGTGCCTTGCATCATCTTGGAACATAGTAGGCTCAATAAATATTTGGTAATTTGATGATAGCTATATTCTTCAAGGTGTCTTGTCTACCTTATTTCACTTTCAATCCTTCCTAAGTCTCTTAAAATATTTTTTGGAGTAAGGTGTAATTCTGTGAAATATATATGAAACCAGCACTGTGCAAGGCTCTTTGAAGGATTCAGGAAAGCTAATAAGGCCGTGCCTTATGAGGACCATCTGCATTATGAAGTGCATGCCTCAGATGACCGACCAAGGTAATAATGTGGATATGAGGAGACAAGGGCCTGGCCCAGGGTGTTGCCAACAGCACAGAGAGGAGGGAAAGGACACGGGATAAAATTCAGAGGACACATCAACAACACGGAGATAAGATAATTTCTTCCTCGGCGAAATAAGACCTTAGGGTTCCTTCAACAAAACTGACCACATTTTGAACATGCCTCCAGCATGCCGAAACACAAATCATCACAGCTGGTTGGTGCAGTGGAAACCCAGAGAAGGAAGCAGCTAAAGGTGCTACAAAGTGAGAGAGGATCCCTCTGAGAAGGTGGTTTTGGGATATAATCTTAAAAGTGGACAAGGCAGCAAGGAGCCTTCCTAGCGGAGGGAAGAAGGAAAGCGTGGATCGTAAGGGAACCACGAGATGCCTGTGGTGGGAGAAGCAGCTTATCTGGGCAGGGTGGGGACCAAAGGGACCTCTGACACTGTGCAAAGTCATCTAGGCTGTGTCCTAGGAAGGACTGGAGAGGGGGCAGGAGAAGCTCTACTTGGCCTGATGCGATTTGTGCTTCAGGAAGATCACTCTGGCTGCAGGAAGGAGAGTGGTTTGGTAGGGGACAGGGGTGGAAGGAAACAGAGGGTTGCTGAAGTACTCGGGTGCGGCATGACGTCGTCCCTAGAGTGATACTGGCTGGCTCTGGAGGCAAGATAAATGCAGGGATGCAGAAGAAATACAGGTTTGGTCAGGGATGAGATGCTCGTTCTCAGTGAGCTGGGTGGAGCCAAAGGTGACCCCAGGTTTTTTTCATTCTTCACCAAAGAGTTTTTGAGTGCCTACTAGGTGCAAGACACTGTAGATATTGGGCCACAGCCACAAGAAAAACAGTCATCCCCTCGAACCCCGAGACTCATGACCAAGCTGCAAGCCTAGTCGAGCCTGCTGCTTTGTAAGGCATCTGCTCCAAAAGCAGGGCCTGGTGTGATTAACTGCCACACAGATTTACTCAAGGAAGCTAGTTTTCTGGGAATTCCCTTAACCCCATGTGTGTGTTGACTCTGGAGAGAAGACAGAATATTTTTAGTCTTTAAGAAAAAATAATCAACATAAAATCTCTACGATTTAGATGAAGTTGGTTATAGAACGTAACACTGCACTGAAGATTTGTTCATATGGCCGATCCAATTCCTAAGGAACAGGAGAAATGGAAGTCGGAGAAGGTGGATTTGAGGTCCAGGCTGTCCACTGGGGAATAATAACTACTGTTTGTGCTTATTTGCTGAGCCTGTCGAAAGCCTGACTGCTCTCAGACCCAAGACCCACACCTCCCAAGACCCTCTTCTTGGTTCCCAGGAAGCCCCCTTCCCAGGCTCCACTGCCCTCTGGGTTGCCCTCTGAGTAGGTTTGGCCAGTGAGGGGCTCCGGAGGCAGATGGGGAGATGCTGCATTGTGTGGCCCCGTCCCTCTCTGCTTCTTGGGGGGCTGAGTCTCCTCCATGGCTCCCAGCTCTCAGAAGTGGCTGCTTGGTTCTGGTAAGACCTCTCCCTCCTCCGCTTGCCCCAGGCCCACAGTTTTCTGCTGATACTAACTCCTGAGTTACCTCACTGTGCCACCCGTTTGGCTTCTTAGTTGTTCTCTCACCAGTGTAACCAATTCCTTTGATTAAACTTCTGTTGCTTATACAACCTAGAGAAGTGTCTACTTTATGCTCTGGGCCCTGACCCTACAATGTGTCAGATCTTGTCCTAATACTTTATATTGGCTTTAGGAGTTACGTCCATTTAATATCTGGGGAAACTGGGGCTCGGAGAACTTAAGTAACTAGCTCTGGGTTACACAGCTATCAAGTTGCAGAACAATGATTTGAACTTCCAGGTCTGTTTGTTCAGTCCAGCACTCATGTCTGGGGAAGGCAATCAACCTCTCTTAGTCTATTTTCCATCTGTAAACCAGAAATTATAAAAGGTGAGCATTGAAATAATAATGCGTGAAGGGCATGTCATGAACTGAACAAATGATTATTATTTTTATGGCGTCTAATGGTTACAACAGCAAATAAACTCATTAGACCTATTTTATTTTTATTTCTGAGCATGAAATAAAATGGGCTGCTGATGTGGCATGATGCAGGGATTTACTCAACAGGCATTTACTGAGCACCATTTAAGTGCCAGGCACTGTTCTAGGTACTGAAAATATAGCAATGTCCACACAGGTTCATGGAGCATACCGTCTAGTGGGGGTAAACAGACAACAGACAAATAAATACATACAACATCAAACGAAGATAAATGCTATGAAAACATAAACAAAGCAGCTAAAGGGGACAGAGAGTGATAGGGTGGGGTGCTGATGGGGAGAGAGTGGCCAGAGCAGGACGCTCTGGTAAGGTGACATTGAGCAGAGTTGGAAGAGCAAGGAGGAAATGAGCTGTGCAGACACTGAGAGGGGAGCATTAAAGTGCGTGCAAAGGTCCTGAGGAAGGTGTCCTTGGCAGGCTCCAGGAATCTGACGTGCCTGCAGCAGAGAGAACACTGGAGAGAGCTGCGGGAGATGGGGTGACAGAGCCACAGGATCAAGCAGGGCCTTGTAGGCTGTTGTCAGGATTTTGGAATTTATTCTTCTTGAGAAAAGAAATCAGTAGAAAACAGATATGGTCTACCTTAAGTCATTCTAAAAAATCACTCTGGTTGCCACGTAGACTGTGGGAGAGTAATCGAGATTGCTATGAAGATCTCCTGACTTCCCATGATATGCCAACATTGATCATGAAAATCCTTCCAATAGAGGACAAACTGGAGATATGGCTAGAATATTTCTATCCCTGGGAAAGAAATACATATGCTTAAATTTGTTACTCTGTGATGTGAAACTTGATTACCATACCTTTCCTAAAAGCTGGTTTTCACAGATGGGAGAGAACTGGACATTGAGGTAGGGAGGCGGTGTGAAACATGTGGCCACTTGAAGTACAAAGTTTACCTACACCACAGTTTTTTCTAGGGAAATCTGTAGCCCTTCCCTGGCATGAGTTTGAATGAGGTTCTGTTGTTCTAACAATCCATCAAGGTTTATATCCTCTAGGATCTAGCGATATTGGGGAGAGAGGATGCTGGTTTCATAATATCTAGTTTATTGTACTTTGATGGATTGCATGATTATGAACCAAATTGCACACTGGCCTTTTGTCCCTCCTCACTCCAACTGTTATGAAACAATTTCAAATGACGAAGGATGTTTACACATTTCTCGGGATTCTGCCATCCACAAGCTGGGCCCTGGAAGCCCAAGGAAAGTTTGGAGTGGGTGGGAAACACACTTTGGACTGAAAGTAGGGATCACTTTCCAGATGCATGGCAGCTAGCAGCTTTGGTGACTATCTGTTTCTCAATCAGCTTCAGGAAGCACGCCATAAGGAATTCTCTCTTACAGGAACTGAATCTCCTCAACAAATGGCAATTCTGTGGAGTTAAATTCCATTTGTTTGTGTTGTATCCATCATGTAAGCAGCCTGAGGCTAGCGGGTCTTATGAGATTTAAGAAGTGTCATTAGCTAACAAAGATAAGATCAAAAGTTTAGCTGAATGTCTTCCAAGCAAAACAGACCTCTGATGAAATTTTCACTAAGACAGTCAATTCTTGTTAATAATTTAATGGCAACAATAATGGGGAAAAGAACAAATCATTGGTAATTATAATAAAATATTTGTCTGTCTTTGGAATGCAAATATGTGAATGCAATACATAGCAGCACCTGTTAAATGAGTTCACATCACCAGAGATTAAACCAGTTCCTGGTAAAGCAAAAATCAACGTGGAGATAATCTAGGAATAAGAGGCAGTCCATTTGGTATCAGTCTGCAGGTGGATATTGACAATCCATGCTCAGTAAGCATTTATTTAAACAGATATTTACTGGTTCTTACTATGAGCAAAGTAATATCACTTAACCTGGTGGTGAGTGTATAAGAGGCATGTGATATACTTCCTGTATTCAGTGAGTTTATAATGAAGCATCCAAGTTTAGACTGTAATTCAAGTCAGAAGACTAATTCCACACCAGAGTAACAGACCAAGAGCAGTGAATTGCTAGGGGAGCCAAGAACAAGTTTATTAAAGACATAACAACAAAGATAGAACTTGAAGGATGAGAAGAAAGAATGACAAGCACATTGCATTTTGTTAGTTCATGTGTATGTTTATGTGTGGATGTTCATTTGCCTACAATAGATGTTCATGGTTGCTTTATGAGCTGATCACTGCTTACATTTAAAAGCATCAGAAAACGTAGTGTACTCAAGCCAAGTTTTCACAATTGACATAAATCAACTACATAAGTGACCATGTAGAAGACCTGGTTTAAACACAAAGATGTAAAGGAATCACACCCTAGGTTGTACCAGCAGAGCCCTACCCAGGGACTCCTTGTGGGAAAAGGGGATTGTTCTTCACATTTCCCCAAGGCCTTGAGATATATTCCAGTTTTCCTTCATTTCCTCCAGTAAACTTTTTAAATCAGTAAAAGCCACTGATTTGCCTAACATCTTTTTAAATAGAGGTAATTGTCAAGTACCTCTTTATTTGTGGACTGAAGTTGTATAATTTGGCCTTCCATGAATGACCCCCATGTCCAGTCTTTTGGAAAATGGCACGGTGAAGGAATTTTGTCTAAAAAATCTCTCACTGCTCTAAAACCCCATAGTTTAACTCCAAACTCAGAGCATGTACTTTGAAGTTTCACACTGTCTGCTGTGTGACCAAAGGATCCTCCCTTTGCGACCTCTGCTGGGCCTGTCTTCCCTGGCAGCTCCTGGAGGCCAAACATCTCTCCACAGCACCCCATAAAAAAGCCATTCGGCCACTCGTTCTAAAGGACCTGGTCTTAGCTAACAGTTAATGGCAAGAATATAATAAATTCATTCTTCCTAAAATTTTAATATCTGATAAGACATTATACTTCCTCTCACCTCCATATTTACTCTTTATGGAAATAATTCCCTAACATCTTAAATAAATAAATTGCCATAGTTGAATTCCATTCATTACATCAGCTTGGAGAGGGGGATGGGTTCCTGTCTTTACTTTCCATTCAGTAGACCTGTATCCTTCCAAGACCTTACCAGATGCCAGGTCCAGTATCAGACCAGGAATACTAGGATTGGCTAGTAATCATGATCTGAATTCCACGGATTCCTCCTTGAGGAAACAAACTAGGTATGAGGAGCTGGGTTAAGGCATCATTACAGCTTTATGAGTCATTATCTTTATGCTTAGTGTCAAAATTATAAATTTTTGTTGTTTTAAGCCACAAAGATTGTAATTATTTTTTACAGCAGCAATAAAAAACTAACAAACACAAAGAATTGTCGGCATGTTGTGAAGATTCATTAAATGTCACTTTATGAGTGATATTATTATCTGCCCTACACCCATACTCACTCAAGTCTCCTTGGGTATGAACTCTCAAGGATGAGCAATGTTATGGAGGTCGGGGGTCAGGGGTCACCACAGGCATAACATGGATGCAGAACAGTGATAAGTGAGATAAACCCAGATAAGATTGGGAAATACTGAAAGGAGGTAAAAATAGTAGTGAGTACACACAGGACTCAGATCCTGATTTCTAAATACTACTTTCTCCTAAAACGAAGCAGAGTTCCTTGGAGAAATGGTTGATTTCAAGCCTGGTGCAAGGAAAATAGAATATGAGCTTGAAACATCTTTTTGTGCCAGAAAATAAGAAAGTAAGGATACTGAGGCCAGTTGGAAAAGTTTCCAACTGGCAAAATTTAGGACAATTTGAACATCAAATTAATTAAAGATAGTAACAGATTTAAGTAACCTATTTAATTAAAAGAAGAAATCGTGAATTCATATTGATAGCAATCATTCAATCAGTAAAAATTTTGATGATAAATAGAATAATTTCATAGTCTGAAGGTACTTGTGTGTAAAGCACTTAGTAATTACAATGGGAACAAAGAGTAACTTGCAGTGGAGAATCCCGACAGACACCACTGTGTTGGATTCTGTGATGTGCTGCCCAGAGACTCCTTCAGGAAGGACAGATTTATCCATAGGTGCTGGGATTGATGGCAGAAAATGGTCCTTGGTGGGTCAGTCCTCTTTGGGAGTTACCAAAGCTGAAGAGAACTGCCTCATCCAAGGTCACATCTCATTTAGGAGCAGTTCACATCCAATGGATGATCAACATGGGTGTACAAAGTTCAAGTTCAGGTGCCCCCATAACAAGAGAGCTCTGAAGAGCTGTCCCATCTCCATAGTTCCTCGTGCGGTCAGCTGTGGCCTTTGCTGGTACTACTTGAAGCTCAACTTCTCTTTCTGCCCAATTCTGCTTCCACAGAGGTTAATCCCAAGAGCATTCCGTAATCAACTTCTTGTATGCTAATTTCAAAGTCTACTTCCTAGAGAACCCAACTTCTATAGACTGAATATGTGTATTACCCCAAAATTCATATGTCATAGATGCAAAGGCTTCACTTAAACATACTACTAGAACATTATGCTAAATAAGACTTCAGAGTAGCTTATAGAAACACTAGTATTACAGCACTTTAAACAGTTTGCTGAAAGCTCCACATAATTGACAGTGAGGTCTTTGAGAGGTGACTAGGCCATGGGGTGGAGCCCTCATGAATGGGAATAGTGTCTCTACAGAGGAGACCCCAGAGAGATCCGTTACCCTTTCTGCCATGTGAGTACACAGTGAGAAGACAGCCATCTGTGAACCAGTAAGTAGGTCCTCACCACACACTAAATCTGTCAGCACCTTGATTTTGGACTTCCCAGCCTCCAGAACTGTGAGAAATAAATGTTCATTTATAAGCACCCAGTATATGGTATTTGTTAGCAGCCAGAACAGACTAAGACACTGACCTATAACTCTGCCTTAATCAAGTAATCAAAATTAATTAAGGGGATCTAAAAAAAATTATGTGCAACCGGGTAGGATTCACCGAGAAGAACTCAGCACCACTTCTGTGATATTACTGCCAAAGATACATAACCTGATTGTAATCACGAGGAAGCATCAGACAAAAAAACCCAAATTGGGAGGTATCGTACAAAATCACTGCCTTATAATCTGCAAACGTGTCAAGCAACGAAAGTCAAAGAAAGATGACAAAAATGTTCCAAATTGAAGAAAACTGAAGACGAGACATGACAACTAAATGCAACATGTGATTTTGGACTGGATCCCCTTGCTATAAAGGGTATTATTGGGACAACTGGTGACACTCAAATGGGGTCTGAAGATTAGATGATCATAACGTATCAATTATAATTTCCTGATTTTGGTGGTTATACAGGAGAAAGTCTTTGCTCACAGGAAATACACACTGAAGTATTTAAAGTATTCAGTGATGATGGGACATCAGGTTGACAGCTCTCTAGTGGTTCTGGAAGAAAAACCGAAGTTCTTGGTACCACTCGTAAATTTTCTGTAAAGTGGAGTTTGTTTCAAATTTTTTAAAAAAAGTTTTAAACAACAGAACAATATTGGTAGCCATTGTTTGTACAATTATCTTGTATATCCATGTTCTCCTTTTTAAAAATTTTTTATTTTTTGGCTTTTTAAAAAATTTTTATTTTATATTGGAGCATAGTTTTCTCCTTTTTCTTTTCTTTTTTTTTTTTTTAAAACATCAGTGATGTAGGTCTTTAAGTTTCTTAAGATGAGCAGTACTTTTTGAGCTTCTTCTCTTTGGAACACCTATATCGACTCTTCAAAAATACGTGGTGAAGGGAGCCTCCAGGTTGCCCTACACTAGGCAACATCCTATCTCTCTAGGCTCATCCTTCAAGAAGCATCAGCTCTAAGAGAATATAGGACTGATGAGGAGCAAAATGTCAAGGAGGAGCTCAACTCCTTGCATAGTAATGGAAACGGGATCCAAGGCTGAAGAAATCAATATGGGGGCCGCTACTTAGTAAATCATTGAAGCAGGGATGGCTGAGCTCCTGCAAGGTCAGGTTCACTGTGCCATACAAATCTAGGGGAAATGAGACAGAGAGCAAAAGGAGAGTTCTTTCTAACTTCTGAAGATGATTACCTTGTACTTGTGCCCTAAATTATCTGTGATTTTTTTCTTGAAATTTTATCATGATGGTTATAAACACAAGTACTGTCTTTGTGAATCATCTTTATTTTTAAAATTTGGCTAACAATCCACTCAAGTGTCTTTGACATGTTTAAAGCAATTTGTTTCACAAATATGAAACTTAGAAAAGATTGAGACGATGGAAAGGAAATAATGGAGACAGTGTGTCATTTTCTATCACTTGGAAATATGTTGCACAAATAAAAAAAGTTGTTTGATGGAAAATGTCACCCTAGCTATCTCCACTGCTTCCCTTCTATCATTTTAGCCGGAAAAACACTGTTTTTGTCTAGTTAATTGCTTCAGAATACCAAGGGCTCTTCTCTACCCTGTGCACTAATTTTCCAGTGAAAATAGCATATACGTCAACCTAACTTTGAGATGTTGGACCTCTAACGTGGCTTGTCCCTTTGGGAGCCAGTTATGGGGCTGAGAGGGAAAGCTATTTTGTCTTTGTATTTTCCCAGTCAAGGAAACAGGACTTGAAATAGCATTAGTTCTTGCAAGACCAAATGGAAAGCATGACACCTTCACTGGAAGAGTTGATAACATTGTGCTGACGACTGCTTTCCAAAAAAATCCAGCACGTGTGTTTCTCCCCAGGTCACACCATAGTGAGAAGTGCTGCACACACTTCATTTAGCTGCTGGACTGCCGGACATCTCAGGCCCCAAAGATCCTCATCCTACGATGTCTGTTTTAGTCTGCGGGGGCTGCTTTAGTAAAATACCACTGACCGGGTGGCTTAAATAACAGACGTTCATTTCTCACAGTTCTGGAGGCTGGGAAGTTCAAGATCAAGTTTTCTTGCTGTGTTCTCATGTGGTGGGGGAGAAAGAGAGCTCTGGTCTCTCTTCCTCCTCTTAAAAGTATACAAATCCCATCATGGGGCCATACCCTCATGACCTTGTCTAAACCTAATTATTCCCCAAGGGCGCCACGTCCAAATACCGACACTTGTGAATTTGGGGACCAAAACATTCAATCCATAGCAATGCCTCATCCCTCTTCTCCATCCCCTCTCCCTTACTAAAGGCCTTTCAGTTGTCCTGCCCAGACTATACCTTAACCCAGCCCGTCATACCTGGTCTCTTCCCTCAAGGAGGAATCAGTGGAATTCAGATCCTGATTACTGACTGGTCCTAATATTCCTGAACTGATGCTGGACCTGGGATCTTAAAAAGTCTTGGAAGGACACAGGGTCCACTGAATGGGAACTGAAGACAGGAACCCATCCCCCTCTCCAAGCTGATGCAATGAATGGAAGTCAACTATGGCAATTTATTCATTTGAGATGTTCGGGAATTATTTTCATAGTGAGTAAATATAGAGGTGAGAGGAAGTACAATGTCTTATCAGATATTAAAATTCAAGCAAGAGTGGATTTATTAGACTCTTGCCACTAGCTGTTAGCTAAGACCAGTTCCCTGGATGAGTTGTCAAAGGCTTCTTTTATGGGGTGCAGTGTGGAGATGTTTGGTGCCATAAGCCCAGAGGAAGTCCCAGCATAAGGGTTTCTGAGCCACTCAGTGGGTAATGCAAAATTCTTGATACATTTGTCAGACCACTGCCTCAGTTCCCCCATAAGCATAAGGTAGATTATAATTGTAACTACCTTCTATGTCTAAACTGCTCACACTGAGAATGATCACACACCTGGTTTCCATGCTGGTCAAGCCACCCTGATGGGACTCTGGCCTATTTATTCCCCTATTTGTTCCAAGTTTCTTTCAGTGCCCACCCTGTCGAGTCCTAGTCCTCTCCCAGGTGATCTGATTGAACATCCAGCTAATTCAAGGCTGCCACCCCTACCCAGAACCCTGAAGGGTTACAGAGTACTGTAGCAATACCCTGCACAGCCCCCAAACCAGAGATCAGGAGAGAGGCTTAGCTCTTGTCTGCTGGAGGGCAAAGGTGGTCACCTTCTTGCTCGGTCCCCTCGGGTAGCTTGCATCTCTTCGCTCCTGCAGCGAGGAGGTGCAAAGGTGCCTATCCTGTGCCCCTGATGGCCCACTGGGGCCCGCTTCCCGCTCTGTGCCGGTTCCATTTCCTGAGGCGGGTTCTTCTTCCCTTGCCTTGCCTCATCTTGAATGGCTGTTTCTGCTTGACCTCACCTATGCTGGATGAGCTCACTGCCCCCAGTCTGCACTTCCAAAGCTAGATCAACACTACACCCCACTCAGTCCAATGATCTTGGCTACTTTTCTTCCCTTGAAATGGCTTTTCTGTGCCCTGTTTGGACACTTATCCCAACTGTTAGCATCATGAGATTGCTCCCTTTTCCCCTGTATATTCCTCTAGCTTTCTAGTAGCTTCCGCTCGCCTCAGCTCTGATTTGACAATCATATCCAAGGTTTCCCAGCTTATGCTTGTTTTCCTAGCATCCCATCTATTTAGTCACCTTCCCCCTCAAAAGTGTCCTGGTTTGGAGGACAAATTATAGGGTTACCCATGGAGCTCCATCAGACCCTGGGCTGGCCTTGGGCAAAAGTATATTTGATCCCTCTGTTGGGCATGGATAGTTCCCAGATCTGTAAAACGAGCGGGCAAAGTGATGGCTAAGATTCCTTCCAGCACCCTAACATTTATGTTCTGTGATTCTATGAAATATACCAAGCTTTGGATTGCTTCACCTTTAACAATGAGCAGATGCACACAGTAAAACATTTAGAGAGGCGTGCTTTTCAGAGCAGCCAGTCTTAACTGGATGCTGGGCAGTTACTCCCGGGCACTTCTCCTCTTTGGCTCTCAGTTTTTGCCTTGAATATAAACGCAACCCTCAGCATCTTCATTCGACTAACTTTCAACTCATGGTACCCTCCTCTCCTGCATCTCTCTATGTCTGACTCCCCAGGGTTTTCGTCTTTTCTCTCAAAACTTGTTCTTGGACTATGCATCTCACCTCTTTAGGATACTGCTCTCTGCAGAGTGTCGGCGAGTTATTTTTCAAAGCCAAGCTGTGCAAATTTACAAACAGGGGTCAGTTGGGTAGTATTATCTACCCTCATGGAGTATTTTCATTTTGTTAGGGGAGCTTCAGATGTTATGTGTTAATTCAGAGAAGTGACTACAATGGAGGAATTCAACACGCTGTTGCTGGAATACCTTTCACGTCTCATCATAGAGACACTTGCCTCTCTACCTGGCTATAGACTTGGCAGGCGGCAATCCGATGTTCATCAACATATGGCTGGTGAACATAACGTGTGAATGAATGAATGAATGAATGAGATTGAAAATTTGTTTTTATTATAACCCATCTTATTATCAGTCTACACATTACTCCCCTGAAGCCTTTGCTTTTTAAGTATATTTGGTTTCACAAAGTGTGAGAACCTGCTCATCTCCAGGTTAGCAGGAAAGCAGGGATAATAGATCTCTTCTCTCCACTTTCCCCACAGGCATTTCTGGTGAATAGATAAAGGGGGTGGATATCATTCAAGTCTCTCTTGATCTGTCAGGAGCACAGAGACCTACACCATTTATCGAGCCCCCTTTAAACTGTTCTTGAAAACTAATGGTGACTTAATTGTATTTGATCATGTTAATGAGATTCTGATCTTTGACAAAAGATAGTTTTTCAGGGCTCGTGTTTTAATCTGACGTGATGAAATGGATTGTTTAGGAAGCATGATGATTTTGCTGCGTGGAGAATCCAGATGCCACCCCGACACATGCAGAGAACCTGAGCTCTGAATTCTAGTTAGTGAAGACTCGTTCTATAAAAGCTGGGCGCATCCTTTATAGGATGGCCAGAGTAGGTCTCCCACACCACTGCAATGTCCATAAAACTCCAGGAGCCTCAAGAATGAGTGGTGCCCAAACCCCAAATGTAGCTGTGAGATTTGATTCAGTTAAGGATCCCTTTGTCATTAGAAATATGTATACATCAGCAGAACAGTAAGCTCTTGGACTTCCACGCAGGCCTTCCTCCCAGCCTGGAGGGTGCACATTTCCTATCCCTCTTGTGAAATTCCCAGTTCCTCAGGATCCATCTCAAGGACTACTTGCCTTGTCCCGAGACCTTAGCTTTCAACTCTAACCTAGGTCCCTCCTGACTGCCCAGCATCGTGACTACCTGCCTCTAGTACACATTTCTGGTAGATAATTTTATCAGTTCAGCACTTGATTATATACTGTATAGTTATATTCATTTACTGTTTGTGGACTTCTTCTCACTCCAACTATAGTAAGCTCTTTAAAGACAGGAATAGTGTCATAAATCCCCCCCCATCTCACACAGTGCCAGACACAGCAGAGGTTTCTGCAACAGAAATTCACTGGACCAGAGATGAGATGAGATGTCATAAAGGCACAGTAACGGAAGTGGAAGGGAGGTAGACAGGAACCTGAAGAAGCCACAGCAAGACTCCCCGAAGCACATCCACCAGCACAGCAAAGGAACCTCTAAATGGCTAAGCTAGGCTTCAGCCAGAGATGCGACAAGGCATTTACAGCACCCAGCCCAGCCCCCTGAAGCCTGAAGAAACACCTACAGGCAGATACAAAAATTGCTGTACCTACCTCCTGGGGGTAACTTGCATTACTCTCCTAACTAAATGAGAAATACCAAAATGTTCATCCATGGGACAGTGTGTATGTATGTATGAGAGAGAGAACAAGAGCAGGAGAGAAACAGACAGAAATGGAAGTAAGAGAAATTATAAGAAAGGGTAGAAAAGATCAGAAGGGCTAAGATAATGAGAAGAAAGAAAGGGTGAAAAGGATAGTAAAAGAGAGGTACAGCGATTTATAGCCTGTCTTATGGTCGTCTAATGCCTGTCTGGTTCTGGCTGCTGTTATAGTAATGCTTTATGAAAGTTATACTTCCTTAAGGAACACTATAAACATTTAGCTTTCCTACACAGTTGCAATATTCCAAATAAGTCTGGTAACTGGGTGATCTTATTAGCAAGCAACTATCACTAAGGAGTTCCAAGAGTTTTCCAGTTGTTCCCTCATCAGTTCTTACGACATGCTCATGGAGTAACGAGAGGGCACAGATTATGAATAATTAGTCCACTTTCATCCTTTCTTCAGCGGGTTTTAATTTCAATCAGTTGCTCTCTCTTTTCACAGACTGGAGACTTAAGACCAAGGGATAACAGTGGGCACATTCATTTTCATTAAATGTTTTTTTCACCCACCTTTGTCACCCCCAACTTCACAAACTGCAAGAATTTCTTAGAATTTATGTGGAAAAGCCAGAGGATGCCCACACTGTATAATCCCTGAGTTCAGATCATGAGTTCTGATAGAGTACAGTTTCAATTATGCGATGCTAATTAACCAAGGTTATGAATTCTAGTAAGTGAAAGAGGTTAATGTGAGACACAAGTATGGAGATAGAACAGAGAGAGGAGCTAGGGTGAAGGCAAATGAGGGGAATAAAAAAGAGAGGGAGAAAGGAGGGAGGAAGTCAGGAATCTGTGAGATTTCTCATTCCAACAACCATTGTCCTTTATATGTGCTCCCCGGAACACACTGCATGTGATGAGGCACACTGACAACTCTGGTACCCTCAGGATGCTGAGCTTTGCTGAGAAACTCAAGCTCTGTAGGATGGGATTGGGTCACAAGGCAGGGAAAGGGGGTTCCCTGTAGGTCTCTGGCACTAGAATGTGCCTGGCAATCCCTCCTACTTTGAGACTAAACAGCCTCTGTCACTTCGGCTAGAACTGCGGGCAAATAATTCTGGGCAGAACTTGGTCTGTGGTTTGTCAGGGTTCCTATTTGACTAAATTAAGCTGTCAGCATGGATGTTGCAGACACTGGAGAATTTTGTTTAGAGGTTCAGTGATTGTTATCTTTTCCTTGCTGCCAGGAGAGAAAAGTCAGAGAGCAGTGGTCTCCTCTTGGCCTTTTTGACAGACTTTTCTTATTTAGTAATAGTCCTTCACTGGAGAACCTCCCCCAAGGCCGCTAGTGCTAAGGTCCTTAAGGGCTAACCCTAAAGGGGAGAGATGGCAGTCTTCTTCCATTGCCCTCCCTTCAGACCCAGGATGGGGTGGGGAGTTACAGAGGGCATATTTAGTAATGCAGAACTTGATCCCACAGAAAGCTGCTCAAAGAGTCTGGCTACGCTGGTACCTCAGCAAATGTCTTCATTTACGGGGGGAACAGTCAGGAAGATCAGAGCAGAACAAATGAATTAATGCACCAAACAATGTAACTAGGATTAATTCTATGCTTTTACTTGACAATGTATTTGTTCTCTTTTAAAGGGCCAAGGTGGACAGGCCACTGGGCTAAGATTCTGATGGTCTGTGGGGAGGCAAGGACAGGAGACCTCCCTTCCACTGCACCATCCTGGGTGAGTCATTCACTCCCTGTGAATTTTGGTTTCCAGATTTTCAATGAGGTTTATTCCTAACCCCCCGCTTCCCAGTTTTGTTGTGAGAATGAAAATGTGCTTTCATGGATGTTATCTCCTATAATCCATGAATAGCTGTTTGAAGTATTATAATCCCTTTTTTTTCAGGTGAGAAAATAGTCACTGAGGGGGTTAAGTGAGACCACCACTGTTCTAAGTGGTGGAACTAAGATGCTGACTGGGGTCTTCCTGACTCCAAATCCTCCCCCCTCCACTGCACTACCTCCCAGCCCTTTTATCAAATGAGCTGTCATCCCTGAAGTGACTCCAAAGAGCCAGCCACTACAGCATACTGTGCTTCCTCAGACCAAAGTGCATTACTTTACTATAGGTGAGTCTTATTTGACTATGCAAAGAAAAAAACCATCAATTTTACTAGAGGAAAAACATTCATAATGATACTTACACATTTACCTTGTCATCTATTAGTAAGATTTCCCCCTCAAGTCTCTTACTTATGTCCCCAACAATAATCTCAGACCTCCAGTTTATCTTCCTTACCCTTCCACAGTAATCTAAAAATTAAAAACTTAGATCTTTTAAATCTCTGCTTAAAACTCTTCCATAGAGGCTCCTGGCTACTTATAGAATAACATCTAAACTTCTTATCTAGGTGTACAAGATTGTCAATATGCTTCCAAGTTTTCTTTCTCCACTGACCTTTCCCACTTTTTTCCATTCCACTGGGTCGACCTCTACTCATCCTTTGATACCCAGCTCAAATAGCACTTGCCGGGGGTCTCTACCAACTAGCTGCATGGTCAATCTCTCTCTCCAAGGTGCTTTCCAGGCATTTTGTCCAAGAGGCTGGCATTGAACTCAACCTCTAGTGTTCAGACTATCCTCTCCAGATTCTTCGAGGGCAAAGGATAAACATATCTTACTACTTTAATACCAATGCAGTGCTTTGCACATGCAAGGTTATCAATAAAAGCTCAATAAACACATTCAAAAGGAAAGTAGACTGGCTTCATGGTAAAAGAAGCCAAATAAAAATCTGGAAAATAAATATATAAATATAAAAAAGGAAAGTAATCATTTTTGAAAAGTTACTGAATATGAATGCCAAATTGATAGAGTTATTTTAATGTTGGCACAAAAAGTGTCGAAAAGAAAAAAACAGATATTATGCTAAGTTACCATAGCACATTGACTACAAATGCATGCAAGTTCCATCATCCACTCTTCTCAGTGTTCTACAGAATAAAGGTAATTTGCAACTATAGTTTGGCATTTCCTAGAGTGAGTTCTGCTTTACTAAAGGGTATTATAAAAAATAAAATATGGTGGAGTAGTGTTTGCAGTCAAACAATTTTGGGACTGTTAGGCTAAAGAAGATTCTTTTTTTGACTTTGTACCCCCTCAGAGCCTTTAATATACTAATGTGTGTTGGAGCTCTCCAAGAAGATGCAGAAAACACAGCATGACCCAAAATACATTTGACCACAGAACTTTTTTTTCAAGGAACATCACACATGACAGGTGTTTCATAGAGAGCACACTCTGGGTAACACTGTCCTAGATTCTTAGATGCCATTATCAGTCACTTCACAGAAAGCAACTTAAGAATGAACACGCTGAATCAATCGATGCACAAACACAACAGCAGCAAAAATCTGAATGACACCCTATATAGTGTTGCTAGCTTCAGAATACATGAACAGGTAGCCCATTTTCGCGTACAAATGCTGCATAAAATAGTGGAAAGAGCATAGGCTAGGAAATAATTCTCTACATCTTCGAGCTGTATGATTTGGGGGGCAAGACATTTGTGCAGCAGAGAAACAGTGCTGTGTCTGTGACAGCCACGGATGGTGATTTTACCTGGACTTTCTGAAACATAAATCCATAAGGGCACTTAGTCTTTAAGTATTTGGGTGATGATCTCAGATATGAGAGATGGTCCTTTTCCTCCCTAAGCTCCTGTAGCACCTGCTCACTTCCTAGGTCTTTGATAAAGTTGAGGTCATCAGGCATGATAATCAGTTTCCTATCTCTCCACCTAATATACTAACACTCCCCCTACGTCTTTTCCAACATCCTCAGAAAATAAAGTCTTCTGCTGTGTCTTCCCCTCATCCAAGCCACCTGACGCTATGCTTCTATTTTTTCCAGCATTCTCCTGAATCTTCAAGATTCTTCCTCCACTGGCTTCTTCCCTTCTACCTATATACAAGTTCAAGTACCTCTAATCCTAAAACAGACATCCAAGACAAAATACCCCTTTTCTTACTCACATTCTTCGCCAGATATCATCTAAATTTCCTTCTCTTCCAAAAAGATTAAACAATTTCCTCTTTAAACATCCAATTCTCTTGGATTTAGTGGCACTGCACTTCCCTGATGGCTCTTCTACTTATCTGATCACATGGTCTTTGTCTCCCCCAGGGGTATCAGCTCCTGGACTGACTCCCTAAAAGTTGTTTTTCCCCAAGATTTAAAGCCTCCGTCCACTTCTCACTTGATTTATGTTTTCTGAATGATCTTGCCCATCTATGTATGTATGATATCCAAATTTCCATATATCCAACCCAAACCTCTTCCCTAAGCTTCAGATTGATATATGAGACCTTCTATTGGACATATTTACCTGGAAGTCCCTCAAGTACTTCAAACTCAGCAGGATCAAATAGAATCTCATTTATATCACTACTGTTTCATTGGCAGAGGTCCTATGCATTGTGATTAGGAGAGAATGCCTGGGTTCGAATTACAGCCCTAGCACTTTCCAGGCGTGCCCTTGGGTAAGTTCCTTAATCACTGAAAAGTTGGAGATGACTACAGTCCAACACCCAGAGGGGTGCGTGAAGAGTTAAATGGGCAGCATGTGGCACCTCTGCTCAGTACCCTGTGCCAGTAAGTGAGTTGTCAGTGGGAGCCGCTAGCATCATTATCACTTCCTCACTCAGTTTTTCTCTCCTGAATTCCCTCCGTTCCTCATCTCATCTGGGAGTGTTAGCACCTATCAGCAGCACACAAGCCAGCAACCTGGGAGCTGTAGCTACTATCCTCCCAGTCACTCCATGAAGACTACCAATCACAAGTCCAGTAGACTTTTCTCTCCTAAACATTTCTCAGATCCCACCACTCCTCTCCATCTCTACAACCACTGCCTGAATCCAGGCTCTCACCCTCTCTCCTTTGAGCACCTTCTCTCCAGTCTCAAACCGTCTAAATAAGAATCGTTCATGTCACTCCCATCCTGAATACACAGCAGTCTGACACCCCAGCTGGCTTTAGATAAACACTACTCAAGAAATAGGTGAAATAGAAATATTGAAGTCTTGAGGCCATTTCAGTGTTTTAATGGGGTTAATAATGCAGAATATATGCAGTTGATGTGGTCCTATGAATGCTTGGGCATGTGATGACTGTACCCATGAATGACCTCCATCATTGTGCTCAGAAAAGGCTGCGCTTTTGGACTCCCAGGTTTGCACAGCTGGAAGGGACTTCTAGCACACACCACTGGGTGTCTACCAGCATCCATGCTTAGCTCCCCTTGTCCCTCTCTGAAGAGACTGGAAAAATGAACTACTTTCACAGCTCCTCTTACAGGTAAGGGTCACAAATGAGATATAAATAGCTTGCTGGGGCTTCTGGGAAAACTTTGCTCTTCTGATGAGAGGGGCAGGCTTTGCTGATACCATCCTTCCCCTCTTCTTTCTGAGGTACCCAAAAATATGAACCTGGCACTGTGGGAGCCATTGAGGGACTGAGGAAAAAGGTCAAGAAAATGTCTGAGGTGCTGGCCTCAACGTCCCCGTGCTCCCGTAATGGGACTCCAGGGAGAAAGGAACTTGCCCAAGAACCCTGCAGCCACGCTGGAGGGCTCACTGGGTAGGGGAAGTCTGTTGTTTTGAGGGGGGAGAGCTGGTAAGGAAGATAGCTGCAAATTCTTTCCTTGGAATGACTCTGCCTCAAAGACGTATCACACAAGTAGGGAGCCCATGCTAAAGTAACAGCAAATTAACACCACAAGCTGTTCCTAGGTTTTCACAGCCTCAGCTACGGGTTAAGGAAACCTGTAATTAACGCTCTGCCCCATGCCTTCCATGATTTGTCATGGCTGCAGGCTCAGGGGTGGAAAGAGAGAAAAGGCCCCACAGATGACCAGGCACATTTTCCAGTCACACCCATCTCCTCAAATTCATTAACACCTCCCACATAACTCACAGAGATAGCGGTGCACGGCCAGCAACTAATGAACGCAGTTATCAAAGCGCTGAGACCGTCTGCAGCACAAGCTAGTGAGGCCCTGGCAGAGGAAAGCCAGTAGCTCCTTGTTCACATTCTCTGCTCAGAGAACCCAGTGTAGGATGGTTAAATCTGGGACCACCCAAGAGGCTATTTACTTAAATATTTAAAAAGAAAGAAGCCTGATTTGAAGGCAGAATCACCTATAAATAAGTCCCATGACCCTAGCTTCTGAGAATAGCCACAAAAGAAAACTCCAGGGTATTAAGACATCCCAGCTCATCTTATATAAAGTCACGGGGAAAGACAAAAGAACAATAACAAAGAAATGCAGACTGAAAGCAAATAAGTGTGGTTATTTTCTCCATATTTTTAATATGACGATAGGTCTCTCTATTCAATAGTTACATTCTTTAAAAGTAGTGCGTAAACTGGTCTTTGTTGATAAATCTAATCGTGTTATAAACACCCTAAAATAAATATTTGAAGAGACTTTTATGTGTCCTTTATTTTTTTACAAAGTATTCTCTTTTCTGTTTTTTAAATCACTTTTTCACATTCTAGGTTTCTTGAAACTGAGGTACACCCACATAACCAAACATTTGCACTGAATTTCATTTCCAGTTCACATTCGACAGTTACCTCTTCTCATTAGAGCAATTACGTTTTTTAAAGATTGAAGTAGAGTCGATCTACAATATTGTGTTAGTTTCAGGTGTACAGCATAGTGATTCAGTATTTTTGCAGATTATACTCCATTAAATGTTATTGCATGATAATGGGTATAATTCCCTCTGCTATACAGTAGGACCTTGTTTGCTTATCTATTTTATATATACTAATTTGTATCTGTTAATCCCATACCCTTGGTTTGTCTCTTCCCCCTTCTTTCTCCCCTTTGGTAACCACAAGTCTTTTCCTACGTCCGTGAGTCTGTTTCTGTTTTGTATATACATTCATTTGTATTATTTTTTAGATTCTACATATAAATGATATCATATAGTATTTGTCTTTCTCTGTCTGATTTATTTCACTAGCATAATATTCTCTAGGTCCACCCATGTAGCTGCAAATGGTAGTATTTCATTCTTTTATGGCTAATATTCCATTGTATGTATATACCACATCTTCTTAATCCAGTCATCTGTTGATGGGCATTTGGGTTGCTTCCATGTCTTAGCTATTGTAAACAGTCCTGCTATGAGCACTGGGGTGTGTTTATCTTTTCAAATTAGTGCTTTGGGGTTTTTTAAAGATATATACTCAGGAGTGGAATTGCTGGATCACATGGTAGTTCTATTTTTAGTTGTTGTTTTCTTTTTTTTTTAAGGACACTCCGTACTATTTTCCATAGTGCCTATACCAATTTACACTCTCACCAACAGTGTAGGAGGGTTCCCTTTTCTCCACATCCTCTTCAACATTTGTTATTTGTAGATTTTTGATGTTAGCCATTCTGACAGGTGTGAGATAATACCTCATTGTGGTTTTGATTTGCATATCTCTAATAACTAGGGATGTTGAGCATCTTTTCATGTACCTGTTGGCCATCTCTATATCTTCTTTGGAAAAATGGCTATTCAAGTCTTCTGCCATTTTTGATTGGATTGTGGGGGTTTTTTTTGACATTGAGTTGTATGAGATATGCTGTTTTTTAAAATACATAGATTTTTATCTCAAAGGCAAATTTGCTATGCTTCCCCCCCCCCCCACCTTTTTGCTGAAGAAACAAAAGTAGTACTATGTCTTTTTATAAAAAGAGAAGACTTTAAATGCTTACTGTAGTGGATTCTGTGGTCTGCTACCCAGACCTTTTGTGTTTAGGACAGAGGCATCTTTGCCCCGATGCTGGGAATGCTGGTGGCTCACAGCTCTCATTGAGCTGCTCTCATGGGTTTACCCTCAGCCATGGAGACCCAACTACACTAATTTTTCCCTCCCTGGGGGTAGCTTGTAGCCAATGACCGTCAATGCTAGAGTATAAATGACCCATGCCTTTGCCTCAAGACTGGACAATTCTAAAGATACACTCCAGCTCCAGAGCTCACCATGGGATCCACTGAAGCCTTTGTTCATTGGAGTTCAACCCCACTCTCTGCCCAACACTGATTCTTTCACTCTCACACTGATGTTGACCCCGAGAGTGCTCCCCAGTAAACTCGTTCCACACAGATGTCTTTCTCAGAGTTTGTTTCCTGGAATCCCAATCTAAGACATGCATCTTATTCTTCCTAAGACTTTCATTATTATAGTTATTTTATGAATGGGTGTGGGAGAAGATCTGAGACCTCAGACAAGTCCAGTTCAGGGACAAAGCTTCCCTGTCCTCTTCTCACTGCCCGAAATATTTGGCTATAAAGGTGAAGGTAAAAATTCCCATTAAGTTGGAACAAAACTCTGGGTATTTACTCACATGCATGGAGTGATCCTTTTACTAAAAATGTGTCAAGGACATTTTAATCATATCTAGTCCAAACAAGCATGTACATGCACACACATATATACAAAAGAAAGATAAATGAACTTAGGGAAAGAAATAACAATAAATTTTCATCATATTTTAAAATAGTGTTTAAAAAATTATCTGTGGATTCTTCTCTCACCTGAAGTACCCATTATTAAAAAATATTAACAATAAGAGTCTGCTCCCTAAATTAAATTGGAGTTATTTCACTTTGCCTAACACACAGGAACAGTAGGTTAGTTTTCCCTTTTCTTTTCCCACAACTGGGATAACAAACAATTCTGTGTAGAACCCAAGCATTGCACTGATGTTGTTTATTCTGACTCAGGGATCTCTTTTCTCCTCTCCCCCTTCTATTCTGTCTTCAACCAATTTTCCCACATTTATATACAAATTTGCATTGTAAATTCAAGTAAGCACAAACCATGTTCCTCAAGAGATCAGTGGCCATAGATTTTTTTCGCAAGGAAGTATTTTTAGTTTTAATTTTATTACATTTAATTTCTTTATATTTATTCCCACAGGTCAATGATTTTACATAGATGCCTCCATATAATCATATCATGGCCACCTTTTTTTCTCCCTTTCTTGCTTGGTTCCCTTTCCTTTTGCTTCTCTTGCCTTTATTTTGGCAGTGTTTCCAATATGGAACCCATATCAACACCAGTGTGTGTGCTTCATATTCTTTTCTGAACTCACAGTATTGATCTATGCACATGTACATTTACACACACATGTATAGAAGATCTTATGTACACCCTTCTACATTTTGTTTTCTCACTCACTACCTCTCTTAAAGTCATCTGGCATGGGTCAAATTGACAATCCATTATGTGAATATATCACAGTATTTTCAACCATTCCACTATTGAGAGTTGTTTACTTTTAGGGTTTTATTTGTCACCATACACAATGCTGCAGTAAATAATACCCACTTTTTAAAAGTGGATTTTAAGATTTTAGATATCATTGGTATAGATTTTTAAGACTGGAAGTGCTAGGTCAAAGCTCATATGTATTTCTAATATTAACAGATATACCAAATTGCTTTCTAAAAACGTTATTAAATTACACATACATCAGCCATGTATGCTTTTCTCTACGTACACGTTAACATTTTATGCCAGTTGTATTCACTTTTATTTATACCAGATTTTTGCCTGATTAGGCAAATAATATGTTGATGTTTGGCATTGTATCAGACCCATCTTAGAGTATAGAGTGGTCCAGGGGTTGGATGTAATCCCAGCTCCAGCCAACTGTTAAAGTATGATTCCAGGAAATAACACAACTCTACCTTACCCTTCCTCCATTATGACCCATGGTATCATGACTGTCATGAATAGGGCTTGCACATGGCACTCACCAATGACATATTCCACCCTGAAGAGGTCCCTTCTAGGGTTATAGGGACGATTGAAGTCGATCTGGATGTAGAAAGACTGTCCTCTACGTACAATCAGCTTGTTGTTGTTGTATTTGTCGGTGTGGTGATCCACTTTGTTGCTGTCCCATCTCTCCTTGAACAGGTGAACAGCCGTAACATTAAGGTAGTCTATACACAAAGAAAACAATCAAGAGAAACCACTGAGTAACTTTGGTTTAAACACAAACTTGAAAAACAAGGCTATTTTTCCTGAAGACGCAAGGTAGTAAGGTTTATTAGATAAAACGCTATACAGGGGGCTGGTAGATTTGGGAGTCAGTCTCTTGTGACATCCTTGTTTTCAAAGAAGATTTTTTTAAAAGCATTTTCCCCTTCTGATCTCATCTCAGACCACACGGCACTCACTTTGGGATAATAAAGCTGTGTTGATAATGCCTATCAATAGGTCTAGATACAGAGGAACTAGCACCTGAGATCAAGGCTTCACATCCGAGTCTCATGTTGGTTTTCGTTGTGTCAGGTGCTTCCCACGAAGACTACAGCCTCCATACGTTGGGATAAGCAGGGAATACCACTTCAATTTTCTTATCTTTAAAAAGGGAGGAATCAAATCTGACAAAGCCTGCAAGGGATGTTCTAAGGACAAAGTTGATCATCAATCCAAAATTCTCCTCTTACTTCAGGAAGGGTCAACCCACAGCCCCCTTCTGTAATTCTAAAAGTAGATCTTGTCCTTCAAAGGCAGGAAACAGAGGGAACAGGCATGGAGGAAAAATACCAGCATTCCTATGAGGTTGGTAGGATTGTTTCCACTTTGCACATGCTGAAACAAGACTCAATTTCCCTGGCTACTAAACAACCAACCTGGAAGCAAACCCTGGTGTGAAGCCGAAATCTACAGGCTTTTCCTCTGATGTTTGGAATCGGGAGTGTAAATGTCAGTTATATATTTATCTGAGACATGATAGCACTGGATAAAAGTTAGATCTCCTCTTGCTTTTTTCCCATTCCCTCTGCAAATGATCACTGAATGTGAAGGTAGCTCTAACTACCCGTCTACACTGCAGTTTAGAAGATCTAGTCTAAACACAGATTTCTGTGTATGCATTTGGAGTTCTAAAGGGGCACTGGAGAGAGAATGCTGGGTGAGGTGGGGAGTGTGCGCTGGCCTCTTGCCTTCCCTCCCTTTTCCTGGCCTTGATTGTTGCATGGTTTGTCCTCATGGCTGTGAACTCAGTGTACACAGAGAGCTGGGGCTTCACCCTGAAAGACTCAGTGATTTCCCCTGCTTTTACACAGGAATCCTGTGCAGGACCCCTGGTGCTCTCTGGCCTCATTTTTTCTCATAGGCAAAATGGAGAAATTGGGTTCATTAAGGTACTCTATAGGTCTAAAGTCTAGGAGTCCCTGCAACACCCTTGATGAATTCAAAGTCCAGGTAACCCTGAGTTTGAATCTCAGGTCTCATAATTACTTAGGTAAGGGATGTTGCCTCTCAGAAGCTGAGTTTTCTGACCTTTAAAATGAAGATACTAATATCTTGAGAATTTCTACAAAGATTCAGTGACCTAACAGCGCAATGGGTCTGATTCTATGCCTGGTGCATAGTGGGACCAGAGGCTTCCTTTGAGCTTGCTGACTATGAACTGTGATGGTGCCACCTTATATTTTACATGGTGCTCAATGGGCTATTCTGGCTGCAACATTATAGCAAACAGAAAGTGCAAGATGCAATTTTATTTTTGCTTCATCTCAGACCCCTGTAGTACATGGTCCCCTGAAGGGCAGTTTCCTTCCATTATGCTGTGGTCTGAAGATGTTTATTTCTATAGCTCTCTCTTCCAAGCTGCCTTCCTCCTAAGTTCTCTGGTCTTATTAAGGTCACAATCCCCAGTGCTAAACCAGCTTCTGAAAGAGCTGGAGAATCATAAACGTCCCAAGAGAAGAGCCTTAGTAATCAACTCATCTGGCCCTCTTTCTTAGCACTGTGACTTTTAATAATGTTTTGTTTTATTTTTAAAAAATGTCTAAAAACCTAATTCCTCAGAAAAGGGTTTAATCAGCTCTCCACTCATCAGCACCAATGGAAGGAATGTACTGATACTGCACTCTCACAGAATCTCAGAGGGCAAAGGTACTTTCTGGACCATCTGGTAGACCTGCTATGTACTGCACGAAACATCTCCATGAAAATCCTAATACTTAGGCTTTTAGCCTCCATCTGAACAGGGAACCCACTATCTTATAAAGCAAACAGGCCATTTTTAAACCACCCAACTATTTGAAAAATCCTTATAAGATGAACTGACATCTTCTTCCCTGTAATTTTTCTAACCGTAGATCCTGGTTCCAACTTCTGCGTAAATATAGAATATGTTCTATTCATTTCATCTGTCACTTTTTTGGTATACAAAGACTATTGTTAGGGTTTCTCTGAGTAAAACATTCTCCATATCTTCTACTGTTCTTTAAGAAATTATTTCCAGACCTTCTACCCATTACTGTGTTCTGAAATATACATATTCCATTTTATGAATTTCTCTCTTATAGCATTTTTCTTAGAATTAAGTACATTACTCTGGTTATGGTTTTTCCAATGAAAACCAATAAGACCACTGCATCTTTCAAAATAAATAGTATATTTCTATGATTTCAGTCCAAGTGTTTTGAATACTCTTATTGTTGATTTACATTAAGCATCTGATGAAGCAAAACGCTTAAAAATACATTCTGATGTCACTTCTACCAGTAGTGGATTAAAACTCAGTCCAGACCCCTGTAAGTCATTTTCTCATGTTGTTATTCAGCCATTTCTATCAATGCAACTGTTTTTTTCTTTTTGGCTCAGTTTTAAGGCCTTACATGTATTCACATTAAATTTCATCCCATTGTATTTGGTTAATTGCTCTGAATTCTTAAGATAACTTTAGACCCTAAGTATATATTCACTATATTAACATCCTCCCTAACTTCCTGTTCTCCAGGAATTTCATAAGTGTGTTATTTTATGTTGTCATTCAAGACATGGATATAGATGTTGATTCGGACACCACCAAATAAATGCAACTTACGTAAATGCACAGTGGTAGATACTAAAGAGTGATCAGGTAATTATGATACAGTGTCATGAACACCCTGACAAAGGAAGTATAGGTGTCTGAGTAGGGGAGGGTTTCTGGCTAGGAGCCCCTAACCCAGATTGGGGGGGGGGGGATTAAAGAAGCTTTCTGGAGGAAGTGAGGTATAAGCAGGGGTCAGAAAGCTGAGCAAGTTTTCCAGGTAAAAAGAGAGGTGGGGAAGAGAGGAGGATGAGTGAAGTCTGAGGGGAGAGACAGTATGGTTTACTTTAAAAGCTGAAAGGTGATTGGCTGGCTAGAGCGTAGCAGTGGGACCACAGTGGAAGGGAAGGCAGGAGCTGCTCCTGCAAGCCTTGCAGACCGTGTTAAGGAGCGTGGAGTCTAATTGCACTGGGGATGCAGTGAAGAATCTGAAAGAGCAAACGGACATGGTTAGATCTGTGCCTCTGCAAACGTAAACGGCTTCTTCTGGTGACAGAGGGGAAAACGGACTGGGCAGTGGCAGTGCTGGAATTCCAGGTGAGGGATGGGGAGGGTCCAGTCTGCCTGTAGGGAGTGAAAGCCCTGGTCCTGACGCACTGCCAGGGTCTGCCTCAGCTCTTCCCACCCCACCCCTGTGACAACGTGCCCCTAAAAACCAGTATATTCGCTTTAGGTCTTGGCTGCCCCAGTAGATCTGCCCACGCAGAAAGATAAAGCTGGAGAGAGTCAAGTCTTTCGTATCTGGTTCTCATTGGTTCCAGTTCTCACTGCAAATGAAAACCCTGGCTTTCCAGTTCCACGCTCCAGTCTAGCAAATCTGGTTAATGTCTAGTGAGTCTGGGTAAGTCAGTCCATCCTGGGAATTCCCTGGTGGCCCCGTGGTTAGGACTCTGCACTCTCCCTGCGAGGGCCCGGGTTCAATCCTTGGTCTTGGTCGGGGAACTAAGACCCCACAAGCCTCACGGCGCATCCAAAAAAAAAAAAGAAAAAAATCAGTCTGTCCTGTGGTACTGCCGTGCAGAGTGTATAGATGGGTATTGGAAGAATAAGAGTTCCATAGTTAAACAAGTTTGGGAAGTGCTGGTTTAACCAAAGTTAATCAGGATTCTTGCAGAACTTATGGCAGACTGTCACATGCTGATGTGCACCGCAAACCTCCTACAGGTGCAATGCTTTCCAAAGTTAAACGGCCATGGGAACTATTTCTTTGTGGAGGATTTTTCAGAATACGTTTTGGGAGATGCTTCACTGTTTACTAATTGTGCAACCTCAGAAAAGTCATTTAATCTCTCTGAGTCTAGTTTTCTTATTTTTAGAAAGGCAATGAAATACCTCATAGGGTTGGTGTAAGCATTAAATGGAAAAAAAAATGTATGTAAAGTGCTTTAGCATAGTATCTGGCACCTAGTAAATTCTCAAAGTTATTATTATTATATTGTTATTGCTAGGAGAAGTAGAATAGCATAGTGGGTAAGAGTATGGATTCTGGAGCCAGATTACCTGGACCCAGATTCCAATTTTGACACTTACTATCTTAGTGACTTTGGACAAGTTAAATAAACTTGTGCCTCAGTCTCCTCATCTGAAAAATGGTGGGATTAAATAAGAAAATGCTACATTGCCTGTCTTCTCAGAAGACAGGCCTGCTTTTCTCTTCCTGAATATCTAGAGGTGGATGGAGTCATTTTCTCCTCTCAATTGCCAGAATATATTTTTCTTTTAAAAAAAAGTCTATTATCATTAGTCACTTAGCATTATCTTAATATAAGTGATTTTATCTAGGAGACTGTAAGTCCCTTGAGGACCAGACCATGTCTTAATCACCTTGTTACTGAGCCTGGGGCAATGTGCAAAAATGCCGTAGCACATATGCCACTTTTCACTTTAAACACATTTAATAATATCTGAAAATTTGGAGCTAGGAGTTGGTTAGTCATTTTAAAATAGGTTATTCCATTTATCACAGTATTAACCATACAAGTCCTTTAAGTAACTTATCAGACAATTTCATTCTCAAAATATGCCAGTTTCAGGACTGTATTTATGTACTGTTGAAGATAATGTACGGGGTCTTATAACACAAAGCCTCCAGACCAGCAGTTTTGTTTCAGATTCGAATAAAATGAAAATTTCACAGTTCACTTAGACCACTTATAACAAAGGGTAAGCAAAAGTGCTAATGAATTCCTTTGAGTATATAAAACCTAAGCCCCCCCCCCAGCCCCACCCCGATCATAGTTTTTATGTTGGGTTTATATTGGGTAACATCTTAGGGAAAAACCCGAATGAACTTTTTGGCCAATCCAACTAGATTTTTTTTTTTTCATAGTGAAAACAAATATATATATACTAAATATATATTAATATATATTAAGAGTTTGTTTTAAAATAATGTAGTCTACATTACTGTGCATTTGACAACGTTTAATTCAAAACATGGAATTTTTTAAATGTTATCTTTTCCAAGTGCTCTTTACCTTTTCTATTGCAATGTCATGCTAAGTCAATGCCTTCAGGAAGAAAGAAAAAAATCATAGGAAATCACAGTGGTACCCTACGTAGGGAGAAACTAAGTCAATGATAAATAAAAATTTCCTAAATAAGTTCTTAAAAATTCATATTAAAATAATTTAATCTAAGAGAAACATTTCATTTAAAAAATAAAACTTGAGGGTGGGAGGAATTGGGAGATTGGGATTGACACATATACACTATCAATACTATGTATAAAATAGATAACTAATGAGAACCTAGCAAATGGCACAGGAAACTCTACTTAATGCACTGTGGTGACCTAATGGGAAGGAAATCCAAAAAAGAGGGGATTATATATATGTATAGCTGATTAATTTTGCTGTACAGCAGAAGCTAACACAACATTGTAAAGCAACTATACTCCAATAAAAATTAATTTAAAAAAAGAATAAAACTTTATTAAGCTATGGAAGATTAAAAGCCACACTGAGAGGTGGCAAGTTTAAAGAAATAATGTTCTAGACTGCAGCCAAATGTGTAAGACATACAGAAGGGTAATAGGATAGGCAGGGGCGTTATTGTTTGGAAGGAGAAGAAAATGACAGCCATGTTGCCCTCTCTCCAATGTAATCTCCCAATAGGTCTATGGAGTTACTGAGGGTTACCCCAAGTCTTGGGGAATGAGGTGAGGTCCCCAACACCACTGAATAAATACCTTTTCTTCCATTGTTCATGGAGAGCCACCCACAGATCAAGTCAACTATTTGGTTCTTATAATACCTGATAATCGCAAGGACTCTATACAGACAGTGTCATGAGATATGATCATAGGCATAAAAATATCATAGTTCTTTTCCTTGTCCATTGCTCCTTCCCATGTAGCAGGCACTCAGTAAACATTTACTAAGCTAAAATATTGATTTTTGCTTCGTTTCTTGGCTTAACAACACGTAGTTTAGGTTGAAAGAGCTTTCTCATCACCCAGGCTCCATTCGCCACAAACAGGAAAGGAATTTGCTTCTCCCTGTCCAAGCCCAGTTCCTGGCAGAACAGAACAGAACAACTCATTGCTAAGCTACTTTTTTTTTTTTTTTTTGGTTTTGAGAGAGATATTGTAGCTGGAAACTTGGCAGCTTGCTCTTTCAAAGTGACAGCTTTCAAAAGTCTACCTAACGCGATTTAGCCTAATTCCAAAACATCAGAAAATGGACTGCTAGAGAAAAAAAATCTCTCCTCATGAGCCAGCTGCCTCCCTGTCTTCCTACCCTTCCCCTAATATGAAAAAAGTGGATTATTTTCACCTTAGGTGGTAAAGATATTCTTCAGAGAATGATTATACCTGTCACAGATGGAACCTTTAAATCAGTTAAATGTTTAGGTTCATATCCTAGGAATTCCCTAGTGAACTGAGATCTCCATGCAATCTTTGGTAATATTATTACCAAACTATAGGTGTAAATACTGTCCATGAGGTGGTAGGTCTGTTTATTGTGAAAACAACAGGGTAAAGTTTCCTTTCTCATATTCCTTTTGGACACCCAGAATTTTAAACTATCATTAATTTGAATCATTAAAAACATTTTCTTAAACAGCTTATTGTTTTTAACTGTTGCTATTAAAATGTCCTGTACTCTGTATAAGAAATGCTCAGCAGAAGCTAGAATGAGAGAAATGAGTCTAACACCTTTTCCAGGGACTAAAATCCCTCTATTTCTCTATTTCTATTTCTTTATTGGTCTCTTTCTCCTCTAGCCTGAAGTATCTCAACAGCCTCCAGATGTGTCTCCTTCTCTCCATTTTCTCCTCACTATTATCATTATTTTTATAAACATAATTCTAATTATGTCATTTGCTATTTAGAATCCTTTGCAAGTCCCCTGTCCCTGCAGGAGGAAAGGTAAGGTCTTCAAGGCCTGTTATGATGTGATCCCTGCTGACTTTTCTCAGGCTCATCTCCCCTCTCTTGTCCTCACTACTTGACATACACTGTGCCCTCTGCTAGAAATGCCCTTCCAGGCACTTGTCTGCCTGCAGCACTCCTACCCATCGTCTAAGACCTAACTCAGGTGTCCTGTATTTACAAAACCTTCCTCGCCTTCTTTCCCACTCCTCTGACACCACTGGTCATTCCTTTTATTTGTTTGTTTCTTCTACTAGGTGGACAATTGCTTGAGGCCAGGTATTGACTTGCTCATTTTTGTGTCCCCAGAGAGAGATTGGTATCGTTCCCGACACAATCATTAAACATTTCCCCACAAATCAAGTGGAAAGTGTGAACTGTTTCTATACAACATCGTCTCTTAATCATACATTGAAGGCCTTTTTTATTCTTTCAATAACCTCGAATCCAGAGAGGTTTACTCTGCACAAAGGTGAGATGGATGACTAACTAGTCAGTTAGTTGATTTAGTTCTGACGTGGAGTCATGGGAGGGAGGAGACGATCAGAAAGGCACAGACCCCATTACCCTGAAAAATACTAGATCCCGCTTGCATTTGATTTTTTTATAGAACTAGCTTGCTTTCCAGTTTGAATTCAAATTGCATTAGACCTGCCAAATGAGTATTATAATCACTTCTGCAAATGGATCACCTACTGTTAATAACACAGAGTCAAACCAGCCCAAGAATATAAGGTTATCTTCCGGAACATCTCCTGCTAAAATAACCTTTGAGACCAGGAAGGCTCTAGAGAGATTTTTCAGAAACACCAAATGAGCATACAAAACATTAGAAATGGATGCAAATCCAAACAATCTGAGGGGATTTTCAGATATGTTTCTCGGCTACAATTGAGTTCAAAGGGGGCATTAAGGATCCCTAAAAACACAGGAGGACATCAAACACCTCCATGGACTGACTGGTCCCATCTCCGGGGTTCCACTGTCACCTCAAATATCTCAGTGTTTCTTAAATATCATGCTGCCACATGGGAGGAACCTTATGTACGTTCGTACATTTTGAAATACAGGCAAAAATAATTCTTAACCAAATATTCACTGAAGTTGTGAATTAAAGGCATGACACACACTCAATATATATTATATACATCGATTGCCACAAGACTATTCAAAGGGAAAAATCTGGCATTTTCCCCCTCTTGCCTCTCTGCCCTTCTCAGTCAATTTCACAAGAGTAGCATGCTAAAGGGACACTTTGGAAAGCTTCCATGAAACACATGTGGAGAGTTTGTCTTAGGGCTTTGTTATCCTGGAAGCAGTCATCCTCAGATGAGATCAGGGAGGTACAAGCCCTCCACTAGTGGCCACTGAGGAAACTGCAAGAAGATGGCACTTAAACCCACGTGATTAGGTCTTAGCAGGGACTTGGGGACAACTTGACAGACTTCGTCCCAGGACACTCACTTTTAGTACAATTAAACAGAGATTTGAAATGTGAAGGATAACTGGGAAATGGACCTCCTTGATCAAGACAGTGTTCCTTTTCTTCTGTTCTACTCATCTGGGACCTACTGCTATACTTCCTGGGTTCAGAGGTCCTATCTTCAGAGCATGTAGCACTTAGCTCATCTGTATGAGAACTACTAAATGAATGCATGTTTATGAAACCTGGAACCTGTTCATAATAATAAGGTTACAATGACTCTAGGGCTGATGAGTCATTAATTGCTCAAGGGATTGATTTTTCACTGGACACACACTCCTATGCCAGGGCCTGTATTAAGTACCCCAGAATGTCACTTGGATTGTGGACACATATGACTGCCAAGCAAATAATGACTGATCTTTCAAACTAATTCAGTTCAAACTAACTCCCCACCCCTGCCTCCAAAAATAAGTAACCAAAAAACCAGTATTCCCAGATTTTAAAAAATTGACCTACCTGCTCAAGTTCTTTGGCAGTTCTCTTACTGGCAACATTTTGGTCCATTTTAATTCTATGGGGGCTGCAGGCTGCACATATTCCCCTTAGAATCAGGGTTCCCTTGGGTGGGCTCCTGACCTTGCAGAGGTATGATAATCTGCACATTCTGAATCAATGAGCATGTATTGATTGGGTATTCTCACAGCCACTGGTCATTTGATCCTCACGGCAACTGTGAAGTAGGTATTGCTCCCATTTTGCTGATGGGGAAACTGAGGCTCAGAACACTTACATGACTTGCCGGGGGTCCCAGGGTGAGCAAGTGGCAGATGTGGGACAAGATCCCGGGTCTTTTGAGTCCTGGACCAGGGGACCCTTTGCTACACCTCACTGACTCAGTGGTGCCTCCCATTTCTCCTGTGCCCCTTTCTCTTTCTGCTCCCCCCGCCCACTTCTTCCAGCACTTGCCCCCCTCTCCTGGGTCCCAGAGTCTTCTCTGCCAGAGGGGAATTTGGCTAGAAAACTGAATACACCAAGATAACTTGCTTGGTAATTTGACATCTGTACACTTTCCAATTTTATTTGCATTTAAAAAGAGAGAAGGAAGGAGGGAGGAAGGGAGGAAGGGAGGGAGGAAGGAAGGAAGGGAGGAAGGGAGAGAGGGAGGAAGGAAGGAAGGAAGGGAGGAAGGAAGGAAGGGAGGAGGGAGGGAGGGGGGAGGAAGGGAGGGAGAGGAAGGGAGGAGGGAGGAGGGAAGGGAAGGAAGGGAGGAGGAGAGGGAGGAAGGAAGGAAGGGAGGGAGGGAGGAAGGGAGGGAGGGAGGGAGGGAGGAAGGAAGGCTCCTAGCCTGAGCAGTGAAGGCGTGAACACCAAGTGCTTATACTTTGGTTTCCGTTTCCCAACCTATAACGTGGGGATTTAGGTGAGTTGATTAGCAAGTCCTTTAAAACTCATTTCTGTGGTTCTCATGGTGGCGTTTTAGAGAGTGCAGCAGCTGGTAGGGAGAGAGCTCAGAACTCCAAGTCCACACCTTGTCTTGGCCCCTCGACCCAACCGAAGATGCCCTTCAGTTCTGTAAGCCTCCTGCTCCCAGTTTGGGCGGTACCCCACGGGTGGTACTGGTTATCTCTCTGTCTTCACAACTGGATATCACACCGTCCAGACATGATACTAACACAATCAGACTTGCCCACCAGACCCACGCTGTTCTCTAACTTTCTGGGTTTGTTCGTAATCAACATTGTCCTTTCCCTTTGGTTTCAACCTCTGGTCTCTTTCGGACAAGGCAGATTAACCGCACACCACAGCGTGGTCGTGGGCATCTACCCCTACAAGTGGGTGTTCATCCCCCAGTTAGACCATACACAGAGCCCCCTCAGGAGCAAAAGTGGGTTTGGGTACATGTGTGCAACTGACAAAATGTGCTCCCCGCTGGATGCCATTCAGGGACGTGAGTCTGAATGTCCCTGCCATGGCCCAAGGGAAGGGTGTCTGTGTCACCAAGCCACTGCTGGTACCTGGGCGCTGTCACAGCTGACAGGGCTGAGTGGAGGTCAGCGGCTGGCGGCTGCTCCCAGAGCAGGTCCCTCCGGATGGGCGGAGGCAAGAGCAGAGGAAGCAGCTCGCCTCACCTGCCCCCCAGCCTGCTCTGGATAGAAGCAGAGGGCTTCCATCTCCATTACCGTCAGGGTCCAGCATCTCTCACCAGCTCTGAGAGTCACAGCGATGGATGCGGGGAGCAGGCAGGAAGGAGGTGTGAGCTAGACAATCACAAAAGCCACAGTGTTTTGGGAGTGGAAACTTCCAGCTAGAGAACATTCTTAAAAACAAAACAGGAGGGCTGGAAGAGGACTCAGCTAATGCCCTTGTTTTGCAGAGGTGACTTCCTTGAGATTACAAAGCCATTAAGTGACAGAACTGGGACAAGAATCCTGGTCTTTGGTGCTTTTACCACTCAAAAGAGGGTTTGGGAGGCCTTTCTTTAAAACCAGAGACTGGCAGGGGACCAGTTTTTGTGGGAGTTCAGTGGAGACAGAGGGTGCTGAGCTAGCACCCGTGGGGACGGCCGGCCGGGGCGACCCGGGAGGTGACTGTACCTTGCAGGTTGAAGCTCCGGGGCACCAGGCCCTGCAGCTCCACGGTGGGGGGATCATTCTCTGATGCGTTGGAGGTGTTGGGGGGAATGGCTCTCCTGCCTCCAAAGGTGGCCCCCGAGGACTCCGACATTCTCAGCCTCACAGGCTCCTTGTGGGGAGAAAAGGAGGCACGGAAAGGAAAGTGAAGCCAGTTGCATTTGTGATAAGGACTCAAAAACAGGGAGACATATCTGTCTGTGATGGCTCTTGAGCAACACATTTTGAGTTTCGCATAAATGAACCCTGAGATGTGGCAGGAAGGATGAGTCTAATGATGGAGTACAGTTCCCCAAGGATCTCGGGGAGATTTCGTGTTTGTCAAAACATATGGAAAGCAGAAGAAAGAGGGCTTATTTGAAGAAATGAAAAATGTAAAAGATTTTGGAAAGCAGGGTCTTTTTCTCATTCCCCCTAAAGGCAGTCTCTTGAAAGAAACGTTTGCTATCCTATGCATGTACCTCTGCCCATTTTATATAGACTTAGGAGGCCTACGTCACTGTAAGAATAAACTCATACACCCACGTCCAGATCAGTGGTATCCTTTCAAGCATTCACGTCTGCAAGTTAATTCAGCCAATATTTATCAAGGGCCCCCCCTATGCGGTCTGGGCACTTGGGATACATCGGAGAACAAAACAGAAGGATGCTTGCCTTGAAAGCTTCCAGTCTAGGGGGGGGGGTACTGTTGAGCCCAACAAGATTCTTAAGTGAACTCACTCGGTAGGGTGTGAGAAGGTGGTCACTGCTTTGGAGTCAGGGCCACAGGGAGCAGGACAAGGGAGGGGAGACTTTGGGTGGATGAGGCAGAGGCCGCTGCAATATTAAATAGGGCTATAAATAGCCCGCTCGCTAAACTTACACGGTCAGCTAACACCGCCCTTGCTCCAAGCCTGCTTCCCTTTCCTTTGGAGTTTGTGTGGACAAACAACCAGTTTAATCACCACACCTCCTGTCGGGGTACAGTTGGTACTTGTTGACCAACAGACCAAATGAAGGGAGACCTTGTTTCTGGCCCCAGTGAAGCTTTCCTCTTGATCACCTGGATTACCCCGTCACGACTCTCCTTGTTCGGCTGTTTTCTGCACCCTCAGAAGATGAGGAGCAGCCCTTACAGAGGCGAGGGGAGTAGACTGTCCCAGAAACGTGTAGAGCAAAAAGGCAGCACGGCAAAAAGGAGCCACTTCCTAAGGCACTGGGGCTTGAAAGCAGACAGTAGCGTTTGGAAGTGTAAAGTCTGAGTGGGTATCCATAAATACCTGCGGTCAGATTTACGGGCTCTAGTGGGTTAAGGGGTGGGGGGAGGAGAGAGAGAAGGGTTAAGGATAGAGAGAAGGCAGGAAAAAGCCTTCCTCTGGTGGGGAATGGCCGGGGTGGGCTGCAGGGTGGCTAGCGGAGGGGAATCTTTGGACAGAGTAGTGCAGAGCGGTGCAGTAGCCCATTGGGAGAGAGGACCATTAAAGCAGAGACTGGGGCGCCCCAGGTGCTCCGCGGGTGCAGGCCAGGCTGGGTGAGCGCAGGTGGGCAGAAGCGTCGCCTCCTTGTCAGGTCTGGGCTGGGGGAGGTGCTCAAGTTCGGCTCCCTGCGGCTGGGGGGATGGGGTGCCAGCGATGGAGAGCCGAGCTGGACCACTCCCAGTGCCAGCCAAGCAGGTGTTCTTACCTGGCCCTGCCTGCCCCTCTCTGCAACCTTCTGCATCCTCTCTCCATAGTCCGCTCCCCTGAAGAAAGGGGTGGGGCTGTCCTTCGGGGGAGCACCCCAGTTGCCCCTTTGGTGGCCCTTTTCAGCCAGCAGCGCCTTTAGGGAAGCTTCGCGGAATGCCTGAGAGAAGGCCCGCTCGGAGGTGCGGCTGGGTAGATGCGGAGCGAGGGGCGAAGAACGGAACTGGACCGGTGGGGCTGCTTTCGATCCCCGCGCCCCTGCACTCCGGGCACCAGCTGACAGATCGCCCGGAACCCAGGGCAGGAGGTGACGCAGGGCTGCGGGATGCCAGGGCAGAAGGGCTGTTGCTTACCTGCGGTCCCCTCCCAAGGTGTCCCAGCGCAGGCTGGCTCTGGGCGGCTCTGAGTACTCCCTCCAAAGGATACAGGCTAAACGACAAGAAAGTTCGCTCTTAAATAACTTCCTAAGAGTCCCCCCTTCCTCCCCCCATCCCGCAGCGTTTTCTCCTCCCCCTTCTTGACAGCTGGAGAAGCAGCCGTCTCCAGGACTTGCTATTTACCCCAGCCATCCTGCTGTTATTCTGGCATGTCCCCCCCCCCCCGGCCCCCCTTTCTCCCAGTTTCCCAACCCTGCTTCTCGCCATCCCTACCTCCAGCTCAGCCGCCCCCTCCCAACCTGGTGGCTGGGAAGCCCCCGGCAGACTCCACCTCCTTCCCCTCACCCACTTGGTCGAAGGCTGGGAAGGAGGGGTCTTCCTTCACAAGGGGACGTTTCTGCCCTCCAGGATTCCGAGGATGGCTGGTGCGGCTTGGCAGGAGGGAGGGTCTGCCCTCCTACAGACAAGTCACAGACAGCTGTGACCCTGCACAGCAAGGAACGTGTCCTTGTTGGGTAAATAAAGCTGAGGGGCATGGGCTACATTCCAGAACCATCCACAGAGCCTCCGCCACCACCTAACCACAAGATTTCCTGCAGGGCGGGTGGTGGGGGGGGATGCCCAGCTGGAGGGAAGATGAGTAAATACCTTTACGAGTGTTACAAAAATTAGAAAATAACATTTCTTTTTTTCTGAAAACCATTTTGGTTTCTTTTTCAAATAATGAAGAAAAGAAAAGAAAATTTCCTTCTAAAATTTCCATATTTTCTTTTCCTCTGATTCTTTATACCTCTATAGACTCCTCTTTCCAGTCATGGCTATTTCTAACCTTCTTTACTGTCTTCGTACTTCTGACCCCATCACTTGATCTAATTTACTAGGGAAGAAAAAGATGCCATTGTTTAAGAATTCTCTCAGTTTTTTGCTAGCAAATCTATGAACTCGCCTGCAAACTTACCCATCTTTTCCCTGTTTCTTCTCATTACTACAGTAGAAAGATTCCCACCTTGTCCATGGCCAAGTGTGCTGTGTACCCCTTTTGCCTGCGTTCCCTGTCACCTTCTTCAGGACCTTGCTGTACGGCTTCTCCACTCTCCCTCCTGTACCTCAGGCTCCCTGTCTCTAGCAGTTCCCTCCCATCAGCATGTATTCAAGTCTCTTTAGTATTTTAAGAAACCATTCCTCAACCCACATCCCCCAGCTATCGTTCCTTCTCTCCCCTCTTCATTGCAAGCTTCTGCCCCCATCATTCTACTGAAACTGTAGTTCAGGGTCATCCATGGCCTGCGCTAGATCCAAAGGACAGGATCCAGTTCCCATTTACTTAACCTTTGGAGGCGCTGAACTCTGTTGCCCACTCTTGCCTTGAAGGTCTTTTCCCCCGGCCTCTGAAAGATACACTCTCTGGAGTTTCTCCATATGCTACACAGGCTCCCTTGATAATTTCAGCAACCACCATGATTCCAGTTTCCATTCTGACTTCTCCCACATCTAGGTCTTTAGTCATAATCTTTCCAGAGCTCCAGACTCCCCTCTGTAACTGCCCACCAGCCATCTTCTCTTGGCATGTCCCAGTGATAACTTGCAACTCATCACGTCTAAGATGAGATATAGAATTTTCCCTAAAACCCTGGACCAGGAGTGTCCTGGATTCCTAGATACCCTTGCCCACGTGGGGTCCGCGGAAGAGTGGTCAGCCCTACACCCTCCAGATTAGGTTACACAGTTGCCAGGTGCCCCTGGGATTCCTGGCTGTGTTGTGCCTTTGGGACAGGCTTGCTACCCTCAAAACCACAGTGACGCTTTTGGCCTGAGACTCACTGATTATTGTGTGAACATGCATGCATGCTGGTTAACTTTCTAGCTCTACCAAACCACAAGCCCAGGAGCATTAAGCACACAATGGCTTTCCCTTGCCCAACAAATAGTGTCAGTAAGAGAGTGTCCGAGGGCACCAAGCCCTAGCATGGGTGGTTGAAGCCCACCCACATTACAGACCCTTAGCCCACAGCCCTGTGTCTTAGAAAATCAGCACAAAGTCTTCTGGACCATACGGTGAGCCTTTGCTGGGCGAGAAAATGTGACCTCTGCAGGAGCAGCTGGGGGCATAGACTCAGGTCTAAGGTGTCTTGTCTCTGAACATCATTTGCTTGGCATGGAGGTGGCACAGTGTATGTATTTAAGGAATGTAGCAGCTGGTGTTCAGCTAGGAAAACAAAAATGACTTGAGGTCTTTTTAAAAGAGGGAATTTATCACAGGAGATTGGTTACACAGGTGACGGTAAAGACAAGGTGCCAAGTAGGGGCAGATGAGGCAGCAAGAGCAGGGAGGACGTGGTGCCATCACGGCACGCGGGCTGGGGTTATGTGGCAGAGACTGGAGCCACCAGAGCTCCACCCTTGACCAGAAACACTGTCTGGGTTCCCGCAGGAGGAAGGACCACTCTAGCTCGTTTCTTTCTTCCCCGTCCTCACTCCCAAAATTGACTGTTTGCTGCAGTCAATTACAATCAGATAACAAAGGGGTCAGGGAAACACAACCTGCAAAGATGGCGCCACCACGCCTGTGTTGGGGGGAAGGGCCCCAAGACCACCCGAGGTTCAGTGCATCACAAGGTGGACCCACCAGCCTGTCATCCCCACCGCTATGATTTAAGACAGTAAGAAGGTACAAAGCGAAATCAGCAAAGGGAAAAAGCACGTGGGGCAAAGGCCAAAGGAAGCCAGGTACAAAGTGACAACAGTCCTCACCCGCTGGAGTCGCACAGCCCACGCTTGACTCCCCAGCTACAGGCTGTGACAACACGTGTGAAATGGCGTCACCAGGGAGACCATCAGAGACCCGGAGCCCAGGAGTTTTATTGGAGCTGCTCACAGAGGCCCCCTCTGCCTGGCACAGACCAGTCTCCAGGCTCCCAGGAGGAAGCAGGCGCTCGACATAAACCACCCTGACCGTACACCGTAGGCACCTCGAGCCATGCCTCTAGGTCAAGGAGTGGTGGGCCGACTCCTGAAATTGGAGGCCCCTGACGCAGCCAGGCCAGCCTCGCGAGCAGGCCTCTCTAAGGAGAGTGGGCAGGGTTCCGGTGGGGACTCCCTTCTTCAGAGCCTCCCCACGCCCACCCAGGCAGATTAGAGCAGAGACAAGGTGACCTCAGAGCAAACAGTTCCAGGACTGACCCATCAAGCAGCGGACCTTTCATCACAGAATGGCCAGTCCCTCGTGCTCCCTTCCCAGCATTGCTGTAGGGCCACAACCATGGCCTGGAGAGAGGAAACTCCAGCGGGAAGGTCACTGGGAAAATGGAGCTCTGCCCCCCACGTTCCCTGGCCTCACGGGCTCAGGATGGGACCTCTGGGGAGATGTGCATCCTCTCGGGTGCATAAGCCCTGGCACCTCTTCCCATTTCTCTGCAACCAAAGGGGTCACGATCCCAACGTCCTGTTGATTGAACCTTGAAGAAAGCTGCAATTTATACCTCGTTGTCTCCTCCAGGGGCAGGGCAAGAAGGCCTGAACTCATCACCTCGGGATCCTGGCTCCTGTCAGAAACATGTAGCAGCCTTTGGGAGTTGTAGGTAAACAGGAGGTGCAGGGGTGGAGAGATTCCAAGTTCCCTTAATTTGACTCTTTGATTCTGAGTTTTCACTTATACGATATGGTCACTCTTCTCTCCAAATAAACTACCATCTTTCTCCTACTTGGCAATTCCCGGGAAGCAGACTATTTGCTCAGGAGATGACTTTTCCAGCAGACTCTATTTGATTTACATGCAAAACTTCACATCCCAAACAAACAAACAAAAATCTCAGTCACGTCTGGACCCTACTGGCTTTTTCCAGCTGAAACAGGATCTGGATTTTGTTGGTTATAGATGTAGTGGCAGAGGGAGGTGAGTGGATATAAGTAACAACGAGTCTTCAAAGATGCCAAACCTCCCAACCTCTCCCTCTCTTGGGGGAGACTTTTTCCTCCAGTGCCCTTGAGCCTTAGGAGTTGGGGGAAAACTTTCCACTCCAGAAGGAGGTGGGGCTGGGGGTAGGATGAGAGGCAGGCTGGGGGAAAAGTTTACAATCACGGTGCAGCCGCAGCTGTGAACAGTTGGTGAGGGAGTGGCCCTCTGTCTCCATTCACACCTTACTCGGAGCCTCAGGGGACCCTTCACAACGTCTGACCACGACATTTGAAGCCCCAAGAAGGAATTTATAAAGCACCATCCCAGCCGCTGCCACAGTAGAGCTTGGCTTCTGAGAAAGGACCCTTCCTCTGACAGAGCTCCCTTCCGTCTTCCTTTAGGAGAGATGGAATCTACGCCAGTGCGCCAGTGACGGCTCCAGAGGGCAGAAGCTTCTCCTGCTTCAGCTTTCCTGGGCGTGGTTCCCTCTGGCCAGCGCTTTGCCGTCACCCTTCATCTACCATCCTGGGGAGCAGTGGATTGCAGGGCTGTCTCCTCACGGCTGGACCCTGCAGGAGGACACACGGGGGAAAGCTGTTTTCTCCTTAGGCGTGAGAGTGAACTAATGCACTTGTGTGCTTATCACTCGCGTGAATATCTCTGTCTTTATTATTATTGTTATTTGCAATTGTGGCAAAATACACATAACGTAAAATTTACCATCTTAATTATTTTTCAGTGTACAATTCAGTGGTGGCAAGTATATCACACTGTTGTGCAACCAATCTACAGAATTTCTTCATCTTGCAAAACTGAAACTCTATACCCAGCAAACAAATGATCTGAGTGTGTGTGTGTTTGTGTGTGTAAGGGTATTTGTGAAAGTGTACCTGTATGTGAGTGTGTGCCTGTCTGTGTGAGTGTGTGATGTGATTGTGTGTCCAGGGGCAATGGGAGGACTGCAGAACCACCCAGAAAATGCTTCAGTCCTGCATTGGCTTCCTGGCGCCTCCAGAGTTCTGACTGGACTTGTTTAAAGACACTCCAAGACTTTTGAAACTTAAAAGACTACATAAAATATGAGAAAAGTCAACTAGAACTGGATCTCTTACAGATGAAGTCTTCCAAGTTTGAAGGGAGGAGACCTTCTTGTAAAATGTTGATGACTTAAAGATATCAAGAGTGGAGAGGGCTTAGGAAGCTATAAACAGCTTCGCCAGCACACACACAGGGCAAAGCCTGCTTGGTTTGTTCAATTTCATTCCTTACTCTGGTGATGCCCAGACTCCATGACCACAGAAGCAAATAAGAGACCCCCACAACCACCTCTCCCACTTATCTTGCTTTTTGGGATAAAAAGCATTCAGTGATAATAAAGCATTGTGAAAAAGCAGCAAATAAAATGGTAACGTAGCAATGCATATGAACATAATGATCAACAGAAGTGAAACTTAACAGTAATTTCACAAATTTATAACAAAGGTGTTAATTGAAAGGACAGCAGCAGTTGAAAACCACATCTAGCACCAGATAACGGGGATGCGCTGCAAACAAGGCTTGCTTCGTTAAAATTGCCAGAGTGCCAGCTACCTGTGTGTGTGCATGTGTGCACGTTCGTGTGCACACGTGTGTGTGCAGGTGTGGGCTCCAGTGCAATAGGAGCCCTGCAGGTCCCAAGGGTAATATGACAACTGAGGTTAGAATCTAGGCTTCCTCACCTGCTACCTGTGTGACCTTGGGCAAATTACTTGATGTCTCTGCACCTCAGTTCCCTCACCTGTAGAGCGGCGATCATGAGCGTGTCTACCTCACGGGTTCTGAAGATCAAAGAAGAGGGTACATCCGAAACACCGTGTGCAACCCCTAGCACAGCGCTAACATTGAATATTGCCAGTAACGGCAGGTGTGAACTGAACAACCTCTACGCATGAATATTTTAACTTTTTCTAAAAGTTGATATTATCTTTACTTCCTCATTATCAGGGAAGTGAATATTTAACTTGCCAGTAATTTAGGATGTTTTGGTGTATGGGGGAATCATCATCAGCACTTTTAGTTTTCAGTCCAGGAGATCTTCAGGAGTTACATCTGCAATTCACTCTTGTCAATGGGGGATTCGGTTTATACTTGGCCGGTTGCAGTTGTGTATGTGAGAATATGTATGGGTGTCTTTCTAACCGAAGCAAATGAAAACCCTAGCAACACAAGGAAGCTGTCAGGGGAGTGGGTCAGAGAAGGATTTTAGATGAAGTATGACAAGCGAATGGACCAGCTTTTGTCTTTGGAAGCCCGTATCCAGGCAGGTCAAAGGGCAGACCTGCTTGGGCATCTCACCAAACTCCTCTAATGAGGCCCGAGGATGCCAGCTTCAACGCGGTGCCCCAGTTTATGGCACTCACTTGTCCAAGGGCCCTGCTGCTCCCTGTTGTAGATGTCGACGATGTCACACAACATCTTCTTGCTGACGAGGCGAAGCGCTAGAACCAGGCCTGCAGGGCTGTTCTAAAGGGGAGCAGAGCAGAGACAAACTAAACTTGGAAACAGGAGGAAGAGCTTCCAGCGAGGTCGGGCCGGAAGCGGAGAGGACTCGATGTTCTGCAGGGTCATCGCAGCAGCAGAGCTTCTGGATAAGCTCCACGAATTTCTAAAGTGAGCCAAAGACCATTGCATAATCGCATGTGTGGGCACGAAGATACAACTGAGGAATGGAGCAAGTTCTCGTTTCTTTGATGCTCACTCGGCAATTTCTGCAGTGAGGTTTGCGGACAACTGTGCCAGAGTCCCTCCTGTGAATGTGTTTCTTTTTGGTGCATTTTTCCTATCACAAAGGTAACTAGTTGTTCAAGTAGCATCTGAAATACTAGCAGTACCACATGGGCGTGATCCACCAGAAGTACTTGGTGTCCATCAATGTTGGTGAATCCACTCAGTACCTGAGTCACTCCTACCAACCTCTTCTCTCCGCACTTTCATTGATTTCAACCATATACACTTGGAAACTTCAGGCAAGGTCTCATTTTGAGAGGGAGATAGTGCTACAGGAAAAGAAAAATTAAGGATGTCATAGATGAACACAATCAAGTTAATTAAATCATCTTGAGGCTAACATGGCATGACTTCTTTTAGTCTCTAGTCCCATGAGAGTACTAATTTAATTTCCCATAGTACTAAGTTCTCTCTCTCTTTCTCTCTCTCTCTATACATAATAAATTATATAAATAATTTATTAGCACTACATTTATTTTAATTTTCATATGGATACAATTATTTTATTATGCAGGAATTCTGTGATATATATGTATGTATATTTACAAATATATAAAATGTATACATTTATGTATACATAAAGCGTATATATGTATTTATGTATGTGTATAATGGGTGTCATAGATCTGAACAACCTAGAAAGATAAAGAAATCAGAAGCATTTTATTTCGATTTTTAATATTTGGCTTCAAAATACTTTCATTGAAAAAGGCAATTGTATCTTCTATTACTCCTTAAATTGCGATTGATTATAGAAAACCCAGTTGTGATCTGTCGTGCCCTATTAATACCTTGTGGTTGCCTAGTAACTTATACCATCTGAAGCTCTTTCATGATGGCTATTTAATTCTCTAAACAGCCTTCTGCAACATCTCTGTTCACAAATAAGGAAACTGAGGCTTGAAGACACAAAGGGACTTGTTCATACAGCCGGTCAGTTACACATCTGGGACTTGAACTCAAGTTCACACAGTGGCCGCATCAATATACATTCCCACCAAGAGTGCAAGAGGGTTCCTTCTTCTCCACACCCTCCCCAGCATTTATTGTTTGTAGACGTGAACTGAAGTTTTTTTCAGAAATCAAATTCAATGTCTCTGCTAAAATACACTCTCACCAAGCCATCGTCTCTCTCTTACTCAAAATTTCCCTTCAGGGCTTCCCTGGTGGCACAGTGGTTGAGAGTCTGCCTGCCAATGCAAGGGACACGGGTTCGAGCCCTGGTCTGGGAAGATCCCACATGCCGTGGAGCAACTGGGCCCGTGAGCCACAGCTACTGAGCCTGCGCGTCTGGAGCTTGTGCTCCTCAACAAGAGAGGCCGCAACAGTGAGAGGCCCGCGCACCGCGATGAAGAGTGGCCCCCGCTTGCCGCAACTAGAGAAAGCCCTCGCACAGAAACGAAGACCCAACACAGCCATAAATAAATAAATAAATAAATTTAAAGAAAAAAAATTTTTTTCCCTTCAACCCTACATGTTCTAAGGTCCCTCTAGAGTGGGGCTCCTGGAAGATGCCAGTTGCCTCCATCCATCCTCTGAGTGGCGACAGGCAAATAGGCACCTGCTCAGGGCTTTTTAAGGGTGCTGAGTAGGAGACGGTGAGTGAGGTGGCAAAACTGTACCTGGTGGAGGCCATCCCTGTGGGCGGGGTGCCTCTATCCACCCTTGCCGGTGTTTTTTTTATTGGACCTCCATATGGGGGAGGGATTCTGCTGGGTGCTGCAGGGGATTCCTTGGGGAGCAAGAGAGAGACTGGCTTTTCCCGCAAGGGCTCACAGTCAGCCCCTAAGCTCGCCAGTGAAGGGAAACAGCAACATTTATCCCGAGTCCTGGACCCTTCAGCCCTGACACTCCCACCCCCGAGAGCTCTTTCCCATGGCTCGGCCTCATGGAATTTGGCTATTTCTGCTCATCTTCTGCACCCCCTGCTTACCCAGAGCAAGTTAGAGCAACCTGTTATTCTGAGCGCGCCGGCCAACCTACCATCCTCACTCCAACCTCACTTCCCATCTCTTCATCTCCAACCTGAAAATGCCTTTCAGCACAGGCAGGAAGTATGACAGAAGAATGTTCCAGTCTAACAGATGAGAGTGGAAAATGCTCTTTGCTGCTGGGCCTTGGCGATCAAAGCGCACCGCACGTGTTGGCCAGCTGTAGCTTAGATGGTTTCTATTTTACCGGGCATTAATTTTTTATGAAATCTCTCCGGGGCCCAGGGGACCCATAATTGGCTTTTCGTTCTTTACTCTGCACTGGCGTGGCTAATTGCTGAGACGGTTCCATGATAAGACTCACATTTTAGGCAGCTCTAATGTATTTACCAGCCTTCTTGTCTGCAGGCCGCCTCACATCTTTGTGCAGAATTTTAATGTTTTTCCTTCGGAGGGGAGTTGACGGAATTATTGGGCTATTAATATATTTGCTTTTTTTAGATCAGTTCTTCACATCGGTGGCATAACATACAGAGCATTGCCAATAACAAACCTCAGACTCTGTTCTCTGATTTCAGTGTGATTCTTAAGAAGAGCATGAAAGCTGTGCAACAGAAGCATGACCTGTTTCAAATGAAGTCTGCTCTTGGAATGAAGCAAGCTTACGTGGGCAGGTGTGACCTGAAGTCTGTTGGACCCAAGGGACCTCTTCCATCCCCTCAGCACAGCTCTGATTTTGCATCAGATTGTGTCTGGAGCCTTTCATGCAGCTAGTGGCTCTCACAGCCTGTCCCTGGACCCTCTTTGCTGCCCCCATTACCAAAGCACCCCATGGACCATTGAGAAAACACCGTGATGTAAAAAAGAAAGGGTTTGAAGAGTCGCTGATTGCCAAAGGTCTACACGCAAGGCCAGTGCTACAATCTCTTTCTCTAATTTCCGAGGTCCTTTTCCTTACCAACTTCATAGGCTTTCTGAAAAATAAGAAAAAAAAAAAAACCCAAAAAACAACAACAAAAAACCCTTGGTCATCTGGCCTTCCTTCCTTAAAGTGAAGCTAATAGAGGCATAACAAGGATCTGCCTGTGCAGCTAATTTTCTTCTAACGGTGACTGTAGCTGCATACTCTGTGCAACCCTCATTCACGGTTGCCCTGAAAGAGAATTTCACAGCCTTGACTTCTCCAATTGGTTTCAACTGCTTACAGAGTCCAGATTTTGCGTCAGCGGCTGTGTTTGGGAAGAAAGACTTCATTTTTGGCAGTTTTGCCTTGATGGCACTAATGCCAGTTTCCTGACTGCATCCCAGGGAGAGTGGGCCTTGGATTTGTCTGGGAGATATCCCCCCTCTCTGGTGGTGACAGCTCGAAGGTTATGAGACTTCATTCCCTTGAGTGTCTGGCTTTTATCCAGCCCTCTCCACGGTCATTAGCCTCCTTTCTTCTGCAAGAACCTCCCATCGGGTGGGCAGCCTGGGCACTACTGTTAGGTCCGAATTTGCTAGTATTTAACTCACTCATCACAGACCATAAAAGCCTCTGCTTCTTGAAGTCTCTCAAGTGTGTGAAGGCAGGATGTGTGGGGAGGGGCTGCCTCTAAATGTGTGTTTTACCGCATGTTCTCAGGGCAAGGGGGTATTGTTCAGCTGCATTTGTTCCGTCCTTGAAGACAAAAGGCAGTGCTTCTATTTGAAGCTTGGGCTCATTCAGAAGGAAGCAATCAATTCAGTTCTGCAAGTATTCATTGAACACTTCCGATGACCTAAGAACAGCGCCAGAAGGTGTAGGGCAGTGCCTCTCAAACTGCAGTGTGCATGAGTTGCCCAGAGAGCCTCTGATTAGACAGGTGTGGGACAGGCTCCAATCAGTTTGCATTTCTCAAAAGTTCCAAGTGGCTGCTGCCGCTGTCTGTGGACCCTACTTTGAGCAACGCTGCTGTAAAAGACCCGTTAATGAATGTGTAGGAAGGACATTCAAACACATTCGAATCAGAGAATAAGACAACCAATAATACAGAACCAAATAATCCAAGTCCCCAAATGCACTCCAGAGATGGGGAATACCAAGGGCTTTCAGAAGGTGATAAGCATAAAGTGAACCAAGGTCGCCTCTCGTCCAGGGTAGCGTCTTGGAGGTGGCAGGGTTTTGAGAAAGGGCATGTTATGGATGGGTGGAGAAGAGCAGGGAAGGCTTTCCAGGAGAGGAGACTAAAGGTGATAATTAATGATAATAAAGGTGATGATGTATGGGGAGTTTGCTTTGAGAGCGGATGAGGTTAGTTTTGCAGGGTTCATAGTTTCTGTGGAAATACATGAAGACCAACCAAACAAGAACAGGAAAAGGCCATTTATTCTGAGCTCGTCATAGCAAAGGAGTCAGCCACCGTCACTTGTGTTTCGGCAGAGACTCAAAGGCAGACAGCGGGGTGAGACAGCTGGAGAGTGGAATAAAGGGAGGCTTCAGGTGTGCCCTGATGGGGACTGCTGGCATGAGGGGCCGTAGACAGTCAACCAGAAGCGCAGCATCCTAGGTGATTTGTTAGGAATGCATGTTTGTTTTTCTCTGTTTAGTCCTAAGCTGGAAGAGGGGACCAAAATTAGAGAAGCTGCCTTAAAGTCTTGACCATTTGGGGCTGATCGTCACAGGAGTCCTTGCTTGGCTTTCTGGATTGCTACTCAAGATAGCAATCAGGCTCCTTGCAAGTCTGACTTACAGCCACTGGCTTCCTGGGCTGGTTACTGTAGATAAGGGGTTGGTTTCCTGGTTGCTTGCTGCTGGCTGTGGGTCAGGGCTCTATTTTTATGTATGGTCCGGCCATTGTCTGTATATTCCGTCTCTCATTTCTGTTTTAGAGACTACAGGGTTTTGTGGATCGTCCTGATATCATCCATCCCTGCATTTTGTTTTCTGTTCCTATTTGGCGAATGTGGGTCTATATCCTCAATCCGCTTAGCTGGTGAGTTTCAGGTGCCCCTTTCCTTTTGTTCTGAGTGCTCAGGAGCCCCTTCTATGTTCTGTTTACTCTATAATCCCTCAGTTTGATTGCCCCTGAGTAAAGCCCAATTCTTGGGCTGCATTGCTACTCATAGGGCGAAAGCTATGGCTTGTCTCACTGCAGAGATGCCAGGGCTGCTTGGGTGGCATCAAGGACGAAGGGTCACGGTTCTCCCCTTGACCTCATGGGAAAGGACAGTTGAGTTCTCTCTGCAGAAGCTCCCAAGTCTCCAGATAGAGAGGAGTTGTGCAGATTCCTGTTGGATGGATGCAACCACAGGCCCCGACACCTCTGCTGGGGGCAAAGGGGAAGCCTGCAGGTGGGATCCTCTGTTGCCCAAGCCAACAGCCTACAGTCCTGCAGGTCCCAAACAAGAGCGAGGTCACCTGTTTTCCCAGCAACCACAGCAGTGCTCCCCAGGCACCACACTGCGGGAATGCCCCTCTGCTCTCACCATCTGTCAGCAGATGCTTTGGCCTCACAGTTGGGCTGCCAGTTTATATCTTGCAGCAGAAATGTCCTTCCTTCAGGTTTCTTGACTAGCTCTTTGATGATGGTACATAACATTGAAGCCACCTCCCTACTTCTGCAGGCAGCTCCACTGTTTTTATTTGTCCCATTTCCTTTTGCTCTCTGAAACACCTCTTGACGTGGCTCTGGGCTGTCCAGTGGGCTGCGAGCTCCTAATTAAATTCTCTAAGTGAAACTCATGTGTGGGTGCATCCTTCTTTTTTTTTTTTCCTCTCAATTGCTTATTTGCAGCACTTAAACTCATTTTCATGGAAAAATTCAACAGGTAAATCCGTCGGATATTAGATTAATCCAGTAAAGAAAAATGGCCCTAGACACTCAATATAAAATACCTTAGCATTTAGAAAATCCATAGCAAAGATTTATTATTTACTATAAACATAGATATTATCAAAATAAATAATATATCTGGAAACTAGGACTTTTCAGCTTTGACTGCAGATGTTTTGAGTATGTTTGGACATACGTATTTTTTCCTGGGAAAAAATATTTTTGTGTTTGTTGCACAAGAGATGAAAAGTGAAGGTATAGAAATAATGATTCTGTTATATATATTGAAATAGAGATTCCTATCTATCTCTCAATGTCCATTTTCCCTTTCTTCTGCAGTGATTGAACCTCCAATTTTTATCTGAAGAATCCTATTTCCCAACTTATCTAGTAGCTGGTTATGGCCAGGTGACTGAACCCTGGACCATGAGAAATAAATGGAGATGTGTGTGAAATTTTTTGTGTGAGTCCTTAAAGGTGGAATGTGCCCTTTCTTGCTCTAGTTTCCTTCCTGCTGGATGGAATGTGAACATGATGGCTGGAGTTAAAGCAGCCTCATGAATCACAATGTGGAAGCCTTAAAGATGGTGAAAGAAGCAGCAAATTAGAAAGAGCCTGAGCTCTTGTGGCTCCTATTCCAGACCTGGACCACCTAATTAGACACTTAAAGTGAGAGCAAAATAAACAGGTGTCCAGTTTAAAGCACGGTTATTTTTGGTTTTTTAATTCCTTGCAACCAAACTTAATCCTAGCTAATACATACACCAAAATAATCAAAGAGCCAGGAACGAATTTGCATCACTCTTCGAAGGATGAGAGGAGTATTTATGCTATGTAGGACTGCTCTCACCTGTGTCACTCTAAATCAACACAGAAACATATTCACCGGAGTTGCAAATAGCAAGCCATCATCCTCACAGGCTTTAGTGTGTTAGAGCTGCTCACACCCACAGGACAATACAGATATCTGCCTTTGTGTTATCACCAAGAATAAAATAATGTCATATTAAACATGTAAGCAGTGATGCTCTCACAGCACCAGGAAAGCCTCACGTTAGAAATGATGGAAGGATGGGTTCTCTTTAAAACAGACAAGCAAACAAGCAACGACAACAGCAACAAAACCAGAAGAGGGTTAACAAAATACTCGGGTGGTAAAAGCCAGGCTTCACAATCTCAGTCTCAAATCCCTTCAGGGACAAGCAGGCAAGGTCAACGTGGTGTGATTTAAGACTACTGGAGTGGCAGGAACTCATACTCAAGCCTGGGAATCGTGCTCTGCCTGACGACACTCAAGTTTCTCTAAAATATGCTTCTGGCCGCATAAAACACATCTGTGAGCTGGTCCTACGCCTGAGCCACCAGCGTGTGCCCTGGTAAATTTCGATCAGCATTTGTATCGGGTTATGGTAGATTCCATTCTTGGGGCAAGAATGACTCTCAGGCTTTGAGGAGTTTGTAATCGAGGGGAAGAAAGCAAGACGGATCAGCACAATTTCCGTCTGTATGACGATTTTTAGAGCCTGAAGTGCCTCACTAGGATCAGGAGTTATAATTTGGGAAGGTTATCTTTGAGCTTGGCCTTAGATATGGAGGCTGAGGGAGTGGCCAGAGCAAAAACCAAACCCCAAGTACTAGACGAACAAAAGAAACACATGCACAGTCAGGCTGGAGCCAAGAGATACCTAATTTATATAACTAAGGTTTCAAATCCAAACAATAAGTCATCAGGGTTTGTTTTTTTCCCCTTTTCCAGATTTACTGAGATATAACTGACATACAACATTGCATAAGTTTAAGGTGTACAAGATAAGAAGCCATCAGTCTTTGCAGCCTAGGACAAGAAGTAACCTGAATAAGAAACAGAATTTATTTTTTTTAATGATACAAGATAAAATTGATGTCTTGTGTGTTATATACCAAAATCAGGGTTAAGTTCAGGAAGGATAACAGGTAGACAATATGAACCGATAGGCTGATCATCATTCCTCCCGTCTACCTACTCAAAAATACAAGGCTCAAAATAATTACATAAAATCAGGATTTACAACAAAGCCTCATGTTGATGACCTACTTGGTTCAAGTCCCCTTTAATTTAAATCGGTGATGTGATCTTGGAAATTATTAGGAATACATCTGTTCCCTTCAACCTCTAATTTAGCTATTGACCAGTATACAACATTATTGCATAGACTGTTGTTAAGACAGGCTATAGGGATCCAGCTCCCTTTGTGACAAAACTGACAACAATTCAGAAAATTAAAACACATTTTCCTATAACATTATTCTTTTTTCCAGTCACAGCATTGTATCTGAATTAACATTACCTAGCTAGAAAAAAAAAAAAAGTTTCATTTGGGATAGTAACGGGATAGAGTATTAGAAGACACTATGAGAAACCATATACTAAAAAGAGGAATGAATCACAAATTCTAGGCTCTATCCCTACACGTACTCTTCACTTGTGATCTCTCTTCACTCAGGTGAAGGGATAGAGCCTGTATGAAAAATTGCCAAAGAAGCTCAATATACAGGAATCAGCATATTGACACCTAAAAGGAGGAAAGAATGGCTCCACGGAATCAGTCTGATTTCTCACATCTACGTTGTGAGACAGATGGAGAAACAAGCTGACTTCCAAAAGGTCACTGATTTTGATATTCCTAGGACAGAAATGCTTCCAGCCGGGAGTAAATCCACAAGTCACTGAAGTGTGGAGGACTAATCCACTTTATTGCCTTCATCAAATATTTAGAGATGGTACAGTACTCACTGGAAAAAACTGAGAGAGGCTAAGAAAGGAATATTTAGGGTCTATGGTTTAAATATGCACAAGCCAGACCCTTTATTAAAACATCAGAATTATTCTTCTATGAAAACAAGAACCTCTTAGTGGGATTTGAGAAACAGTTGATGAGACTATGTATCCCAAAGGTATTACCAGTTTTACATACATCTTTATGTAGTAACACTAAAATCCCGGTTAAACGTATTACAGAATGGAAGAGGCTGAGGGGTCACAGGCCAGATAAAAATGCTTGGTCTGCTGGACCAGTGACTGATTTTTTTTTTTACATTAAGGATTTGACATTTAAGATTTACGTCAAGGTTTGGTTGCTGGACTGAAACAGAATACCAGTGAGAATCTCCTCACGAATCTCTTCCTCCCAAAAAACTGTTTCAGAGACATGGGAAAAAATTCACTAAACTGTATGTGGCTATTTTTAGAGAAATTAATTATAAGGCTTCAATATGTGAAGTTGATCACTAGAATAACAGTTATCCTGGGATCCACTCCAAATACAATGAAATAATACATTAAGCATAAGATCCAAGTAAGAAACTTCTTTCTAATAATTTAAGAATTCTGCACAACTAAACAATGAAACCCAAAGAATGCAGCCACAATAAAACTCGGTTTAATAAGATACAGAAGGTTATGATACAAAACAATAGTCATTGAAAATTAACACAGTTTTTCTCCCCAAGTACTATAGTTCTTTTTCAGAACATTGGATGCCATTTTAAAATTTTATTGATAAGGGACAAAATAACTACACAAGACTAGAGTATTGAAAGGTAATCTATATTTTCAAAAGAAACTAAAGGATATTGTAGACAATTATATCACATAAACTGCACTTACTTTTCTCCTCAGTTTGAGCTAAGTTACCCGCCAGCTGTTGGAATCCCTAAGCAAAGGAAAAACAATCAGAATCATGTGCTTTGTTTTTGTTTTTATTAGTTAAGATGAAAAAAATAGGCTAATGTTGAAAGCACAGTAGGTCTGAAATAATGCTTAAGTTAAAATCACAGCTGTGCCACCTTTGGTGGCGCAACCTTGGGCAATTCACTGACTTTATTTTTTTGTCTTGAGTTTCTTTTCTATAGACTGGGGAATTTGAATAGATTATCTCTAAAAGCTTTTCAAGACCGGAGGTTTACAAAGTTCTATGCAGCTATTCTCTCCTTTAGGAGTTCCTGGGAGGTTTTTCTGTCATTATCCCATAACACCCATTGGGAACACTGTATCATTTTCTCCTTCAGTGTCCCTCCTATACGATCCCCAGGCTTGAGAGTAAAGTCTTCTTTGCTGATGATTAGTTCAGAAATGGGCATGTCACTCAAGTCAGGGGCACTGAAATCAAGGGTTCTGGGAAAGTTCATTCTTGTTTTTCTGGGAAAACTTCTGCTCTCTTTCTCTGGACCTGGTTGGATGCAGAATATGAAATCTGAAAAGTTATCACTATCTCTCCACCACTCTAGAGGTGAAGCCAATGATTTGAGAAAGTCTGAGTCAAAGGACTGCCAGGAAAAATGGGTCCAGACCCACAGGATTAAGTCAGCATTGAAATTGACCCCACTCCGGACTTCTAGTTACGTGAGCCAACACATTTCCTGTTGCTTCAGCAAGTGGAGTTGGTGCTTCCTGGTTCTTGCAGACGAAGACGTTGAAATCTCCATTTTGTTGTGTGTGAAGTATTCATTCATGCAAATCTTCCCTCTTCACTCACTCAGCGCAGAGGAAGTAGTAAGACTGATCTATCCGCAATGTGTCTGCTTGGTCTAGAATCTCAGAAGTGTGAAGACCCTAAGCTATGAGGTTGTTACGTAGAGAAGCTACATTTCATTCTTCATTGTTTCCCTAGTACTTGGCACAGGGTCTGCTAGAGGGTAGCTGCTTTATAAATGTGTAGTAAATAAATAAGAAAAAATAATATGGCAGCTCACATTTATTGAGTGATTACTACTTGCCAAGGCATACTACAGGTGTTATTCCTTTCAAAAGTTCACAACCCACTGAGATCAGATACCAACTTGATTATTCCCACTGATCAGATAAAGTGAGAAATTAGGTAACTTTTCCAGGAGCACTCACAAGTTTTCAATCGAGCCTTGCCCAATTTCAGAGCCCAAGTTCTCTATTTTAAAGTTCCAAATAAATAAATAAGTAAACAAATAAATATTTAAAGTGAAACTACTTTAGAGGTTTTCTAGTTCAGTGATACTCAAACTGTAGTCCAGGGACTGGCTACAAGTCTGCAAACTGTTTGCACTATTCATTTCAGCTGACATTTTTTTTTCATAGCAAGACTTTCCCAATGAAGGAAGCATACGTTCTACCACATTAAAGGCGAGACTTCCTCAAGAAACAAGTTGCCAGCTTTTCACCAACAGTGCAATGTTTGGAACAATGTGCTAATTCAGTTCATTACCTGAAAGAAAAATCTCTCACTATACGATAATGCCATACATAGAGAGTTCATATAAGGGTGCAAAACGTTTTTCTTGCTATTCCTTTCAAGTTACTATTCAGCCCATAAAGACTTCCTCTTCTCTCTGATATCACTTCCTCTTCACTCCTCTCCCCATCTCCCCACATGCCCCTCAGTGTTTCCCCTCCTCAGTTCACTCACTCCCAGGGTCCCAGCTCCATCCTAGGTGAGCCCACCAGGGCCCCAAGCTCTGAGCGTTGGTCCTGACTCTGGCTAGGACACGTGAAGGCAGGTCCTTGCTGTGCTTTGAGGGAAAAGGCCTGAGGTCCTTCAGATTCCTCAGAGTGCAGCATCTGTAGAACAAGTAAACAGACAAAACACATCGAAACCATCCCTATTTTCTAATCTTGGCCACTTCTTATGGAATAACCTCGGTGTCATCTTGTTAATAAAGCACTGTTCTTCCCCCTAAGGAAAAAGAAGGAAAGAAAGGAATGTGAGGGAATAAAAATCCTACCCTAGCACACATACACCTGATGGTGCTCATTTTTCCTCGACATGTTGAAGAATATGAAAATGACATTCCCCCTGGAGTGGCATTTGGGGCCCAGCGGTCTTGGATGAGCACCCATCTGTCAGACGCTAATGCAAAATCGAAGAGAACATAAAATGGACCTTTAAAAAAATTAAGTGAAGATATCACCTTCTTCATTCTTTTTTAAAAAAAATTTTTATTGGAGTATAGTTGATTTACAATGTTGTGTTGCTTTCTGCTGTACAGCAAAGTGAATCAGTTATACATATACCAACTCTTTTTTTAGATTCTTTTCCCATATAGGTCATTACAGAGTACTGAGTAGAGTTCCCTGTGCTACACAGCAGGTCCTTATTAGTTACCTATTTTATATATAGTAGCGTGGGAGATAAATTGGGAGGTGGGGATGGACATATAAACACCTTCCTCATTCTTTAGGGTTTCTTACTCTGAGGTCAACTGCCATCTGGTAGATCCATAAATGGAATAAAAAATGTTATATATTTGTGCAATTTTCTGGAGACTCTGTGACTCCAAATGGGCTGATGACACATCCTGACCTGCATGCCCAGTGCAGAAAGAGCAATCAACTATGTGGTTTGCATATTGTTCTCCTTCCACTCATGGGTTTATGAAGGCATATATATTTAATGGCATTTTATGAAAATAAGACAAGTTAATAAACAAACTGGTATAGCATAACCACGAAATTCTATGCCATGGCTTCAGACTGCACCTGGTGCCTTTTCCAGCCATCTCACAAATACAGGGAGGACTGAGCACGAGATTCAGGAACTTTATAGCAAACCTGTCACCCCGAATGGGAGAAAAAAGTAAATGTATGTCTTAATTTATGTGGGTCGATAAGGAAGATGGCAGATTTGAGTTTTCATTTGGAGATGACTAATGAAGAGAGCACATGACTTAAAACAAAATAAAGCTTGGGAGATACTAAATGTCAATTTGGAATTTAGTGAATTTAGCTCTTCTGTTATGAGCCACTTTGGGGTTCTGCACAAGAAAAGTTTTTTTGTTTTTTTGTTTTTTACAAACTGAAAGAAATCTCTTTTAATTTTTTCAGTGATGATGGAAACCATGTCATCTCTGTTCTTCCTTCAACCTTTTACTTTGCTTCTCCTTTGGAAACTAGGTCACTTGTGAAAGTATAGTAGTACAGACCCTCATCTGTACTTTGTGAACAAATCAGGAAATTAGCTTGTTCTGTATTCAACCATACTTTTCAAGAGAGAAAGAGGACAATATATATAACAAATCTTAACTGAATTAAAAAACACATGTTATTTTTGTAGAGGTAAGTTTAGATATTTATCAGTTAAGGATTTTTATATTCATTTGGAACGTCTTGTATCTTAACAGAGACTTTTGCAAATAAGCACACGGGGTTAACATCAATTGACTTATAAGTTAAGCACCAAACAGTTTAAAACCATCTTCCTTCTTCACTGTGAGTCTTAGTTACCAAGAGCTTTACTAGGTCACTGAATGTCTCTCCATGGTCACCCCTGACGTTTTCTGACATGCTTCCCAGACTCAGGACCAAGGAACAATCTGGTGCCACATTTATGATTTATCATTATATAAACCCAAGACGCTGAGAGTGCCCACATGAAAAGAAGCACATTGCAAACACATTTAGTTTCAATAATGATCACTATTTCATTTCTGCTGTTAACTCTTCAAAGAACTTCCACAAATGAATAACACGAATCACATTTAACTAGCACTTTTTCATCTACAGAACCCCTTTTACATGCATTATTTCATTTCCTTTGACAAGAATTCTATAAGACAGATAGGACAGGTATTCATACCCACATTTTTCAGATGAGAAAATCTAGGCTTAGAAAGGTAAAGGGTTCTGTCTGGGTAACACAGAGAGTAAGGGGTGACACTAGAAGTTTTTTAGTTCTCTTTTCACCATACCTCAATGTAACTTCTATTTAATGTCTCCTGTTGATCTTAGAATCATCTTTTCAGATAGTTACGTGAGATATTATGATGAATAACATAATTAGATCAATATTGTAATTAGAATGTAGTCTCAGGTTGGGTAGTAATTTCTTCAAGAAGCCACTTCTGCATTCTAAAAAAATAGAAATGGTGTCTGATTTGAGTTCTCTGGATACAGTATTTTTCCAGACCCCCAGGTCAAAGAAATAAAGGAAGTTTTTAAGAGTGGGGAATGTGGAGAGGAAGAACACTGAATCGTAGAGTCCAAGACCAGGTGGGAGTGGACCCACACCTAAATGGCTATGTGGCCTTTGTCAAATCACTAGGAATAGGTGCTAACTTTGTGGACTATTGGGCCAAATACTGTGGTAGTTGCCATAATTTCTCCTATAGTGCTCTTGAAAACCTGTTTCCAAATAAGAGGAGATTAACTAACTGCCCAAGGCTATGTAACTTGGAAGTAGAATTGGGGTATTTGGCTCCAAAACCCTCACTGGCCTCAACATCCTCAATGACTTTGTGACTGCAATGACCTTTGGAAGTCCCTTTCTTCTCTCGAGTTCTGAATCTATTTTGGTATTATAGAACCAGACTGTCTCCATTGACTTCATTCCCTCGTAGTGTGGTTTTTTGAGGATCATTTGAAATTTAAGCTAGTAAGTTGTGATGCAGCCTAAAGAGCATTATGATTCAATAGTACTAGTTTCTCGTGGTTGTTGTTACTGCTTTGGGTTTTAGGTTTTTCTAATTGTTTACTAACGTCTGGTTTAAATTTTATTTGTTGCTCCAAATCACATATTTTGAAAGCCTACTCATACCTTGCTTTTTTTTTTCTGCTACACAAATAGAACATCATCTGGCAATAAGAATAACTATCTCTTTCAAAGAGCCTAGCTTGACACACACAGTTCTCCTTGTTCTTTTCTTTTAAAATTATCATAACTATTCTTGCCCATTTACTCTCCCAGATGATTTTTAAATCAGCTCACCACTTTCCATGAAATATCCTAGTATTATGTTAATTGAAATTGCATTGTTTATACATTGATTTTAAAACAGTAGCTGTGTTTAAACCCGGAGTCTTCCCTTAAATAAATAGGATCATTTTTTTTGGTTTACTCACGATTTTCTTTTTGATGTACGTCATTAAAATTTATACTTTTTTTATCTGAAGATTTATTATTAGGTTTATTTAGGGTTTTATAATTTTTATTCTCACCATAAATTATTCTTTCTCTTTATATGGTCAGTTGATTATTGTTTATAAACAAAATACTGATTTTTGGATATTGTTCTTATTGTGATCACTTAGCTAATTCTTTCAGTAGTTCAAAATCATGTTTTCAGTTGATTTTCTTATATTTTGAAAAACATACTGCCTTACATCTGCAAAAACCCTCAAAGTTCTCGTTTTTCCCAAAATTTAAAACCCATATTACTTCTTGTTTTTATTGCATTTCCAGAACCTCCAGAATAAGGTGAATAGTAGCCATACATGTTGACAATTTATGTTGAAATTGAATAGTTAGCCATAAATGTCGAAAATTTATTAATTTTATTTCTAGTCTTTCTTATTAGACTAGAGTTCAAGAAGCAGAAACATAGCATCATAGATATGAACTTTAGAGACTATTGTTTATATTACTAAACTGTCATTTAAAGACGTTTGTAGCAAATCTTACTTTGACAGCAGTGTATGAGAGTATCTGTCTAGTTAATCTTTAGGCTGCATTTGTGTCCAGTAATTATAAGAAATGAATATAATAAGTTTTAAATGGTTCTGATGTTGAAAAGACTGTAAAAGAGATGAACTACCAATGAGCAACTTAGCATATCTTTTCAAATTTACTGATCAAAATCTATATTGATTTTGCAAGATATTCCAGGGAAATACATTTTGGATGGTGGTAGTTAAATACATTCTCAAAATGGTTCAAAATTTACCTCATTCTAACACAAAGTGTATTTAAACAATCACAGTTCTTGTCTGGTTATTGCTGTACTTGGAATACACAATTTTATGTTTCTGACAATGTATTCTTTGCATTTGCATCAGTTAGGTTTATGAAATTTATGAATTTCATATTTACTGAACTTTTAAATTCTCATCTTCAAATGACTGGCTTGGCTAAAAATTGCTGCAGACTACTAAACATTCTGTGCAGTGCAATGCTGGGGAGGTCTGCTAAACAGACTTTCCAGATACATTTCATCATTTCACCTCCTGCTCTACCACAGGATTATAAATGGAGTAATAATATTTCTCACTTGCTTCTATGTCTACCCTGACTTAGATGAAGACTGTAAAAACAAAAATATCTTCTGGGCACTGCTTTCTGCATGGGCTCTGCCAATCGTAATCACAACCGTTACCCATTTTTTAGGAATTGAGAGCTGGATTAATATGGGTTCTTTCACCCTCACAAGGTTTGCATCTTAAAAGGATCAGAGGTGACAGGGCAGAATTTAAAAAGCATAATTTATTACTGGACATAGTATTAATCCTTAAGTGTCTCTACACCCACTTGTACTCCAGGCAAACTCCCATCTAGTACCTCCTTGATGGCTGAAAGATGGTTTAAAAAGCTAAGGAAGTGAGTACATTCCATATTAGCAATTTTGATCTTCTGAATTATTGGAGCATCCGCTCATAGTTGTTTCTCTTCTATTTCTGCATATGTATGTGATACCGAACAGGACCATGTGAGGCTCCTAGGCACAAAAACCTTTCTGTGTCCCCCATTCCTTGATTACAGGAAATGGGCTTCATTCAGGCTCCAGGACCTTCCCTGAGTTCCAAGGAGCAGGTTCAAACAGATACTAATTAGGGAAGGGAGGAGATGCAGAGACAAGGGAGGAGCAGTCAAAAGAAACAATAGTGCAGCCTTGGGGCAGGGTCCTGGTCCCCCCTCAAGGGATACACATAACAAATCTTTGAGCTGTTTTGCAGATACTGAAACCCCCCACCAGGTGGGAGAGTTAATTGCAATGCTGCCCACAAGCACGTAGAACCCAGACCGGTTGGAACCGGAAGATTGATGATGCTGACTCCCACTTATCTCCCCACCAACCAATCAGAAGAATGTCCACGAGCTGATCACGCCCCCTTTGCACCATTACTATAAAACTCCTCACTACCTGCTCCAGGTTGGGACACACAGTTCTGAGGGCATTAGCCTGCTGTGGCCCCCTTTGCCTGGCAAAGCAATCAAGCTATTCTTTTCTACTTCACCCAAAACTCTGTCTCTGAGAATTAATTTGGTGTCAGGGTACAGAGACCAGATTCAGCTTCAAATGCTGCATTCTCTAAATATACAGTTAGCCGAGAGTAGTTTTTTGGTTTTTTTTAAATTTTTTTTTTATTTTGAGAGTAGTTTTTGTAAAAGTAAAGAGCTGCTTAGTGGGGGGTCTCTTGGCCCTTTGCTTGTTTCATTACTGCCAGCACAACATTAAAAGGGACTATTTTATAAAGCAGTCAAGGACTTTAATGATTTAAGGATTTAAATAATTGCTCAACCAGCTCATTGAAATGATCTAACAGAGTCTCACAGAGCAAACTATCCTTGCATGATCCTTTCTTTATTACCTGTTGGTCCTCTAACAAGGAACAGCTGCACAGACAAGCCCCCAGTAGCAGCAGCTCTAAATGATGAAAGTGGAAAAATAGTAACTTTACAGTGGAGAATCTGGTGGGCACCCCCTCATCAAGGATCAAAGTACGTGCAGTAATGGAACAAATCAACATCCCTATGCCCCCTAATATGATGCACTGAGAACACATCACTTTTGCAGTCTTACTGCAAAAATGCACAACTTGCATCTCATTGTGAGGCAATATCAAACAAACTCAAATTGAAGGACATTCTACAAAATATCTGGCCCTTTCTTCAAAACTGTCAAGGTCATGTTTCCCATACCTACTGGCCCCACATATGATTCCAAATGGCATTCCAAATCCCCAAGACCATATTCTATGGCAGATCAGGCTTTTACCTTCACTGCCTGTTCTTCTCACTCTCAGTTCACGCCTGACTGGTCCCACTGTAACAGGGAAGAAAATAATCTGACTCTATGTTGGATCTGTTTCTTTTACTTTGACCTTTGCTTTCCATTGCTTTTGTTCTGTCTATAGCTATAGGCATACATAATGGTCTGCCTCTGGGAACCCTGCCCCTCTGCCTGAATGTTAAACTAAAGTGCCTTTGTTCAGCTCACAGGGAAACACCCTGACCCTGCCCACATGTGAATGGCTGCAGAAAAGAAGAAATTAACACATCCCCTCCCCAAGGCTGGCCAAAACCAGGAGATATTTTGCAAGACTTATGACCTTTTACTTTACTTCCTCACCTCCTCCCCAGCTCTGTTCTATAAAAGAAACTAGCATCCAGACCTGATAAGATGGTACTCTAGGACACTAGTCCACCATCTTCTTCAGATGCCCAACTCATCCGAATAATGTCACTTATTCCTTGCCTCTCAACACTGTCTCCCAATTTATTGGCCTGTTGTGTGGCAAGCAGAGTGAGCTTGGACTCGGTAACACCACTCACACTTCTGTGAAGGACTTAAGTTGACCACGATATGCACAGCAATGCTTGAGGACAGTTGTCCCTAATCATATGTGCCTTGAGAGGAAGAGGCGATCACATGGTCTCCCGGACCCTCAAATAGGGTTACATTCTGAGATTCTCCTGGAATAATAATACGGTTAGCAAGGACCATGGTCTCTAATATAGTACTTCAGACAGGCTGCAAACTGTACTTCAGAATACTTTTCACTTGGAAGAAAAATGCCAAAATGGAGAAGTGGCCTGTTCATTTCCAGAAGTTAAAAAACTGCTAGGATTCATCTTGGAAACAGCAAAACCAAGTAGCCAAAGTGGAAGTGTTGCAGTAAAGATGATGAAATAAAATTACTCCCTATAAAAAACATTACTGTCCTTTTTGCAAAGCCCTTTCCTCAAGAGCATATGTATAGAAGTGGGTGGGGCATGGGTGGGGCAACAGGCCGTTAGTCCAGGCAATTTCCAGTGAAATTAAAAGAGAACTGAAACCTGTGAGGTTCCCCCTCCCTAGTAAGCTTTCTGCCTTTCTTTGAATCTTTTTTCTAGACTCAGAAGGTCTTGGTAAATCTGGCAGCTGTCACAAAATACCATCTGTCCTAAGAAAATGGGGGCAGAGGTGGCTGTAACCCAGGGATTTTTCCAAGTGCTGTCAGCATGCATTTCCATTGGTAAAGGAGCACGCTCAAGTCCCTGACAGGAAAGTGAAAACCTATACAGCAAATCTCTGCAGTTGCACTTACATGGGGACAGGTGAAGTTTGGTGTACGACTGGCGGTGGTGGTTACCTGCCTGTGAGAGAAGGGAGGGTCTACAAAGTCCACACATGCAGAGAGAGAAGGAGGAGAGGGTTATATAAAGTGGGCAAAGAGTTGGCCATGTGAGAATCTGCCTGTATCTGGTTACCCGTGAGGACTGGTCAGTATTGGTTAACTGGTCTACCAGCTGAGAGCAGCTCCCGACCTGGACCGTGTTGACATTTAAATGCTGTAAGCACTTAGTCTAGTTCAGTGACAGATTCAAAACTGTCCTCATAAGCCCCCTTTAAAGAAGTCAGTCAAGAATTTGAGAGGAAATCCTTTTAGCCTCATTCTGCCATCATCAATAAGAGGTTTTTCTCCAAGTTGCAAAGGAAGCCATCTCCCTAACACTTAGGATAAACTCGGGCTGCTGATTCTTCCGGGTGTGTAGGCAGGACTTGGTTTTGGAGCATCGATTTTGCAAGAGTCAGAGCACTGTGATTGCTTATATTCCTCCTGCAAAACTGTGTCTATGAGGCATGTTTGCTTGAGATCACCCCTAGTGCTTCTTTAACCAAGGCCCTGGCCGTTGTTCAGAGCCAGTGTTAGGACCACAGCAGACTCGCTGATGAATAATTCAAAGCCTGCTACCCATGCAGTTGAGGTGCCCCAAAGTGCAGCAAGAGCCCCCCTGCCCCCGATTCCACCAGATGTTTCAGAGGAACTGGGAGATGCCTTCTGAAAACTAAAACCTCAGCTAGGCAAGGCCAATTGCCCAACAGATGAGAAAAGCACAGAAGTAAGTGTAAAGGAAACACAAACACACACACACACCATGCATCCACCACACACACACACCACACATCCCACACACACGCACATACATCCCACACAAACACTTCACGTATATCCACACCACACCACACACATACACACACCACACACATACACACACACTCCAGACACCCACACCGCACACACACTTTTCAGTTTCCGCAGGATACCCCAGCGGCAGCAGCAGCTCATGAGTACTTCTTTCTCACGCGTAAGAGACGGCATGAATTACATTTCTGGAAAGGTGTCTGAGCCACGGCTGATGAAAGCTCTTGCAGGCCCATAGGTGTCAGAGTCACAGGGCTTTTCAGCACCGAAGGGGCTGCTGTGACCTCTGGGTTTGGGAGCAGATCCCTTTTCAGAAGCTGCAGAACCTGTTCATCTGTCTGGAAAGAGCTTCAGCCCGACGTTCACTTGAGCTGTACGCTGAGGACTTACCAGGCATGTGCCGGGCTGTGGAGGGGATGGCAGTGCCCTGCTTGGGGAAATGCATACGTTCTACCAGAGCCTGAAACATTAGGCTACATGTCTAGGCACGTGCTTTGCCCTTCTGGTAGCGCTTAGCTGGCTATGTCTACCAGGTGGTTGGTGGTTCGTGGGGAAGAGGAGCAACGAGCCAAAAGGCCGGGAAGGCAGGAAGCCCCGGGGGACACGGGGCTGGCAGCGAGAAAGAACGGGGAGAGAGAGAGAGAAAGGGGAGATAGAGAGCGAAAGGGAGAGAAAAGGGCGAGATAGAGAAAGAGAGAGAAAGGGGAGAGCAGAAAAGATAGAGAGAGGGGAGAGAGAGAAAGAGAGAGAGAGACAACACAGAGGGACGGGAGAGATGGAGAGAGAATACGGAGAGACAGAGAAGGTGAGAGGGAGAAACAGACGAGACAGAGACACAGACGAGAGAGGAGGAGACAGAAACCGAGGGGACACACGAGATGACACAGACTGCGAGAGAGAGAGACAGACAGCTAGGGAGACAGACGAGATGACACGAGAGAGGATAGAGACGACAGCGAGGGACAGACGAGAGAGACACACTATATGACACGACTATATATGATATATACATACAGCTCATGTATACATACGATATATACACACTAGATACACATAATATATATTATATACCACATAATCTATATATACAACTATATATACACACTGTATATTATATACAAATACATCTATGTAATACATACTATATATACACACTACATATTATATATACATACATCTATGTATACTATCTTTTATTTAATTAACAAACACTTAAATACCAGTTCCTATGTACACATACATACCAGCTACTATTGTAAGACACTCTTTTAAGTCCTTCACAAAAGATAATTTATTTAATCTTCAAAACAACCCCAATGCTACCAATTGCTTCTCTTCTCCGACTTTACAGATGGGGGAAACTGAAGCTTGGGCCAGGTGAAGCAACACACTCAAGGTCGCAGAAGCAGCATGTGATGAAACCTGGATCCAAAAACAGAGCCTCAGACTCATACTCTTGGCATTTGTGATATATTCCCACAACCTGCTTGCTCTTCTGCTGAGTAGGGACCTGGGAGGGAGAATTCAACCACATTCGTTGGTAGTATTAGGATAGTTACATGGGTATTTTTCCTACAAACTCTCTAAGATGGTTTGGGGGTATATGCATCTATACATTCTGACCATTCAAATTCAGCTTGGCAAAACCTTAGGCTTTGTATAAAGAGAGTTATAGAAGATGAATTTGTTAACACTGCAAACAAATGTTAATTGTGATGCAATTCATAGTAAAGAGTGTGAAAAGTCAGAGGGAATCTACTTTCACCAGATTTCATTTAAGCTATACATATATTACCTCAGGTAAAAATAGAAATGTTCTAAATCAATTTTTTTTAATGCTACCAGATGGTGCAAAAGACAAAAAAATATAAGTGTAAATGTCTTCTCATTACCTATGGTAAAATTCTAGACCTTCATCTTGTTAACTGGCTATTACCGATTGTCACTGACATTTTCTGCTATTTTTATCTGCTTTTATTTTATTCTCATTCTTAGGGAATTTTACTCAGGTGTTAAGTTATACATTGAAACTATTTCTTATGTAACATTGTTTGAATGTAGTCACTGTGTGAATGTAGGATGTAAGCAAAGATATTCAAGGGTTAAGGTCTTTTTTTCACAGCAATAGCTGTTGCTGTGGACTGTGGAGTGTCTGAAGGACATTCTGAGATAAGAATAAGATTTGAAACTGGAGATGGGAGTTCAGACCCAGTGCCCTCATCACCTTCCTTCCCCGAGGAGGGAGCCTCAGGAAGCAAAAATGCCAACGTGGGAAGCAGGTGGCCCACAGAGCTGGAGAGGCTTTTAAAGATTGTAATCCCCCTCGTCCACATAGGGCCTGTGACAGACCCCAGGAGACACGGTGTCCTCTGATGCTCCCCATTTCCCTGAGAGCTGTAACGAGAATAGACACATCCAAAGTAGCCTAGGGGCAGGTAGGCCCCAGACCCCTGCAGAAGAGAGCTGCCCAGTTTAGGAAAGAAAAACATAGAAAGGCCAGTTAAATTCAAATTCAGATAAACAGCAAACAACTGTTTAGTGTAAGTATATCATGGAACATGATATGCTTAGCATGGAGCATATTATACTTTATCTATATTCTGTTTGGTAACCCTGCTGGGAGGCAGTGAAGGAACAGATGCATGGAAGCCACTCGGCCCTGCTGACAGACAAGTACAATAGTCTCTGCATCTGCTTTGCCCAGATGAGAACTGAAACCGAGTCCCCCTACAACTGAGTTCCCCCGCTGAGTTTATGATTAATCTCTCTATCCAAAACTTTATTCCCTTTCGTATCCTGCCCCTGTCCCCCTCAGGATCGAGGAGCATCAAAGAAAAGGGAGGAATTGAAACCAAGCAGGACCCTGAGGGACCTTTCTGGGTACAAAAGCCCCACAATGTCCCCCATGTTGTTTGTAGGAAAATGTACTTTCCAAGGCCTTCCCTGAGTTCCAAAGAGCAGGCTCAAGCAACTAATGATTAGAAAAAGAGAGTCACAGGACTCCTAGTTCCTCCTGAAGGAATATACATAACAATGACACATATCTTTGAGTTGTTCTTTATAAACTAAGAGTTTCTAAATCTTTATTAATCATGTATGGTTCACAGATGTTCTTTAAAAGAAAAAAAAACAGCTTTCTAGAGAAGCACAGTCCTCCTGAGTGGCTTCATCTTTGCATCATGAGTCTTGTTTTAAAGAAAATCAAAGTGGTACAATTTGTTACACTATGATACTTTCTAAATAAACTCTATTAAAAAAAAAACAAAACAGTATGCGTCTTTCCTTAAATGTTACAGCAAAACAGGTATAAAATAGACAATAAATTATAGTTTATATTTACAAAAAAGCTGTAAGTGCAGTTATAGATCATAAATGTATTATTTAATCAGTTTAGTATAAAATTGGTTTCCTAGTACATGATCATGAAAAAGACATTTAAAAAATATTCTCAGATTTAATCTGAGTCTTACTTTCTACGGGAGAAAATCGTGATGCTGACCACAAGCACCTAGACTCCAGATTGGTTGGAACCAGAAGGCTGATGATGTTGACTCCTGATTACCTCACCACCAGCCAATCAGAAGAAGGTCCACAAGCTGATCAGGCATCCTATGACTCTCTCCCCTAACACTGTCTTTAAAATGCCTAAAAGCCATTGGGGAGTTTGTGTCTTCTGAGCATGAGTTGCCAATTCTCCTTGCTTTGTGCCCTGCAATAAATGCTGCACTTTCCTTCATCACAACCCAGTGTCAGTAGATTGGCTTTGCTGCATGTTGGGAGAGCTGACCCAAGTTCTGTTTGGTAATAGTATTCTAAATTAATGTTTTTATGCTATCGGGGTATGAGTATATTTTGGGGAGTCTCTGCTCAGCTGTGAATGAGAAGAGAGTGTTAGTAGAAAACGGTGAGACTGGAACTCAGAATCCAAGCCACTCCTGACTGTGTGTGCCCTTGGACGGGTCAGGTAACATGTAAGGAAGCAAGAAGGGACTAAGATTTTTGTCATGTGCAAACCATGGTTCAGCTTCATCCTTAAATTGGGATAATATCTACCTACTGATTATGGGATTTGTGAGGCTTAAATATCACCAACCATAAAAGCCCTTTTTGCACACAAAAACTACACAAAAATATCACACAAATACAAGATATCATGATCACATTCACCAACTAACTATACAATTTGGGGAGGGGAAAGGGAGGAGGGGGAGCAGGGGGCTCTTTCTCCTCCTCTTCCTCTGCTCTCTGTCTCCTTGATATCCAGCATCTGAAGTGTCCTTCATATATTAAGGAAAGTAGTATCACTATGACCATCTCAACTATTATTAATTAATTCAATTCAAGCTATGGGTAAGTGAATGACTCAGCAAAGTTTGATGGTTTGCTAACAAACTTTTTAACTTAGAGCAGCTGGGCTACTTCACAACTAACCAAATATATGTCAAAGAAAGTTAAGCCTTTACATATAGGACAGGTTTCTTTACAAAATAAAGTTGTAGGGTCAATATTCACTGAAGCAAAAGGCTGAAATACATAAATGGCCATCCAGTATGAAGCATGGTTACCATTGTGAATGTTCTTGTCTTCAGAAGACCTGGATTTGAGGACAAGTTCTGCTACATACTGTGTGGTCTGGAGTCTATATTTTAACCTCTCTGAGCCTCAGTTTTGTTATTTATACAATAAACGAATAAGCTTCTACCTGTTGTGAGGATTAAATGAGGTTTACAGACATATATAGCACTTTGGGGAATGTAATATACAATGTAAATAAAGTTGCATTTGTGATATCTTAACTGAAATAAAAACACCCAAAGTGCCAAAATCATGGCTTTTTTTTTTTGTCATCTAGTTCCCACAGAGATTTTTTTGACTGTATACCTCTCTGAAATAAAATTACCCCTGCTTTCTTTCAGCTAAAATTCAAAGTATTGGGGAGACTTTTATGCAATTTAGTTTAGCAGTTTGGAAGGATGTTGAATATTTAAAATGTGTCTTTTTTTTCTGAGGCTGTGAGAGCCTCAAGCTGATTTTGGTGTGTGCAGATTCACCCTCTGACAATTCAAAATCAGCTTCGTGAAGCTCTCCATCTTTCACATGCAGACAAACTTGTTAACAGTGCCGACAAATGAGAATTACAGTGCAATTCAGACCAAGAGGTGTCATAAGTCAGAGAAAATCTGCTTTGGCAAGAATCACCTAGTGGATGCAATCAAGACAGCTCTGAGCTGCAAATGTCACTCCCTACCCTGTGTAGGTCTCCGCTGAGCAGGTAGGGGTCCTCCTTACCTTGAACCACTGAGCAATTGGGAGCCTGACTAATATTTATTATTCATGAGAAATGGAGCCAGTGCTTCTCAGACATTTGCAGAGCATTGCAGTCATTAACGAAGTGGGGGAAGTGATCTGTTCCCTGGTGCCCCCCACCGTGTTTATTTGAATGTGTGATCATTAGACAACGCCAGACTCTCTGGGGCTCCGTGCCCAGAGTGCATTATACCCTGGAGAACGTGAAAACACTTTAATTAACAACAGGAGTGGGCAGGCCTGCTGGGCGCCTTCTGTTACCATCTTCAGGGCCTGGAAAGTCAGCACTCAGTCATGACCCCCACCATTTTTATTACCAACATCCAAGAAAATACTAGGAAACAATTTCATTTAAAACTGATTTGGAAAGACCACTAAATATAAGGTATTTCTCCCCATTTCTTCCTCTGGCACAACTCTATTAGTAATCAACATCACACCAACACATACACAGATCCACTAGTATGCTTACATGCACACACACACATGCACGAGACATGAACTTGATATTCCTCTATATTCCACATGCTGTGCAAACAGTACAGTACGCTGGGGTGTATAGATGGATAACACGCCAAACTGGCTTGGAATATGCATTCATTTGAATGTGCAAATTTATATTAGTCAATTACTCAGTCAGATAAATGATTTGGTTCATTAATTTAAATAAAATGCTGGCAAATTCCTAACATACCATCCAGCTGAGAGATGATGTGCTTTCGTTACTTGTTTGCTGGTTTTTAAATGAATCAGTGATTTCTGCCTGAACTGGGTATATTTAAGACGATGTCGTACTCAACCAAACTTTGCTGCCATGTCCTCTGTTAAAAGACAAGCTTGTTGAATTGTTGAATCTTCCACTTCTGTATCCAGAACTGATTTGCTGCCTTGTGTGAACGTGAATGTGACCAGAGCTGCCTGCATGCACGTGTGCAGGCTGACCCTGGGTGTTGCCCCCATGACCTGGTCTCTAGGCCAGCTTCTTGGAAGATAGTTATTCTTTAACAGGAACTCTGGTATGACCAGAATTCACTTAATGAAGACTAAATGATCATATCACTCCATCAATTAGTAAGTATTTATTGAGCATCTGCTGGTGTCCCATGAGCATCCACATGGGCTCCAAAAACAGTGAGCAACCCAGACGGAGAGAGAAGACCAGTATCTGAGACACATTTGGAGAAAATCAAATGTTGATGTGTGGGGCTGGGATATTAACCTTCTTAAAAGCATACTGTTCTTCCGGGCATATTGGGGAAGTTTTATTTTTGCCTTTAAGGGTAACTAGTAGAAGTGGAATTGATGGCAATCTAAGGAGCCTTTTTTAAAAAAAGAAACAATATTTTAGAACAACTTTAGATTTATAGAAAAAGTGTGAAAGTACAGAGAATTCCCATAAACCTCATATCTAGTTTCGTCTATTATTAACATTTTACATTAGTATAGTACACGTGTTACAATTAATGAATCCATATTGATACATTATTGTTAATTAAAATCTATACTTTATGTGAATTTCCTTAGTTTTTGCCTCTGGCCCTTTTTCTGTTCCAGGATTCACATGACATTTAGTCCTTATGTCTCCTCAGGCTCCTCTGGGCTGTGACAATTTCTCAGACTTTGCTTCTTTTTGATGACCTTGACAGTTTGAGGAATACCGATCAGATATTTGGTACAATTAAATTGGGATTTGTCTGATGATTTTCTCGTGATGAGACAGGGGTTATGGGTTTTGGGGAGGAAGACTACAGAGGTCAAGTGTCACTTTCACTATATGATGTCAACAGTGCATACCATCGACACGACTTCTCACATAGACACTGTTTTCCTCCCCAGTAGACTGTTGCCTAAAAATACCTGAGAGCCTGCTGGCAAAAGTAAATCTACGACGATCTATCACTTCCACAGTCTCCCCTATCCACCTCCTGGACCATGGCTGGTCTCTTATTTCACTTCAGTGGTTTATGGATACTAATATTTATCTTGAAGCATGCTCTTTCCCTAGTAAACTTCATTTTCATTATAAACGTTAAATATTTAAGATGCACAGAGGTTGTTAACTCTCATATAGAGAATATAGTTTCAGCCTCTTTCTAGAGAATCAAGTAAATCTTCGTATACTTGATACCTAGCAGGACCCTGTGGGGCTACTGGGCACAAAAGCCTTTCTGTGTTCCCCATTTCTTGATTACAGGAAATGGGCTTCATTCAGCCTCCAGGACCTTCCCTGAGTTCCAAGGAGCACGTTCAAACAGATGCTAATTAGGGAAGGGAGGGGATGTGGAAACAAGGGAGGAGCAGTCAAAAGAAACAATAGTGCAGCCTTGGGGCAGGGTCCTGGTTCCCCCTCAAGGGACACACATAACAATATCTTTGAGCTGTTTTGCAGATACTGAAATCCCCACCAGGTGGGAGAAGTTAACTGTGTGCTGCCCACAAGCATGTAGACCCCAGACCGGTTGGAGCCAGAAGGTTGCTGATACTGACTCCCACTTACCTCCCCACCAACCAATCAGAAGAATGTCCACGAGCTGATCACGCCCCCTTTGAACCATTACTATAAAACTCCTCACTACCTGCTCCAGGTTGGGACACACAGTTTTGAGGGCATTAGCCCGCTGTGACCCCCTTTGCCTTACAAAGCAATCAAGCTATTCGTTTCTACTTCACCCAAAGCTCTGTCTCTGAGAATTAATTTGGTGTCGTGGTCCAGAGGCCGGATTCGGCTTCATACTTGTGTGTGAGGAGTCTTGGCATTTGAGTGTTTTAAGAAAAAGCTGAACATTTACATTTGACTTGTTTATGATCTCACACTTCAAATGTTTCTGTCACAGCTTAGTAGTTACAGGTACATTTTTTTTTTAAACAAAACTCCTGGAACTGGGTGGGAACACAAATATTTACTGAGCATCTCCTCTGCATATTGTATTTAATTTAATAATCACAGTAGCCCTATAAGTCAGTTATAATTATGTGCATTTTACAGATGAGGGAGTGGTTCTGGGACACCAGGTGACAAGACTGATTAATGATGAGCCAGAATGTGTGAATGACCCACGTTATTTCTGTGATATGACTCACTCCTGCTGGAGTTGAGAAGGGAGTGTAATTGGTGGAAATGCTCCCCTTAGAGGTGCAAGACTTTTGGCCTAAGAGAATTTCCAGGCTTCAAGAATCTCCTAGAAGAACGCAAGTTTTTATTCTCGCAGACATTGTCACAGCCTTTGCATGCTTGATAAAAAAAAATTATTTACACTTCTTCACTTAATCTATATTTAGACAATGGTTCTTGTTCCTTTTTTGATAATAATGTTAAAATAAATGTCTTTATTATAATTTCTCACAAAAATTTACAGGACTTTCCCAGAAAGCCAAGTGAGGGTGACTTTGATAATAAAGTGGAATAGAAAAATACTTCACGGTAACCAATAATTGATCAATATCAAAATAGTTACAACGATGTGACAAAGTGGAGTTTATAATACGTAAAGAGCTCAATAACTTAATGAGAAAAAGAGCAATCCAATGGAATCATGAGCAAAGCTCACGAGTAGGCAGTTTTCAAATGAAGAAGTAAAAATGGCTAGTAAATATATGAAAAGATATTCAGCCTCTTTACTAATCAAATAAATGCAAATTTAAACAACTATGGTTTTGACACATCAAATTGGCAAAGATTTAATATGCAAATACCCAGAGTTGGCAAGAACGTGGAAAGGAATGACTTTTTAGCAATACCTATTATAGCTTTAAAGTATGTTTCCTTTGAGCCAAAAATTCCACTTATAGGAATTTATCCTATAGAAATATTTGTCCAAGTATGCAAAGATATATTTCCCAGGATATTAAATGTCATTGTTTACAAATTACAAAAAAGAGGAAACAACTGAAATGTCAATTAATAGGGGCTTGTTGAAATAAGTTACAGCACACACATACAATGGAGAACTATGCAATCATTAAAAAATATAAAGTGGAGTTCTGTATGTCCACATTATGTTTTGCGTGAAAAAAAATCAGGTTGCTGAAGAGTTTGTATTTTTTTTATCCGATTTACGTCAACATACATGGCTTTACCTAGATATTTTCACACCTCTTTTGACTGTAGCAGTGATGGGGCTTCGTAAGAGAATCCTAAACTCAGGATGCTGTCAACTGAAAAAAAAAAAACAAAACCCCACAATCTAAAAGTTGAGAGTTATATTTTATTTGGCAGAAACGTTTAAGACTTCAAGCCGAGGAGGCAGCATCTCAAGTAACCCTGAGAATACTACTCTCAGGAGGTGAAGGAGGAGCCAGGATATATAGGAGTTTTGTAACAAAGGGCAGGTAGTCTGAACGTCAAAATATTATTGTTAATTAAAGAAAACTAGGAGTCTCAAATTAAGGCATTTAGTGCTTTTCCATGTATGGGAAGATGCAAGAATGTGCATCATCAAAGGAAATCATTCCTTTGATATGCACCTCAGCTATCTCAGGCCAGGATCCTGTTTTCACATTCTGAGTTTCCTCAGGGCTCACCTTAGGGAGTGGCTGCAGTCTGATGGCTGCTAGAGGGCAGGTATTCTTTGTTTCCTTCCTGAGTTCCCTCAGGGCTCACCAGCTCACCTTTGGAGGTGGTGGCAATCACTGATGGCTGTGACATCCTTCCTTTACTGATGAGGCAGGCAACATTCCATTTCTCAACGCTCTTAGTTCTTTGGATAGGATTGTGTATTCATCTGCAAACAGACCAGAGATTTAAGAAAATATTTGCAAGCTGAGTGAGGATGTTACAAGCAGAAAGTTCAGAAATTCATTGAAAACACATTGGATTGAAGTCATTTTGTATTAACTGTCTGTGGTGACTCCAGGAAATATCAAAAGCAGAGAAGTTATATAAAATGATTCTCTAAACACATAGATTGCATTCATTGAATGGTTACTAATTTGTTTAATATTTTCTCTGATTTCTTTATCACATACTGAATATTATAGAATAGAAAAATACACAAATATTATATAAAATGTTCCTATACTATTCAACTTTAAATAATTGCTCTTCAACTCTAATTAACCCATTTGAAAAAAATGTTAGTCTGAAATGTCTCCTGAGGCTTTGTCCCTGCTTAGTCAAGTCTCATTTAAAGAGAGGCTTCTCACAGCCATCCTCAAATAATTTGATCCTCTAGAAATATTTTAGTTACAACACACCAATGAAGGTAATGAGCTGGATGCAATAACTACACTCAGCCTAAGGGGTAAAACGTTATCTGGCAAAGCACTAGTTGACAAAAGGTGGGTGTTCACCTGCCATGTGTGGAGCAGACCTGTTGTGGGTCGCAGGCTTTCAGCAGAAAAGGAAGCCTCTGGTGGCCAGGGTGGAGGCTATCCTCTCCATGTCTACGAAGCTTGGACATCCTTGCCTCTGACTCGTAGAGCAATAATACCCCCTGTATTTTCTTGCATAAATCTAGGGCTTTACATATATCGCATATCTTATTGATGCTCAGCCTGATTTTGGTTCAGAAAATAGTGACTGTGTAACAGGGAAGAGCCAAATCGGACTACATGTTGGATCTGTTTCTTTTACTTTAATCTTTGCTTTCCGCTGCTTTTGTTCACTAAAAGGATACTGTGTATACATAATGGCCTGCCTCGGGGGAACACTGCTCCTCTGCCCGAAGGTTAAACCAAAGTGCCTTTGTTCAGGGAAACATCCGGACCCTGTCCCACCTGGGGATGGCTACAAGAAAGAAGAAATTAACACATCCCCTCCCCGATGCTGGCGATTCCAGGGGATATTTGCAAAACGTATGGCCTTTTTACTTTATTTCCACACCTCCGCCCCCTCTCTGTGCTATAAAAGAAACTGGCATCCAAACCCCGATAAGACGGTTATTTTGAGACTTTCGTCTGCCATCTTCTCGGTTTGCTTTCGTCTCCGATTTATTGGCCTGTGGTGAGGCGAGCAGAGTAAGCTTGGACCGGTAACAACTCCAGTCACTTCTAACATGAAATGGTAAAAACTGGCTCACAGTTACACAGATCTGGAAAGCTGGCACCAGGATACTTGATCATCGTCACGAGTATTGTAATTTTGAGTAGAAAATATGGGCACAAAAAATACTTTAATGGGGATGCACAGAAATGCCAGCTCAAACAACAGCCAGTAGGGAGAAAAGCACAAAAAATGAAGCACCTGTAGGAAAGAAATCAGGAAAGTATGGCAGCCAGGTTGCCCCCAAGGAGTGCCTTGAAAGCAACCAGCTCTGGAAATAGCAGCAGAATTTAGCCCATCATACATACAGGCTGGCCTGTGGGCTGCTGTTCCTTCAGTGTGGTCTTTCTGGTAACTTCTACTCACAAAGATGGAGCTCGGCCACTTTTAGTACATCTTTCAATCTGGTGTTCACTTTCAAATTGTTGCATAATTACATGGAATAAGCCATACCAAGTTTTTTGTTTGTTTGTTTGTTTGTTTTTTGGCATACCAGGTTTTAAATGGTAATGTGCAAACCTCAAAGTCACCAAGACTTGGATAGGCCTTCAAAAGTCCAGTTGAATGAATCATAATCTCTTTGATCTAACATCCGAATGGCAACCTCTTCAAGGGTCTTATTCCCTATACATGCATTTCTCTTTCTCACATCACAAGATCTAGCCTTAGACACACAGGCCAAAACCAGGGGAACATTTCTGAGCCTAAACTGACAATTTGTATTTTTTTTGTTCCAAGCACTGTGCATGATTCAGCATTTTGTTTTTATTTAGCAAAAGAAAATTTTTTAAACAAATTAGATATCTTTTATCACTATCGTCCCAATGTATCACGTACTGCTTGGGACATTGTTGACAATAAATAGTTAAGAAATAAGGGAAAGAGGGAAAGGAGTTTATTTGAGAGATTTGGGACTTAGTTATTTGCTCATATCTTCCATTCTCAGATTTCCTGCAGCATGAGTCAACTACTTGCCCAGGGAACACCAGAAATTTCACAGTGTTTAAAGGAAGGTAGTGGGGCAGTCCTATTTCAACTGCCAGCAAAACCCAGGGATGGCCACAGCAGAAAAAGGAATAGAACACAATTTCAAGGCTAAGCGTAACCAGTGTAATGAGCTAGAACCCCTAGCCTCTGAGTTGTGAAGACAAACCCAGGTCTGGAATTTTACAACTCATGGATCCACAAGGAGAGAGATTTTTTTTTAACGAATTTATTTATTTATTTATTTATTTTTGGCTGTGTTGGGTCTTTGTTGCTGCGCGTGGGCTTCTCATTGCGGTGGCTTCTCTTGTTGCGGAGCACGGGCTCTAGGTGCTCAGGCTTCAGTAGTTATGGCACGCGGGCTTCAGTAGTTGTGGCTCGTGGGCTCTAGATCGCAGGCTCAGTAGTTGTGGCTCATGGGCTTAGTTGCTTCGCAGCATGTGGCATCTTCCCGGACTAGGGTTCGAACCCGTGTCTCCTGCATTGGCAGGCAGATTCTTTTTTAAATTAATTAATTTATTTTTATTTTTTGACTGTGTTGGGTCTTCGTTTCTGTGCGAGGGCTTTCTCTAGTTGCGGCGAGCAGGGGCCACTCTTCATCGCGGTGCACGGGCCTCTCACTGCCGCGGTGTCTCTTGTTGTGGAGCACAGGCTCCAGATGCGCAGGCTCAGTAGTTGTGGCTCACGGGCCTAGTCGCTCCGCGGCACGTGGGATCTTCCCAGACCAGGGCTCGAACCCGTGCCCCCCGCATTGGCAGGCAGATTCTCAACCACTGCGCCACCAGGGAAGCCCGGCAGGCAGATTCTTAATCACTGCTCCACCAGGGAAGCCCAACAAGGTGAGAGATTTTAAATAGAAAGGACTTTTTATAATTATCTTCCTAGGGTCCCTGTATGGCCCTGAACAAAAGTATCTGGGAATAAAAATAAGATGTAAACAACCATTTGTAATATTGTAAACAATATTCCTGGGTCTCCACCCCTCCATTCTCAAACAGACTTCTGGCTACACTCAAACTCTTCATGAAAAGCTATTGATTAATTCAACAAGTGTCGCTGAGACAATAATATGTAACAGTTGTGGTGTGGAGATACAGCTGTGAGAAGGATAGTCATGAACCCTGCCCTAAGGAGCTGACAACGTAGTGCAAGATTCTGGCTTCTCCTAAGGCTTGCCTCACCTGCCTGAGTGCTAGTTCTGTTGGCTCCCAGGGGCATCCACTGTTCTCCTCTCCTTGTCCCATTTGCTTGGAGATGAGTGCTACTATTAGCCATACCCAACCAGTTCTGCTGTCAGTGCCCAGAAGATGCACTGCTGCTCTGATGGTGCCCATCGAACTGCTCCAAGGCTGGTAGTACACCTGTCAGTGTTGTGAAGGACCATGCCCAGGGGTCCATCGGCTGAGGATGCTGAAGTTACCAGTGCTATTTCCCAATGTGGCAGAAGTTCCCTCCACCAAAGTTGCCAACATCTTACAGCTCCGTCAGGTGACTGTGACCATTGTTAAGAGGAAAAACAAAGTAAGGTAAACAGACAGAGAGTAATGGTAGGGATAGTCCTTTATATAGAGTCGCCAGCAAGGACCACTATGACAAGGTGGTCTTTGAACTGAGACAGAATAAAGTGAAGGAGGTGGCCACATGAACATCTGGGGGGAAAACATCCCAAACAGAGGGACCAACAAGTGCAAAGACCCTGGGGTTGGACTGCACCTGACATCTTCAGGCAACCCCAAGGAAGCCGGTGTAGTTGGAGAAGAGTGAATGAGGAGGAAATGAGGTCAAGATTAGGCAGTTCTCCTAGGCAGATCACATAGAGTCTTGCAGGCCTTGGGAGAGACTTTATATTTTCTTCTGAGTTAGATTAGGAGCCATTGTGGGAGGCTGAGCAGATGAGTGACATGATTTGACTTAAGTCTTGGAATTATCACACTCTGGCTGGAGTGCAGCAAATAGACTGAGAAGAACCAAGAGGGGAAGTATGGAGACCACTTGGGGACTATTGAAATAATACAGGTGAAAGATGATGGTAACTTGGATCAGGGTAGTAGCAGTGGGGTTGGAGGACATGGTTGGACTCAGAATTTGCTGCCGTATTGGATGTTAGGTGGAAGGGCAAAGAATTAAGGATGACTCCAAGTTTTTAGCCTGAGTAACTTGAAAAATAGAACTAGATGTCTTTGGGATTGGAAAGTCTGACAGAGAAGCAGGCTGGTGGGATAAGATCAAAACTCTGATTATGGACGTGTTGATTTCAAGATGCCTATTAAGCATCCAGTAGAGATTTTGATTAGGCAGCTGAATATACAAGATTAGAATATAGGAAGAGATTTGAACTGATGATTTAAAATTGGGCATCTTCATCATACAAATCAATGGGACTGAGTGAGATCAAATAGGTACTAAGCATTCATAAATAAGAGAAAGTGTCTGAGAACCTCTTCTGAAGGATTCTGGAGGCCCCAAAACATCCAGAACTGTGGAAAGAATGAGGGTGCAGCAGAAGAATCTGAGCAGGAGCAGCCAGTGAGAGCGGTACCCCAAAGACTCACTGAAGAAAGCATATCAAAGGGTAGGGAGTGACCAACTGTTTCATATACTATTGACACATTGAGTAAAATGAGTCTGAGAGCTGACTAAGAATTGAAGACTAAGATTGTCAACATGGAGGTCGTTGGTAGGATGGACATTTATTTCCCAAACCGGGACACCTTTGAGAATGAAAGAGGATGTGTATTAGTAATCTATAGCTGTGTAACAAATTATCCCCAAAACTTAATAGCTTAAGATAAAAACAAACATTTATTATCTTGTACAGTTTATGTGGGTCTAGAATTCAGAAGTGGCTTTGCTGGACAGTTCTATCTCAGGACCTCTCATGAGATGGGGTTCAGATATTGACCAGGGCTACAGTCATCTGAAGGCTTGGCTGGGGCTCTAAGATCTGCTTCCAAGGTGGCTCACTCACATGGCAAGTTAGTGCTCGTTGTTGGCCGAGGCCTCTGTACTTCATCACGTGGGCCTCCCCACAGGCAGCTTGAGTGTCCTGACAACAGGGAATCTGACTTCCTCCAGAGCAGGTGATCCAAGAGAGCAAGGCTGAAATGGTCACACAGGTCAGCCCTACTCAGTCTGGGAGGGGACCACAGAAGAGTGTGAACAACTGGGATAATTGGGAGCCATCCTAGGGAATGGCTACAAGAGGACATTATTAATATTTATGCCCAGACAACAAATATAAACAAGGACCATCTCAGGCAAATAGAGGTGTACATTCATCCTAGTCTGGTGACTGAGCAGAACAGTTTCAAGAGAGTAGATTGATAGAGATGAGAACTATACCAGTGAAATTCAATGCCAAAACTTTTGCTCAAATACTGGATGAAAAATGAGCTCTTTTCCCCTCTCTTTCCACTAGACTTGAAGCTGATAGAATTGCGAATATGAGTGGTAAATACTTTGCCATTAACTTGGGGTCAAGCAATAAAACCAACAGAGAACCCTCCATCAAGAGGTGGAAATTCCTGATGGTAACATTGTTTGAGCACTTGGATCCAGTCAAGCTTAAAGCTTACATTAACTGGAACCATGATCACATTCTCGTTTCACCCCCTTTAAAATACTTAAGTTAGATTTCTCAAATTTACAATCCCCAAATAATCCAGATCAATGCCTCTGTTATTTAAGTAGATCCTTGTGGACCATAATCCACTAATCTCCTAAGACACATCCAGACATGTCTTTGTGCAGGGTAAAGGTAAAGACATGTCTTTGTGCAGGGTAAAGGTAGATTAAGCTCAATCTGGTCTCCCTGCCACGCAGGAAGGCTGTTCAGGCCAACTCCTTTAAGAACATTTACTTATACTAGCATTTTAACTGGTGACTAGGCTCATGTAGTGGATTTTATATGTAAGAGTATATATTGACAATGAGTTGGTATTGGTATTTGAGCAACCCATAAAGGTCGACCTTCAGGACAGGCAATGCCACAGGTACTTTTTTAGAAACAGCTTTACTCTATGAAACATGGTGGGGGTGGGGGTAATTCTTGAAATCAATCCAACGACAAAAGCCTTGCCTGGAAAAGTGCTGTCAGCAGGATAGCTGGACCATCCATCCAGAACCAAACTGAAGTCCATCTATACAAAGGAAAAGAAAATGTTTTCAAATTCCACACTGGTTGCTTTCTCTTCTCTTTTTTTCTAACCTCCCTTCAAGATCTTGTTTCCTTCAGTCATCAGGCAAGAACAGAACTGGATTTTCACATAGCCTCTCAGGAGACCTCCTATTACTCAAAATAAATAAACTTATTTTGCATTTGAAAAAACAAAACTCTATAGGTAGAAGGATTCAGAAGAGAGGCTGGAGGTGAATAGAAAAAGATGGCAGTGGCTGAAACCAGCCTTTGGGCTCTTTCTTGCAGAAGGGGCACCCCAAACTGAGATTCCCTATACTGCTACCTCTTTGGAATGCACATCCGGAGGCAGAAACAGAACTGAGCTGTGCATGCAGAAAATTGAATGTGTCCATTGATCCAGCAAGTCTGAATAAATTCTCATTCTTGTTAACATAGCAATTAGTCCTCACGGTCACTGGAACTTTGAAACAAGGCTGTTTTGGTGCCACTTGTCTTACTCCCCCATGTTACCCAAACTTGAAACACTTCCAGACTGAGACTGAACAAACTCCCTTAATTTTCAATGACCACCTGCTTCAATTCAGGAAACAGGCTGAGGAGAGGGAGCAGCGTGGAGGTGACATTTAATTTCAAGGTCTCCCCACTGCTGCCCCTCAGCATCAGTGTACTCCTTCCAGAGAGCACAAACATTTCCTGAGCATCTACTATACATGAGGTGATTTCTGATACACGATCTCATTGAAACCTCGCAAGTAGGATTTGCAGAAGCTTATCTTGAAGAGGCACAGCTTATACGGAACACGTACGTATGGTAGAAACCCTGGCAATGGACAACATGTGCTAATGGGTTGCACCTGGAGCCAAGAAGCAGCAGAGCCAATTCATGATCCCAAGTTCGCCACTGCCCTTGAGATGTGGCCTCAGCAATACCATCTATACTTCAGTTTCCCTTAAAGTGCAATGTACAACGCTAAGCTAAGCAGGGGAGTGGCGTTACTGCACTAGATGTAGCACTCTGAGCTTCTTTAAAGAGAGGTGTTTTGAAATGCTCAGCCTGATAACTATTGAGTAAATAGGCATTTCACACTCAGACTTACCCAGTGGGCGTGCA